>NC_089689.1:13498191-13813717 GCF_031753505.1 Anomalospiza imberbis
TTGATATGTTCTCATTGATAAAATAATGTGTGGGAATGTATATGTTATAAATGAATAAAATGTGACAGTCAAAATCCTGCCTTATAGAAACATAAGGAGTTGTCCCAATTTATGTTGGTACATACCATGAGATGAAATCCAGTTTCTTCAGTAAGACCTAGTAAGAAGCTAAGCAGCAAATAAAGATGAACATTTGCCTTAAAAAAAAAAAAAAAAAAAAAAAAAAAAAAAAAAAAAAAAGTAGATCAGTAGAAAGTAAAATCAGTAGAATTTACTGAAAAGTAAATCAGTAGAATTTGCTGATTTTGATATATGTTATGGGTTTGGTGCAGTAGATTTAAAAATACACAGGAATCATCCTCCTTTATGTTACAAGATTACTATTATTTTCAAATAGAATCACAAGGATAGGAAGTTCAGACATTTGACATTTGACATTTTAATAATAAGGAACTGAGGGAGAATTATTTTCACCAGCATCAAGAACTATTTGCTTCCTGATTGTATACAAATTCATTGAGCCTCTACCAGTTTTAAATAAATTACAGATTTAGGAGCCATTCTGTTCCCAGATAAGTATGTTCATAATGGTATCTGTTTTGATTCACAGTGCAATATTGAATGTTAATGTCTGTATTTTTATGTAATGGTGGACTATTCTTTTTATAATTCATTGTCTATCCTGGTTTCAGCTTCAAAGAGATGCTGACTGCAGAGTGTTGCCACAGGAGAGTGACACAGTGGAGTTTTGTCATTAAATATTGTAGTATTTGATGACCAGAGTAAACTAAAAGATGGTTTGGGTTGTTTTTTGGTTTTGTTTTTTTTTTTTTCCTGTGGGAGGACCTGACACTTGAAACATTGGCACAGATGACTGTCATTTATATCAACTCTGAGTCACCTTTGCATGGAATAAAAGTTGTCAGCCTGTCTCACGTTTAATCTTGATGTGCAAATCTTGATGCTGAGATGAGAGAATGGCAAAGTAAAGATGACACCACAGTGCTTCTCACTGACTCATTCAAGGAAGAACTTGTGTAAAAGCACACTTACCTCAGAGTGAATTTAGGACTAAGATCAAGTGTATGATGCAGTCAGGAAGACAGTTAAGATGTAGTGCACACTCTTGCAACCCAGAGTTATTAGGGTGACTGCATAAACCAGAGGGCAGGCACAGTTGGTGTCCTTACAATACAAAATTAATAGAATTATGTTTTAAAATAATGTTCACAAGTTTCTCAGGAACATAGATAACCAGGAGCAATAAAGATAACTGTTCTCACTAGGTATCTGAACACAGTGTAGTATTCCTCAGAGATGCAATTTGATCCCCTGTGTGTCTCACAGTCTCACCTTGTCTGTTTGTTACAGGACTCTTTTTAGTTGCTCACTGGTCTTAATCCAGAGAGCTGAAGTGATTATGTCCCAGAAATGCACTGTGTCAGCTGGTGATCACAGAAGTGGTACAGTGTGTCTCTGTAAAAACTTCCATTAAAGTCGGCTATAAAAATCATACTTAAGGCAGTGACTGCTGTACATGCCAGCTAGCTAAACAAAAATCTTGCCATTTATTTAGTTGGTAGGTGTGGGTTTATTGGAAAAGAATATATATGGATGTTTCATACTTTGCTTTCAGCACCAGGAGTTATGAACAAGTGAAATTTGTTTAATCATGTTTAAATGATAAAAAATTTAAAATAACAAAAACTAATAATTTAAGCATCTTGATCCCAGCAATATACAAACCCCCAAACAAGCTCAGAAGGTAGTTCTCAACTGTTAAGGTTGTGCTGCACTAAAAATGTTAAAATTGTATCTGGCAAAATCACATTTATAGACAGTGGCTTTATTCACCGGGCAGATTAGAGAGAATGATGCTATACATGCACAGTGTACGACTTCAATGAAATTTCATCACCTTAAATTTAGCAACCTTCTGATTTTCTTCTCTGAATGGACTTCCCATTGGAACAGACTTCCCATTTGGACTAAAATACTCATTTCCTACAAGTTATCTGTGGGTACTAAAATATGAGTCTTACAAACAGTATAAACCTGATAAATTCTAACTGTACTGCAGTCAAATCTAAATAGTCTTTTGTATGGCAGAGAAAAAGCCTTGCTATACCGACCAGACTTCATATAAAATATTAAATTAACTCTTCTATTAAATAAATAAATTAAATGAGAACTCACAGCCATGGAAGAACCACTGTTGCATCATAAATTTTGTCTGCCTTCAGATTCTTCAAGACCTCTGACCTGACTACCATCACTGAGCAGAGGTTTTCACCCTTCATTTTTGGAAGTGCTCCTTGTTCTTTAGGAAAACAAATTTGCCCAGTATGGTAAAGAACTGTTACCTTGTTTTCAGCACTGCATAAAAAAAGGTAGAAAAAATGGTATTTGTGGCTGGAAATACAGACTGTTTAACATATGTTGATATAGAGATTGCAATAACATAATTAACATTGGGTGAAAAAACCCATTTTCCCATATTGCTATCACCAGTTCTGAAGAAGAGTCGGGGGAAAAAAATTAGCTTTAAGGTGTGGTGTATTGACACTGGATGGATGCCAGGTAACCACCAAAGTATTCTCTCACTCTTCTCTGCAGCTGGACAGGGAAGAGAAAATATAACCAAAGGCTCGGGGGTTGAGATAAGGAACCAGAGACATCACTCACCAATTATCATCGTGGGCAAAACAGACTCAATTTGGGGATATTAATTGAATTTATTACCAATTAAAATCAATGCAGGATAATAAGAAGTTAAACAAATCTTAAAAACACCTTTTTCACCCACTCCCCAGCTCATTTCCAGGCTCTCCTTCCTCCCCTAGTGGCACAGGGAGACAGGGAATGGGGGTTGTGGTCAGTTCTTCACACGTTGTTTGTCCCACTTCTCAGGGACAGGAGTCCTTCCACTGATCACTACATCAGTGCACGGTCCCTCCTGTGGAAGACCAGTTCTCCCCAGACTTCTCCAATGTGAGTCATCCCCACGAGCTACAGTTCTTCATGAACAGCAGTTCCATGGGGTGCAGACCTTTAAGAATAGACTACTGCAGCGTGAGCTCCTCTCTCAGGTCTGCAGGCCAGGAGCCTCTTCCAGTGTGGGCTTCCTGCAGGTTCACAGCCCTCTCTCAGGCATTGCCCCACTCCAGTGTGAGGCTCCTCCACAGGCTGCAGGTGGACCTCTGCCTCCCCATGGACCTCCAAGGGCTGCAGGGCACAGCTGCCTCCCCGTGGGCT
This sequence comes from Anomalospiza imberbis, assembly GCF_031753505.1. Taxonomy (NCBI): domain Eukaryota; kingdom Metazoa; phylum Chordata; class Aves; order Passeriformes; family Viduidae; genus Anomalospiza; species Anomalospiza imberbis. The sequence continues at coordinate 13,501,447 of NC_089689.1, forward strand.
GTACCAGGGGCTGCAGGGGAATCTCAGCTTTGGCACTTGGAGCACCTCCTCCCCCTCTTTCTTCACTGACCTTGGGGTTGGCAGTTGTTCCTCTCACATGGTCTCTCTCCTCTCTTCTCCAAGTGCAATTACCTCTGTGCAATAATTTTTCTTTCCTTCTTAAATACATTATCACAGAGGCATTACTGTAATTCCTGACTCACTCATGGCCAACCACGGCTCCATCACTGGCTGGCACTGGCTCTGTTGGACATGGGGAACCTTCAAATGGCTTCTCACAGAAGCCTCTCCTGTAGCTCCCCCTGCTACCAAACCTGGCCTCACAAACCCAAGAAAGCTGTTTGATCCTCTTTCCTGTTAGCTAAAACTTGGACCTGAAATATGGCTTTCAGCCAGACAAAGCCTTTTAAGTATAAACCAGTATTGATCAAGAAACCTCTTACTTTAGGATATTATGGGAACTTGCATCAGCACACACAGGGACTCTTGCTGCAAATGCTTGTTGGGTTGCCCAAAAATAAGGCTCTGCCAAAATATGTCTGCACCATTATCTGCAAGCAGATGAAGAAATAAGTCCTTTCCTTCTGCTCCCCACTTAGTCTTTCAGCTCCTCATCTGATGATGAAATGCCTCCACAGGCATTGCTTCAGGTGAGAGTCTGGTGGTTCTCTGTGGGGTATCACCAGCAGTGTTTTGGGGAGTGCCAGCAGAGCAGACTCTGCACCCCACTGCACAAGTCATATTTACCAGCTTTGCTGCCATTGGTGAACCTCCCAGCCTTTCAAGATGAGCTCAATTATGAGTCTGACAAATTTGTTCAAAAAAAGGACCACTTTAAATTTTTTTTTCCTAATTGTTCTATTATGGAAGTTTATGTTGTGATTACCTACAGTGCTGCTTCTCACAGAGAGAGCAGGTTACATAAAATATATCTTCCCTAATGGTGAAGCTATTTGCAGTAGAAATGTATAAAACAAAAGGAGCTAGGATTATTAAAGTGCATTTAAAATACTTTAATCTTTGTGGGGTTTATATGTACTGTATTCTACATTTGCTTTGGGCATGGAGTTTAAAGTTTCAGATGCACAGGCAGTAAATGTAGCTATTAAGAAAATCATGTATTTCACGTTAACTCCTTGGCTGTGGCAGTTTTAGTGCATTCACTGCTGGCAGTGGACATCAAGCCAGGAAAATCCAACTCCTGATGCAAAAGGATTTTAAAAAAAATCCAGGCACTGCCAAAAATACATAATTCTTTTTTTGTACTCTGCAGTTTGTTTTACTTAGGGAAACGGCCTGGTCATACCCTGCAGCATGCATTCATTACAGTGATCTTTGACTGGCAGATGCAGAGTAATAAGATGCATATTTTAGTGCTTATTATAATACCCTGTCCAAAAACAACTTGACAAATTTGTGATTTCGACAGTATCTCATTTTGCTGGCTGCAGTGCTCTGTGATTGCCTGGTCCACGTGGCTTCCAGATTATGCATACCACCAATACTGCTCATTAAAATGGCCACAGTTCACCAGTTTCGGTAGCTTGGAACGAACTTGGAATGAATTATTATACAACAAAGAGGCTGCTGTCATGCAGAACAAAAGACAAGCAAAAGAGAGCTTCGGCTTAATGAGGCTAAGTGAGTGTCTCCCCTGCATCACCAGCTACTTGATGGCCTTTGAGCATGGATTTTTTTTCTCCACAGGCCAAAACCTTTGGTCTATTATTTTGTGTTTATGCACCTTGAGGCTAATATACATTTTAATATGCTGCACATGGAGAAAAAAATCAGCCATTAGATTAGAACATGTGCACTCCCTGTTAAGTTAATGACAGCCGAACATGGAGATAAATTTAGGTTTTCATATTTAATTATAGCACAGTGCAGTACGTTTAGCAAGGATAAATTGCACTATTATTATGCTTCATTTTTTTGACATCTTTTCATATTAACCATGCACACTTACCCCCACTTCCTCCCCAGTGTCACACATAATGTCTCTGTGCATCATCCTTCTCTAACACCATTAATTTTTTATTCTGTACAGTTGTATATGTATTGTTGTATTTGTTACTTAGGGTTAGCTTGCTGGCTGGATAAAACCATTCAAAACAGCCCTTGTGTTAGATGATCTACATAGGCAGTAGAAGCAGAAAAGACATTAAAAGAACTGGCTTGTGTGGCCAGAAATGGTTCCTCATTCTGCTCCCAGAGCAGGGTTCCCAGCCCTTCTTCCCTGGATGCTTTCGGTGTGGTGTACACTATCTGACTGCAGAGGAGTAGCCCCTTTCTCAAGGAACTGAATAGGAAAAGCCAGAGAAATAGTGTTTGGAAGGTTAAATGAGTTCTAAAGCAGATTGTAGTTGGATAATATTAATATGGATGATGGTGATGTTAATATAAAATGTCTCTGTAACTTCATAAGAACTAAACCAGACCTAATGTTTTAGGTAGTATGTGGCATTTGTTGGGGTTTTGTACATGTGTTATCTCTATTTGTCAAAGCTGTTGCTCCAAGAATGGCATCAGGAATTAGGCCAGACATCAGCCTTACAGAAGACAACATGAAATTAAACATGAAGGCAGGTTGGCATGCAATTCAGTCTTTGAATGTTCTTATTAAGTTTAATGTGAATATTTGATAGTTTCTGTGCTGCCATGGATTTGATGGTGATGCTGGACTGTTTTTTATTACCTGAGAATGCTTTTAAGATTTGCTTTCAGCTCTGGTCTAAGCTATTCATGTAGCTGTAGTTTGTGAAATACATGTTTGCATGCTCCACAAAATTAAGGAAATACTGCTATTTTCCAAAGTGGATTAGAGCAGGTAATAACTTACAGGAAGAAGATTTTACTCCTCCTGCTGTGTGTATAAGCAAGCAGAAGATATTATGCTACAGGCTTATTCCTAGATTAGTCCTTATTGGATAGTTGTTTCGTGACAAAAGACGCTGTGGCTTGATGACCAGAGGGTCATGACAGGAATAATAATCGCCATATGAAAGGGTGTCTGGATCTGGGTGATAAAGCATTCCTCATCACAATCAGTCAGCACTTGCTGGTGCAAGAATTTTCCTCAATGGCAGAGATCAGCTTTTTCATATTAATTGAGAGCCAATCGGTCTCTTTTCCTCTCCCTCTCCTCCTTCTTTCTCCAACCTTCAGTTGTGTACCAGCTTTCCTGCTAAAGAGTATTTTCTTTGTCCGGTGAAGACAGATCTTGGGGATGTTTAGGATGCTGCAGTATTTGTGGGATTGGTATTAGTTGCAGAGGCTTGCTTTTTGTGTCCTCACTGAGTAAAGCCCAGGTCAGTAATGATTGATAGCTAATTGTCTGCAGTTCAAGCACTAGAAAATGGGTTGGCAATTAATTTATATGTGCAAAACTCTTCTCCCTGATTTTGTAAGTGCAGATTTTGATGCAAATTGCATTCATGAAAGCAAGGTTTTGGCTTTCAAAATGTAAGCTATAATTACTAGTGTGAGAACCTGATGATACAAAATTCTTCCTCTGGAATCTAACTCTAGTGAGAGAAGACATTTATTAACAACATTGTATATTTCTAAGCAGTACTTCTAACCATCTTTTAGTTCATTAAACCCTGGTAAAATGCTTGGTATTACATGAGGTGTAGTCTCATGAAGTTGCAAGCTGTATCCTACAGATATCCAGATGGCTTAGAAATAGCTGTGCAATCAGAAAGGCCCCTTCTGTATCCACAGGTAGTTATTATTAGTAAAACCTGCTTTTATTTATGTGTCCCCATGTTGTTTATGGTACTAATCACAGACACATACTGATGTGCAAGAAAAGACTTGGACTTCTACATTCTGAAAGAATCATTATCCCTTTAAGGTTCTCATCCAAGAAAGCTGTTTATTTGGATAGCAAGGTACTCTGTGGGCCACAATTTCCATGCAAGAAAAGTGCAAAATTGAGTAGGTGGTATTGGTCATAGACAGCAGACTTAGAATTAATTTTCAGCCTGTTTTCCAGGAACTCTTAATTTTTTGCTAGTTTTGAGAGGAAGCTTGCAAGAATATCTCTCAATTTTCTTAGGAACACATTTGACTATAAGAATCACCTCAAGTTTAGTGGCATGCACATATATATGAGAAGTATAGAAGGAGTTATTTATGGGGAGAGGCTAAAGAAGCTAAAAGTCCTAAAGTGTCCTGCACATATGATGTGTGTAAACATAAGAGGTGGAGAACTTGGTGATGTACAAATATTTGAAGTTTTCAGTCAGTGAAGAAAGGCGGATTTTCTGATGCAGAATGAAAACTCTACTGAGACTGATGAGTTGAATTAGGAGGGGTGGGAAAAAGTGTTCAGGAAAAGTAGGAGAAAAATTATCCTGATTGGAAGAAAAGTGTTTTTGTAGGAATGACGTGGTTTACTGCTGTGCTGCTGAGATTAAAGGTGGGGAGAACTTGTAAAGCTTGAACGCATAGAGTCTAATGGAAATACTGCTGGGAGAAATTTTCAGTTTCCAGGACTATGTGCTGGACTTGCGGACTTCTCCTGTCTGCGCAAGCTAGACCCTGGCCCTTTCCAACATTATAGCTGTACAATAGGAGCTACCCATGGAAGCCACTGGATCCTTATAAAGTGTTCAGACAGTGACTTACTGTAAGTCACTGGAGCTGTAAGTATCTAGTAGTATGCAATTCAAATGTCTTTTTGCTTAAAGAATAAGATCAGACTTAAGGAACATGATTATGACCTTTCCCATTTACTTTACTTTTACTGCTATAGAAAGCCCTTGAAGGTTTTTCTGTAGTCTTGTGTGGTTTTGATTCAGCCACATGGGTATCAAAGCTGTACTTCCTGAGTTTTTCATGGACTAAATGGACTAAAAATGTCTTTCTGTTCCATTATCCATGAGTCACACATTGGCACAGGACAACTGTCCCCAGTACCTGAACAGAGCTGGTGGCACACCATTTCTACGTGGAGAAGTTGAGAAAGGAGATTTCTGCACTCTGCTGACCTATTCATGCTGAACCAAACTCATTAAGGCCCAAGAACTGTGTTTGGGTTGTTTCAGGGAAAAATTACAGCCAGCCTGTAATCTGTTGCTCCACACTGAGGCTCTGTAATAGTTTGAAGTGGCCAGGCAAGAATTGTATTGATTTCTTGGGATCTCATTCAGGCTGATTGAACTTGTGTGCTCTGATGGTGGATGTTTAAGAACATACCCTAGCTGTGATTAAGAAGGTGGGTCTAATCCTCATGCAGGTAAGACCTTGTTTGCCCTTCATTCATCTCAGCAGACAAGTTTTAATGAAATAGTTCCTTTTATATTTTATGCCGTGGCTGTGTTTTTGATTTCCACACTTGTAACTGTCCAGTGTAAGTAAGTCAGTATGTAACCCATATATTGGTCAGGATATGTCACATTATATATAACTTTAATTAATCATTTTGTGTCTTTCTGATTTGACAGCTTGGAATAATTAATACATTCCTTTCTACTACTATATTTTGTTTTTTCCAAGTTGATGATTTATTTATATAAAAGTCATAAAATACTTTGTTTTATACATTATGTCTGGATTCATGAGAAATGCAGGCACATATCACTGAAATAGAGGGATTTTTTTTTTTTTTAGATCCACCAGGACAAGGTCTTGCAGTTGAGTTTAAAGTAGTTTAAGTCTAGAACCTATAAACTATAATTGTATTTATTTATATTAACCATCATTACAGCATAGAGCATTTTGTCCTAGATCCTAATAGCTACTTAATATTTTCTGAATGTTTACTACTACTGCTGCAACTAATAATAATATTAAATATATGCCAAAAGGCATATTTTCCAACTCCAAACCAAAAGACTAATCTAGTCTCTCCAGTAGTTTTTCCTTGCCTTTACTGAGCCATCTTTCAAATGCTGAGCATTTCTGACATTTTTAAATGTCATTTCAAAATTTTCTATTTGTAAATTGACAACCAGAAGACTTATTGTAAACACAGAAAGCTCTATAAGCACAAACATATCTATATTTTTTCCTTTTACTAAAAATGTATCGCCAGACTATAAACAGTTCATGTACCATTTCCATTAGGAAAAATGATATTTTGAAGCTTCTACATTTGCCAATGAAGGAGCAACCCAAAATTCTTTGGTGACTGTAGCATGAGTGTGCCTTTTCATAATCACCATTTCTTAAGGAGGACCTGAAGGAGCACGGCCCCAGGGCTGTTTTGGTTGGTGCAGAACAGGGCTAATAAATGCCTCACACTTCAGAGCTCCCCTCTCTTTCTTCACAACAAAGTCATCATCTTTCATTTGATAGACTGCAGCCGTTTTCTTATCAATTCTGTCATAGCTTGGTTTTGACCTTCAGTCCCTGGTCTGTGGGTGGGCTTTTGTGCCTGCTGCTGGATTTTGGACTTATTTACCCAGATAAAGCAGATGGAGGAAAAACAGTATTTTCTTTTTTCCACAGGACCTAATTTATTTCTCCCTTGTTTATTGCTGAGTTATTTTTGTCTGCATAGTGTGAATAGTTTGCAAAGGTATTTATAACATTTCACTGATCAATGTGCAGTCTGAAAAGCTTGAAAGTCTGTCTCCATTTGAAAAAGCAGCTCCTCTCCATCCAGACTGTGTCTTTAGTTGCCCAGTTCCTAAATGATCGTTTGGGAGGGGATGCCACTGGTTTTCACCACTATTTTGAGTGGTGACTTGTAATACAGCACACACTGAGAATACAATTTTTAGTGCAGAACTGAGCATTTATTGAGATGTATATCAGTGAAATCATAACACAGTCTATTGTAAGACTCTTAACTCTCCAAATACCATCCCCAGCTCATCCACAGAGAAAGGTCTCAATGTAAAGTGTCTGACTGGGTGGGCTGCCCTTGGGATTCTCCAGCATGAGGGGTGCAGTCCCCAGCCATGAGCATTAGCCAGGATATGCACAGTTGCTACTGTGAAAGGGACCGTGCCACAACATAACTTGCTTTCAGTTTTGAGCATTGAGAGGTTGTGCAGTGTTATCAGTCCAGTACAAGACAATTCCATAAAGCAATTTCAATGAAAACTTGGAGACTCAAGAATTACATTGGCAGTGGTGGATACATCAAAATTTGAGCTCATAACCATAGTGTCCCTGCCCTCCTGTCAGGGTACTTTAATTTTCTTCCTGTTTTGCAGCTCATAAACATGCTTCTTTTGAGACCACACCCCAAATGCTGTTGGAAAAGGGCTGTAAAGTTTTAAAGATATATTTGAGGGTATTATAAAAGTATAATAAAGTAAAAAAAACTGCAAAGAAATTGAAGTTATTGAACAACTGAATTAAAATTTTAGGCTAGGGATTGTTTAATTGCATATGGGTTTCTAGCTGGCTTCTACAGTCATGAAAGAATAGAATTTTTTTGGAGTTAAGAAAATAAGAAATTTGATTTTAATGTAACAATTGATTTCAATGTACTTGTAAACATTTGCTTGAACAAATAATTTCAGTATATTGCTGAAGACTATTCTTATCTCAGTCAGTAATTGAAAATGTTTTACTTGATTTTAGGGAGATATTTCTAGATTGGAGATGAAATTGTTTTCTCATACAAATTGAAATATTAAATAATTAAGTTGTATTAAAATGAAGGTAATAGTAAAATAATGCTGGTGAGCAAATTGCAGATACTTTATTTAATCTGAAATCAGTAACACCCCAAAAATGTGTCTGCTTTCTCTGAAAACCTGGCAGAGAAAACAACACAATTATCCTCAGTAGTGCTGCTGTCTTTGTATAATATACAAAATGGTCATCTTGAGGGCAAAGGAGGATGGTGGGAAAGTCTGCTGCCTTGATGAGTACCAAAGCTTACCCACATTCTCACAGACAGGAGTTTCTGGAATGTACAGTTCTCATTATAATCCATAGGGATTTTTCCCCTCCAAAATCAGCTGGAGTTTGAGACATTTGAGCTTTTCCCATGGTCTCTCACCTTCTAAGAAATAGTTGCAACGAAGTTCAAAATATTTCCAGGTTTTCTCTGCCACAATAGCTCCACATTGTCTGTTTTTGGCCCTCCATGCCCCACTTGCCACCCTGTATGCATCTAGGGGATGCTCTGCAGCATAAACTGCCCCAAACCATGAACCCTACAGTGGGGAGACCTGATAACCCTCATGGCCAGGTCCTGGCCACTGTGTGTGACCTGTGCCATGAAATAGGCAGGATAGCCATGAAAATTTTATGTTGTTGTGTTTATCTAGACTTAAGTTCTTGAGGAATTTTTAAAAGATAATATGTGGCTTAGTGATGTACACTGGAAGCAAGCGGCGAGTTGTGAAATGAGCTCAGCCAGAAAGTACAACTTTGTTTGTGCCTCAGATGGCTTTATATGCATAAGAACAGTAAGACTTTTTAAAAGGCCGTTGGAAATTTTTACTGTGATCTATTATAGCTGATGTATCTTAAATTATTCTTCAACCCTTATCACAGCAATCAGGAACTTCAAATAAAGGTTGAAACATGCTGTGCTTTGTCTTGCTATAGGAGCATGTTCTTCTCGCCAACTTGAAAAAAAATAGGAAATCTTTTAAGACATACTAAAATACAGCATGAAACTTAGTGTCTGTATCTAGTCGTCACAGGGGATGCTTGAAAGGAGTTGGATTATTTTTCAGGGGAACTTATGGCAGAGTATTTGTGTATAAATTAACAGCAATGAAAGTGATAAATTAAAATTGCGACATCAATTTCATTCTTAGTTCTGTTTTGCATTTCTATAGAAGTATTTATTATTACTGTGATTTACCTTCTAAGAGGTAAAAGAATGGAGAGTTTGAGGTAGTAGCAGTTGTAATTATCTTTTGGAAATCTTCAGCTTGTTTAAAATGCTGCAGCATGTCTGCTCAGAGACACAAGTTGGTGTGAGCACACCAGGCCATCCTCCCTTCATTTTCTAGGCTGGATTTCCAGCATTTTCCAACAGAGCGGTTCAGCTGTAAGGTTCAGCACTCACTGAAGGAAAGATCTATCTTCCATCTCAGGTGAAGCACTGAACTCCCTGGTTGCCTCAATTTATTTTTTTTCTTTTTCTCCCTGGCTCCCTGTATGTGCTGAAAGTGAGGAGTGGTGGTGGTGGTGTGGAAGTCCCAGGTGAGCCATCCAGGCACAGAACAGCAAACAGTGCTTGGCTTTTTTCTCAGCACTGCCAGCAAAAAGATCCTTTGTACCTTCTGTGCTGAAATCCCAGGGAAGGCTACACTCCATGACTCCCTGCATTCACTCCTTGGCTTGCTGGATCTTCAGCAGCACACTTTTATACCAGTGCTGTGTAAGGCGGCTGGATTGGCCTAGGAGCATGCCCACAGCTGTGGGACAAGCTCTCACAGGACCTCAGACTCAGGTAGTGCCTTTGCCTTTCACCCTGACAGAAAAAGGCACTTTTCCAGCTTTACCTTCTCTGTGCAGAAGTGTATCTGTGTTGCTACTTGCTTTTGTTTTTACAGGAAGAAAATCATTAAAATCTTAAAAAAAAACCAAGCAGCCTATTCCATACCCAAAGAACAAGAATGAGAGAGCAGGTGAGACATGCACAATAGGTGGAGTTCATTAGTTAGAGAGACTGCTGGGATATTTTAATGATGAAGGTGGCATAAAACCTTTGCTAGGAAAAGCAACAATATGAAACAAGTGTCCATTTTATCTGGTTTCTTTTGCCCTCTGGAACAGAAACAGAGACACTTAGAAGCATGCTCAAGGAACCTAATTAAATACTGAAAGGAAATGAAAATGAGTTCACAGTTCTGTTCCCGAGACTCATTCTGTGAATATTCAGTTTGTATTATTTTCAGAAAAATGTAAGACATTATAATTCTCAAGATGTTTCTCATTCTTGAAGAGGGAAACTAGGTGCCTAGGCTGGTGTTTAAATACAATCCATACTCTCAGTAGTGTCATTGTGACCTGAAAAGTATTTGACATAGATCAGTTTCATTGTTAGAAAAAATGAGTCAGTGGATCCCTGAAATCTGCTCATTTTTGCTGGGGAAATGTTTAATGACTTTAAAGCAAAGTTTTCTTAAGGGATAAACAATTGATAGTAAATTATATTAAAGAAACTGGAAGCAATCATCAACAGTAACTTTTAAAAGCTGTTATTTCACTTAGGAGTATTAAATCAAAATACTATGATTTTATGATCTGTCTGTACTGGTGTCAGTATCAGTGTCCCTGATGTCCATAAAGTGTCAAAAAGAAAACTCTATAGCATCCTGAGATTGCTTTGCTTCCTAATTAAGACTACAACAGCATTTTAAAAAGTGTGAAAGGAACCCTGTGTGGTGTAAAGTAGCCATAGAATGGACAAATTATTTATTCTTGATGCAGGAACTTGCTTTAAGACTAGGTTGAAGATATACCTCTTTCTTTGTCACATGCTAGAACATTGTTCATTTTCTTGGTTTTTTAAAGCTGTAATTGTACTTCTCCTATTTTGGGGGAAAGAAAAATGAGAGAAAAAAGAGGTGCTCTTAAATGTTAAAAAATGCAGGGATAAATAACGCCACACCATGTCATACCTTTTATGGTTAGCATTAAGCTTTGTCTCTCTAGTTCCAGGGAGTCCCTTATGGCAGAGAATAGCATTTTTTGAAGCTTCTTGGATGTTACACTGTTTTACTTCATTCTGCTTGGGCACTGACATCAGAAGTGATTAGATTCCTATAGGCACCTAACTTCAGAAAGGAGAGAAATGTCTGTACTTCCAAATTAAATGTACCCAAGAATATTCCTAGGTGCTCGGGCCAGCTGGCACCAAGCAGCCTGTGCTGATGATCAGAAGCTGTTAGTCTCCAAAGCAGGTTGGCTGCAGGCAGGCTGCCTGCTGGGAATGGCTCCTGGAGCATGCTGACTTCCAAAGCCTCTCCAGGAATTGCCTGGGACACTGATAGTCAGCACAGGCCAAAAGCAGGGAAAAAATGCTGTAATGCTTTGTTAGGATAGATGAAAACATCCTTGTGCCCAGGAACATTCCCAGACACCGATTTACTACTGTGGATATAGAGAGTATCTTGCAAAAAACTCTGAAGGGAAAAAAAAAGACAATGGCAGTATGTGACTGGGCATGAAAGATGGACAGACGGACACAGAAATGAGCTCTATTAGATGTTAGTGAAAATTGCACTCAGAAATAGAGCTCTAACAGCCTGAGGCTTCAACATCAAGAAAAGCAGTTAGAATTTTTAGAAAATCTCCAGAAATAGCTAAGATATAATAGGAAGTAATGTAATGATATAAATGTGTGACTAATACACATATTTTTGTATGGTGTGACTAGTGTATATGTGTTATCCAAGTATGGATGGTCTGCAAAAATGGTAACTCCCTGTCTTTCCTGATGATATAAAGCAGCTAACCCAGGAGTTCTTTGCGTCCCAGAGGCTGAATTCAGTTTGAAGGTGGGACAAAGTTGCAGTGGTTCAAATGAGAGCACCCAGACGTTCTGTTTACATTAAGGAGTAGTGCAGACAAATAGGCCAGATATGAACAGGGTTGTGGAGTGAAATGGTTGATGCTGCAGACTGGTGTCCACACCATGTGCATCCCAGGTTTTCTTACTGACTTCTAGCTTTTGTCTGCTCTCATGGGCTAAATGCTCATTAGCAGCTGGAGCACATTGCAGCTGCATCCCTGGAGCACATACTCAGTTTTCATTTCATCCAAAATAAAATGCAGTTTGTGCATCTGCAGCTGCTGCTGTAAGAAGTGAGGTGTGGTGTGTGGGGACAAAAGAGAGATTCATGTCAAAGGTGTGCTCTGGTCTGAGCTAAACCATGAGTGCAGAGCTCGTGCAGCAGCACGGCAGCAATGCAGGGCTCCTGGGCACAAGCTGAGGCCACCAGTGGAGTAGAGACAAGCCCTTAACTGCCCAGAAAAGGTTTGCATAGACAAGGAAAAATTTTGGGCAAACACAAACGCATTAGCACAAAGCAGAGAAGAGAAATTGACTGGTAATTGTCTCACATATGGGATTTTTTTGCATTGGCAAGAAGATTGTTTTGCCAAAGCTTGCTTGCAGTAGCAAAAAGGAAAAATTCACCACATCAGGAAAACAAACTGACTCAGAAAATACAACTTCACTCATATCTGGCTTTGATGCACTACACAAGAGCAAAAATAAACTTTTAGTGCCGTTTGCAGAAGCATGAACTTTAAACTAAGAGCAGCAGCACTAAAGCAGAGAAGAGTTTGAATGCCAACTGGATAGTTAAAACATCAGTAAATACTAGAAAACAAACACTTTGTTGGCATTTTCTGGGAGTCTAAAACTGCTGACAAAAATATACAGCATAAAAACAATCAAAAATGTACATGATAGAAACAATCAAAATACCATTAGGACAATGTTGATTACCAAAAAAAGCTGAACAAATTAAAATACCAGGAAGTATAGATAACTCACAAATTCTCTGCTTTTAACTAAATGAAGTGCATGAATGAAAGAAGCATGTGGCAAAACTGGGGCAAAAACTTCACAAAAAATCCAGACAAAAAGTCAGAACACTTGGCTGAACTAGGTAGCACTCTGTAAGAGCCCCTGTAGCAAAGTATTTACATGGTGTTTTAAAGGTCTGGGAAGTCTTCTAGGCAAAGAAAAGCTGGAAATGGACCCAGTGATGCAGTCAGGAGGGCACTTGATTGATAGAATGTCCTCAGCACTCAGAGAAAAAGCATTAAGGCAAGCGAAAGTAAGGAGAGCATGTCTCATTGCTGAGGTTTTCCAGAGCCACAGGTCAGATGGGCAGCCAGCCAGCTGTAGAAAAGATGGGAAGCTGTACATATGCAGTCTTTTAGCAATGTAACAAGGCATTACACAGACCTGCAGGTGGTAATGCACTTTCCATCTTAAAAAAGTATTTTCAGTTTCTGAAGCAATGTTAATATATTTGCAAATGTACTAGATGTAAGAATTATGGACTGTAACTACCTCCGTATCTTTTGAACGTCCCTTAGTGTGGATACCAGTGGAAGAAAATGCAATTTGATATCAAAACAGTGGTTGAAGAATGCCAACAGTATCAGCAAGAAGAACTAATGGAGTTAGCTGGGATCACTGCCATAGCTGTATAGGTGCAGAAACAGAACAGCAAAAGCTGTAACTGATCATGATTACATTCTCATCTATCTGCTTGAAATGACCAAGGCAATAAATCTAAAGTGAAATAAAATGAGATGAAATTGCATTTGACTCCTGGAGCACTGGGATAATTGCTGACCTCCTAAAGGCTATTACCTAGCTCCTAAAAAGTAAAAAACATGCAGGGTAGACCCACACCTGAAAATGTCAGTTTGAAGATTAGTGGGATTCATAAACCATCTCACAATACCTTTCCACACTTTTCAGATCTGTACAATCTCCTGAGGTGATTACTAAACAAAAGCATGCTATGAATACAACTGCTGTAATTTGCTGGACTCTTCTCCTGCATAAAGAAGCTGTACAAAATACCCCAGAGTGCAACACTTGAGCATGTAAATGCTGAGGCCTTTGCATTGCAAAGGCAGGGCAGGGGCATGAGGCACACACGGGGCACAGCCCCACCAAGGAGGCTTGTACATCACCAGCAGTGTAGGAGCAGTCCAGCTCACATACACTGGAGTCACGTGTGCAAGTGAAAAGATCAATCCTTATGTCCTAAGGGCAGGAAAGGTATGACTACAAAGTGGCCATCAATTATTAGAAAGGGTTTTATAAAGCCAGAACTAGCACCCCTCTGTAACCACAGCCTGCAGTGACCTGCCTTGCTCAGCATCTGGAAGGGATTGAGATGTACACCCCTGAGTTCTTACCCAGGCTGCTGTACACAAAAGCAGGACAACTAAACAGTTGCTGCAGATGGTGCAGTCAGGGTGCAACACCCTGGAAGTCCCCCTACCAAACTGCATTTGGAGCCTGGACTCGTTCATTCGTACAAATAGCCTGGGAACAAAAATCTCATCCACTTCTCATCGCTGCTACCACTGCCATCGCCTTGCAGCAAATTGCAGTTTGCCCTGCAGTGGTGTCATGGCTTGTTGGAGTGCTCTGCACCAGAAGGACCGGATATTTGGGAACAGACTTATGCTCATCCATGTTCTCTGGAGGCAAGAAATGGCTCAGTCTTCCAGAGGAGAAGCAGCAATTCTCTTCTGTGTGGTGCCTGCCCCTGCCTTTGTAAGCTGCTCAGACTGAAGCTCTCCTAGGAGCTTTAGCCATTGAAATACACAGCACCTCTAAAAAATATGGAGAAAAAGAGTCAGGCAGACAGATGACATGGATTATCTATAATAACATAAATTATGTCATCTGTGACCTTTAGAGCAGCACTGCTGTTGTAGGCAGCATTAATGTAGAGAAGCTGCACTAAGTAGAAAATTTTGTTTCCCTCTCTGTCTTAATGGTCAAAATGGCCACAGATTATTTGTTTCTGAGCTGTAGATTGAATCACTATAAATACCTGGCATAATTTTAACAGGTTGAATTATGTGAAGAAATAAAAATAATTTTTTTCAAAATTTAAATGAGGATGAGATTTTTAAATATGGCAGATAATTTTGAGTAGCAATCCTCTGTAGGGCTTGCAGGATCACTCCCATGGGAAGATGTTATCCTGTGGTTGTTATCTGGAACTGAGTGCAGAATGGCTGGAGACAAGACAGCTTATTCAAGCAGCACAAAAGATGTGTCCAGTGTGCGGTGGGTTTCACTTTTCATGGGAGCCGTGCAGCTCCAGGGATGATGTCAGGTGTGCACACCCAAGAAGGGTGGGTTGGCTGTGGGCAGCCCGTGGGCCATGGCCCAGTCACTGCACGGGGGCTCAGCCTCAGTCAGGGTAAGTCCCTGCACGTGGAGCCACACGGAGAAGCTTTGCAGGATCAGCACGGGAGCTCCTTTGCATTTATAGGGTTTCTTGTGCCACGTCAGCCCATTCAACCTGCAGAATAGCCACAATGAGTACACAGTGCAAAGTGATAGGTAAAGTTTATGCATACCTTTGTTTATCTGCAAGGAGCACATGAGCAGTGAAAAAGGGAATGGCCTGTTCAAGCAATATGTGATTGTGGTTCTACTTAATAGCAGAGGCCAAGCTGAATGCATATACTCATGAGCCTAACTGTGCATACAAATCAGTGAAGTCTTGCAGTACCAAGATGATCAGAACTCATTTTAAAGCTATTACAGTAATTTAAAACAAGATAGTTTTTTTAAGTACAGTGATGTATGCCTGTAATCTGTATTTCTAATGATTTGCATGTTAGATTTTTAAAAATCAAATTCTTCCTCTGATTGACTAGAGTGAAAATCTAATCAAATTAGCATTTTAGAATATATGACCATTGTAATGCCATATTCAGAATATAATGATACTTTAGATACTTTAGCTGTTAAAAAGACAGATAAATATGCAAGAGAGGCACTGTGGGAGACTTGGACTCTAATGAGGACTTTTCTGGTTTTATACATTTGGTTTTTATATTTTGTCTGTTACTTTGGTACCTACATATTGGTGTCTCCTCACTGCTTGATGGTGATATAAGAAGCAGTTATATCAGTTTAGTGAAGCTCTCTTTTGTAATGTATTATTTATATTTGATTCATAAGTTAGATGTAATATTAGTTTTAAAGTGTTTAGCAATTACTTATTTCTTTTCAGATCTGTTTAAAAGTTTTAATAGCTTGAAATTAAAAAAATTATTATCACTTTCCTTTAGTGCACCATTCCAATTTTTTCATCTTGCTATATTCTTTTTTTTAATGTCATTTGTTATGTGTTGCTTTGTCACATTTTCAAAACTGCTCAAAGGCCTTAATCAAACCAGAATATCCAAACTCTTCATAGGAGATTATTCAGCATTGTCTCATCCTTCCTCTCACCAACTTAAGTGGGAGTTTTGACTATTGAGGGTGGAAGTACTTGCTATTAATGCTAGAACTATTTGTATTATGACTCTTAGCATGAGATTTAGTGAGTTTAGGATATTGAGGTGATGATGAAAGGCATTGTGTTATTGAATATGAAGACTAAAAGGCAGCAGTAGGCTCCTTGGTCATAACTGCAAGAGTTGACTAGAGCTCTTTTGTCTGCACTGAATACTTTACATTTAAATTAGGATTGTGTGAAGTAGAGATGGAAGGATTACATGTGTGAGAGATGAATGAGGGAAAGTATTGTAGTCTGTGCCGGAGGAGGATAAGTGTTGTAGTTCATCTGCCATAAGAGATGGATTACAATGAATCTGAAGTGGAAGAAGGCTTAGATAGGAATTATTAGCAGTGATTTGCATTTAAGTAATCTATTAGTTCAATAATATATGTATAGTTATGCAGTGTGTAGTCTACCAGGGAAAAGTGGAGTTTATTTCTAGATATATTGAAATTATATGCTGTTTACAGTATAGACATTTGGTAATAAGTCTGGAGCTTCCATAAAAAAAAAAAAATCAAAACAAGAAGACAGGATAAACAAAAATCAAAACAAAACAGAAATCTGCAAAGGATCCAGCAGATGGGAAAAGTGTAGGCTCTTACCTCTTTTGGAAGGTTTGATTGCTAGCAGAAAGTACTTGACAGGCAAATTTGCAGATGAAACACATACAGCAATGGTGGAAATGCACTTTCTTTACACACAGGGGAAGCAGTAGTTATTTTACTGAATGTACTGAAAGCCTTGCAGAATCTCAATTTCTTCCACAGTCTGGAAGAGGAGGTTGCTGGTTGCCCTCTCTGTTTAGTCTCCCATTCCCCTGAGAGCATAAATTTGGTGGGCAATACTTACTGGACTGTGAATATTTTCTATGGCCCTGGTGCACACATAGGCTATCAATAAGTAGTCCAGGGTCTGGAGCTGTATTTCCACCAGGGGATGCTGGATTGGAGTGTGGACGAGCTAAGGCACATGCAGCTATTGCTCTTTTCATCTCTTCCTGGCCACAGCGGTAAATTGGTGGGCTCTGTGGTTGAGTTGCTCAAGGAGCTCTTGAACAGATTCAAATGGATCATTTAGGCACCTTAAATGCAGCTTCCTTGGCCCTCAGCATTCTCAAACAGTGCTATATGCTGCTGCTGGTACCTGACCCAGCTCATTTAGCACAAGTGGAATTAGCAAACTCAGCTTAATGCTCACCTTGCTGGGTCAGCAGTATCTGTGATTGAGGCCAGTTGGTAACCACTCTAGCAGCAAGGATATCCATGCTTTCTCATAGTTGTAAGACAAGATTTATTCTTCCCTTTTAATAGTCTAGCTGGCATCTCTGAGGCTTCTTTTAAAGGGCCTAGAAAACACACAGTTCTAGGACTGCTGGAGTCAGTCCCATCAGTACATGTAGCCCCAGAAGAGAATGGTTAAATCCAAACAAATATGATTTTAGCAATGGTCTCAACAGCTCAGCTACCAGCCAGCTTGGAGAAGGTGGGTAAAAGTATCTAGCAATGGCATTTTCCATGTGATCAGGGGATTTACGGCATTCATATAAGATGTGCATAAACTGAATGTATAGATATATGTATAAATGGTATATAGATACACGTGAAAATGTGAATACTGCACTGATTATTTTTACTTAGGTATCAGTAAAAGTAAAAAATCTTGCTTGCACAAAGTTTTTTCCAACACTAAGGCTCAACTGATACTGATTCCTGTTTCCTAAACACATTTGAATACAGTTATATTTGCTCACCCGACAGATATTTGTTAATAGCCATTCTGCTGACATCTTCTTTATGCTGGTGCTTAGCTGACAGAATTTCATCTGCATAAATGGGTGGAAAGTCCTTTCCTCACGTGTCCAACAAACTGGAGACAAAGTGCCTGCCAATGTTTTAATTTCTTTTCCATGTTCTGGTTAGAGAGTGAGAAGAATGCTTTCACTCCACAGTGTCATGAATATGGTAATCTATGGAAATCACAGAAAGCAGGTACTTAAGTTAAGCACATACTGTACTACAGGAATCCCTGATGAATTCAAGTCTCTTCTGTTTAGAGAAGATGTTGTTGTCTATTAAGTGACAGACTGCCAGATGTTCATGAAGTAGCACAGAAATATGTATCAGTATCTTCTTTTCTTTACCCCAGAAGGTAACATTTTCTTTATCATCTATGTCATCCTGGCTTTTGATTGTAAATGTCTAAGCTTGCTTCAGATATTAACTCTTTTTTTGTTTTATTGATGAATATTTCATTACTTCAGTACATTTGTAGAATGTAAGTTGTTGCTGCACTATAGTAAGCCTATTATCCTAAAATCTTTTCCCTCACTTGGTGTATATAAACCAAACATTTGAGTTAGAACATGAAGAATAATTTGTTTCTGATTGGGAGCTAGAAGAGAAAATTGTGGCAGTGTTAGAAAAATTCAAAAGGAGAAATAATTGTTATTTTAAATAATATTTCTACCTACACATTCAAGCATGGCACTGTATATCTCGTGGTGAGGTCACTGCAGTGTGTTTTCCTAGAACACATTATTGTTCCGTTTAGACTCAGAGTTACTGAAGGGTTGCGGGTTAGCTCACCCACTTTAAATAATCATTGCAATAATAAATGCAATGGTATATGCACATGCTGTGGGCAGCAGAGGTTACAGAACAAGTATATGGGCAGTAATTGCAGATTACTGAGACAGTGCTGTTTACCAAGCAAATAAAAGTTCCAAGAAAAAAAAAAGGAAAATAACTGAAAGGCAGAGTTCATTTTTTCTGAATAATTGTTTTTTTCTGTCCTTTATTTTGATGGCATTCCCACATCATTAAAAGCACTGATGCCAGAAATGTCTCAGTTCTAAGAAACAGAGCCATGAGAACCCTTTAACACAAGGGACAAAGTCCATGTGGCTTCTTGCTAATGCAACCACAGCAGCTCCAGGAGCTGCAACAACTAATGTTGGCCCAAGAAACTTTCTATCAGGTGGAAACTGACAGAGTGAAGTATCCCATCCTCTGCATGGCGCTCTTCTGCCCACGTGCTGTGGGGAAGATCTTGCAGGATTCCCTGCTGGAGGTGTTGACATGAACCCTAGTGCCAGCTCTGACCATGGCAGTGTATGGGACTGACACTGAGAAAAGCAGCTTTATAAGAGGATTTAGCTTTGAATGCCTGAAAAAATGTCTAGCAGAGTAAGAATTTACAGCTTCACTTTCTCCATTTCTTTCATTAGGTAAGGAGTTTACCTGTGGGGAAAGCTTGTGCAAAATATTCTCTCCATATATCTATGAATATGAAAACGTGTGTTATTTGCCACCATCAGAGGAACAGAATTCAGCTGTTGTTGTTATTGTTGGGGTTTTGGTTTTTTTTTTTTTTTATTTTCCCAGAAGAAACACAAGCTACCTTGACATCGTGACAAGATTTTGTTGTTGTTTCTGGTGCTGCTCTTGTTACTGGGACCTTGTGTTTTCTTTCTCTCTAGAAATGTTGGAGTCATGTTTCATTGTATTCTCTGAGAACAAGGAAGAAAGCAGACACTCTTTCAGGAAACTTAATAGTGATCTTTTTGTTACTGTTATTGTTGTAAAGTTGCAAGAGGATGGAGGCAGACCACTGCTTGGAAATTGTAGCACAGTGTAAATTATGTATGTGCAAGTATTACATATACATGCAGTATGTAATAAGGTTTCAATTATATGCAGCCATTTTGAGCATATCGGACTTTGGAAATAATAAATAAGTATTCAGAATCAAATGGGGGAAAAATGATTAAAATTTAAACTCCTTTTTCTGGAAAACTTTATACACCACAAATAGTTTTCCATGAACAAATGGAGATTAAACATTACCAAAACCTTTCTACTCCAGACATATGAAATTACCTATACAAACCTGTTTTAAATTCTTGTAGCTCCTGGGCAGGGCAACTGTCTACCTCACCTAAATGTTAATGTTTCCCTTATGTGATTGCCTTTCCATACCATGCTCCCACGTTCAGAGATTCACCTATTTTACCCTCCTCAAAGCTATTAATTCATGTCTGCAATCTTCACACCTTTAACTGGTAGTCACTTGGCTGTGTAGCCTCCCCAGGTGTTTCACTCTTAGATTTTACCTGCCTTGCTGTTTGTCTCCCCAGTTCTTGAAGCCAGTGAGAAACCTTCCCAGATGTAATCCCACCAAGGCAGCAAAGGGATGAAGCCCGGTTTTTCTGCTCATTTACAGAAGAAAGTGGCATTTGGGGAGGATAGTAAAACCAACCACAGATCAGCTGTTCTTCATAGGAAAGCAGTAGTCAGCACAGATTTATGGAGGGGAAAATGACCGGCTTGTTAGATTAGAGGGCAGTTGGTATTACCTTTAGCAAGGCTTTCAACACTGGTGGAACCTGCTGTAGCTGATGCTGCTCTGATCAGGGAGTTGGACTGGACTGACCTCAAGACATCCTTTCCAATCTCAACCACTCTGTCATTCTGCCAAGGTCATTGATCACCTTTTTCTTTCCAAGCATTAAGAAAATTTGTATTTTCTCCTCCTTTATTCCGTCCTCTGAGGGAAAACTGTTAAGAGATTTCAGAGAAAGATCTGTTCCGAAAAACAAGACATAGAGTCACCTCTTGTTTGATTTCTAAAACACACTAGTGCTTACCACTATGTGGCAAAGTTTTGCTGTGACAATTATCCATCTGTTTACATCACTATTAAATATGTATACCTTTGTTTGGTGCATCTCTAGTGCAACCAGTAGAGATATTTCAGCAGTGCAATTTGTACTCTCTTGAAGTAGTTCAGTTTGCCAGATATTTTTCATCTTAATTCTTGCTCTCTCTTATTTTTGCTATGTGCAAGTAGAGACTTCCACAATTCAAAAACATAAAGTATGTGAAATACGACAATTTGGCTTCGGTTTCATTTTCAGATTCATGAGGGACATTGTGTCACTTAAAATGGTTTACATGCTGAAAGTGCAAAGGAGAGGAGGTATTGAAGAATGAACACATACACACCTTCAGACCTTAGTCTGGAGACAAAACTCAAGAACAAAAGGAATGATATAATTACATTCAATGTGATAATTACATTCAATGTGAGAAACAGTATTTCATGAGAGAAACAGTATTTTTAAATATATTGCCTCATCATTAAATGATACTGGTACCCCAAATGTCCATTAGCCAGTGATCCCTAGAATTACTTACGTAAGTTCTTCCTTTACCTTGTGACCACTGTCCCCTGATAATCCTTTAGTTAAAATTACTGTTTTCCAGTGTTCTTTTTGCTGCCACCTCATTAGCATACACTTCAAATCCACTGAGTACTGTAGGAGGCTGTTGTTTATTTTTGATTTATGATGACACTTTGCATTGTGAGCTGACCCTGTCTGGATGTTAAGTGCCCACAAAATCTGCTCTATCACCCCCTCCTCAACTGGACAAAGGACAGAAAATATAATAAAAGGCTTCTGGGCCATGGCAGTCAGATTGTTTAATCATGATTTTCCTTTGATGAATCCATGCTCACTAGTCCTGATGACCTTCCTGTCTTCCCTTTGCCTAGAGATGGCATCCAGGATCAGCCATTCCATCACCTTTCCAGGGTTTGAGGTGAGGCTGACCAGCTGGTTGTTCCCTGTGTGCCCCTTGTCCTTTTTGAAGACTGGTGTGACATTCGCTTTCTCCCAGTTCTCAGGCATCTCTCCTGATTGCCATGATCTTTGAAAGATGATCAAGCGATGATCTCTGGCAGTTCCTCACTACTTGTGGGTGCATCCCATCAGAATCCATGGACTTGTGGATATCAAATTTGACTAAATGGTCTCTAACCCAATCCTCCTTTGCTGAGGAGAAGTCTTTCTTTCTCCAGATGTTCTCCCTGCTTTCCTGGGTCAAAGATTCCTGAGGGCTGGATTTGGAATCAAAGACTGCAAAGAAGGTGTGCAGTATCTTAGCCACCTCTGCAACCCTTTGCAAGGTTCCTTTTTCCATAAAGTAGCAGCCCCTCAGTTCCCCTCATATTTCTTTTGCTAGTGAGGTATTCACATCCCAGAGGCACTCCCACCGTTCCTGATGGGCTCAGCCTTGGCCAGTGGCAGATCCCTCTTGGAGCCAGCTGCCCTTAGCTCAGTCAGACACAGGAGAGGCCTCTCCCAGAACCCCTGTAGCCTACCACTGCCAAAACCTTGCCATGCAAACGCCATACACTGTGCCAGCTGAAATCTGGGTCTTCTAACAGTAGATGGCATCCAGCCTCTTAGGAGCAGACAGGTCCCAAATAAGCAGCTCATGACTACATCATGGAGACATACATGGATTTTCCCAGAGTAAAGATCAGATCCGTTTCCAAGTCAGAAGTGAAGTCTGGGTCACCTGATGCCTATTGCACTGCCCTGCTCACCAGCCTGTTCTGCTGCTTAGGCTGCTTGCTGGTGTGCCCATATAAACTGCAGCAATCTGAAGTAGAGGATTCTCTCCACTTTTAGCCATTAGGAAACAAGCACCTTTTTTAGTTCATAATATGCTCAATTACCTTTAGATTGATCTGTGAATAAATTATAATCAAAACAGACTTACTCACCTTAAAGCTCTCTGGCTTAAGGTTTCATTGTTGATTCATTAAGTTGTCAGTTCTCTATTGGCAGGGTAATGCCTTTTTATATCTGAATAGAGACAGGTTTAGTGGAAGATACTGTTATCTTTAAATGAGCAGGATTTAGGTTTTTTGGTAAGAATAAATTCATCAATGATGAATCCCTGGAGACTGAAACAAAAATCACAATGTTGCTGAAGATTTATACAGTTCATCAGTTAAAAGGCAGCTTTTGGAAGCAGAGGTGGGGGAGGATTTGGATTTTTGTTTTCTTTCTGTAAAATACTCCAGCAAAATATTTTGAGCTTAAAGTTTTGTGATAATGCAATTATAAAGAATGAAATAATTCCACTTAATGTATTTATTTAGACTCCATTCTTGATGTTAGAACACAGAAACACATTGAATTATGTCTATATAGAGACAGATGGATACAAATAATGCAGCTATAGACATCACTGATACAGATATATAAGTAGACAAGAATTATCTAATTACTCTGTTTGTTGCAATCTTCTAAGCACTTGCTATGCTCCACATATTCATATTAATTGTTTTTTCTAGGCAGATGTTGGTCTGAAAAAGATACCAGTGTATGGAGAGTTTAGTGACACTGGAATAGCTGGAAATTAAAAAAATAAAATTACTGTATAAAGATTTCAAAAGGAAACAGAGTTAAACACACCAAGCTCCGTGCTTATGCTTTCATTGGGAATTTTGTTGTTAAATCCCCCATGTGCTTAGGAAGTTGTCCCCTACAATGATTAGAGGCAATTTAATTTTAAAATCTCTCCAATATCCATCTCTTCTGCAGTTATTTCAACATTTTTCCACCTGTGCTATATCCAGTAACACACTTCATTAAAATATTTTTTGCCATTTCATATGGCCTTTGACTGCAAAATATTTGAAACCGCAGCTCTGAACAATAAGCAGTCTCCTCAACATTCCATATGTCTGAGCATTACTCATAAGGGGAACCATCAATAAGTCCTTCCTAAGCTCCTGAGGCTACATTTTCATGTATTATTTATTGCTATAGAAAAGATTGCTGGTTTTCAGTGTTGTTTAATGAAATTTGGCCTGGCTGCTTGTGAACTACTAGACCCCAAACACAAAGTAACCTGGCCATTTCTAAGGGCACACAGTCACCTTCTGAGAAGTCACTGGAAGCTCATTGTGGATGTGCCCAAGCCTGGACCAATACCTGCATGTGTCCTTAATTATTTTAAATTCCATTTAGCCAAATTCTTGATTGAAAAACGGCAATGCAAAGCAAATATGAAGGTTGGAGGACAGTTTTGTAGATTAATCATAATTTATTTTTAAAATATGTGGATTATATGGTTTAATTTAACTGCATGCATGTCATTACAAAACATCTGAATTATGGAAATGAAGGCATTGCCCACTTCTCAAAATGCCTGCTGTACATTCCAGCTAGCAGCTATGTTAGATATAAAAATCTAAATACTTCCATCTCACAAAAATTAATTGACCTTTGTAATTCACTTTTCACCTATTCACAAAAATAGATTCTTTTTCCATACTTTTCTTTAGATCACCTATTTAATTTCAATATTCTTAGTGTTTCTGTCTTTAGAGATTTGGCATATATTAAGAGAACAGAAAAGTAAAGGATTTATTCTGCAAAGATTTGGCTGTTGTTCCCAAAGATGATCTTCAATCAGTCAAGCCGTGAACAACTGTCTCCTCTCTCTACTACTTCAGTTAAAACCTCAGCAAAATTAGCTTTGCTACCTACTCTCAAAGTCAGCAATTCAATTCCTGGCCAGACAGGAAAGAATCCAAAAATGCTTTGTCATCAGGACTCCTGCCCTCTCAAACCAAAGTTGTTGGCATCAGCACATAAATTATGGAGAGGAAATAGTTCCTCAGTGACACAGCTACTACTTTTTCATAGCCAAAAATATATTTCTAATTGATTCAGCCTAGGAGACATACAAGAACACTTTTTATCAAAATTTATAATTTTGAGAATTCTGCAAAAAGTTTTAGGTTTTCTAAAAGTCATATAGAGAATTGAGTTTATGTGTGTGTGCTTTAGAGCCTATTGATTTGATTGGAATTAGACAAATTCTTCCTTCTACCCATTTTGCTGTTTAAAATAATTCTGCTTTTGCTGCATTATTTGACTTCAGTATGTAAGGCCACCCCCTCATTGCTGTTTGCTGGAATTCTCAAAGCCTGATTTTAAGATGTCCTAGAACATTTCATGTCCAGCAACTGCACAGAAAGGAAAGTTTGATGCCTGTAAGGAATCCTTGAACATGACATGCAGGAGCAAAGTTCCCATTGAACAGACAAAATGAGAGCACTCTGCCAGTGGGCAAACTTAGGCTACCTCTACATTTGGAACACACGGGATCTGCAGCACCCCCAGTCCTGCCTTGCTGCTGCCCAGACTGTGGCTGTGACCCCGAGCAGGGTTCAGTCCCAGCCTGCAGGAGGCACCTCTGGAGAGCTCCTGGACGTGGTGAGGCTGGAGCTGATTTGTTGTTAAAAATGTGTTGAGACCACAAACCAAATCTTGGAAGCAGGGAGCATTTCAAGGACATCACCCTCTGGCTGTATGCTCAGAGTACCCAAAATCCACCAGCCAAGGAAGCTTCTGTTTGTCATAGCAAGAAGCCTGAGGGGCCAAGGTTGGGTATTGTGACTGACAGAGATCATTGAGGAATTTTTCTCCTAAGGATTAGCAGACGAGCAGGGTAACCTCTTCTGGATTTACTTCGTTTTAAAAAATAATAATTTGTAAATTTTTAAATAATCTGGGGTTTAAAATTCACATTGAAATTCCCTCTTAAAAAATTGATAAGCACAGCAGTACTGTATCTTGTTCGATATGCTCTTTGAGGTTGTATTATTAGCGTGAATTAATGCCAGCAGCTGCTCAGGCTATGTATCCCCTGTTACTACCTGCTGCTTTCTGCAGTACTGCTGTAGTTTCTGAACAGGCTTGAGTTAGGTGGATAAAATACTTCTGCAGAATAAGGAACTAGTTTCAGGTGAGGAAGGACATGGTATATTGCATCAAGCAAAAGTCCATTTTTCTACTATTTTTTGCTCACCTAAATCTGTGATCGTGGCACACTACAGTTGTACATATCTCTTCCAGGTAAGCAAAAGGATTTTTTTTTGCTCAGGAAGATGAGTGTTTTAGGAAATCTGATCCAGCTCTTTTGTGTTCTTGGGTGAGACATGAGTTTTGCAATTCAGTGAAATCTTCCTCTGGAGTTTGCTTAATTGGGTTCAAGGACTAAATGTTGCAGAAAAGATTGCAAGTGGGACATAGAGGAAAATTAGGAGATTATAATGTGTTTCAGTTAATTTGGTGTTTATTAGCTTTACTTTGACAAGTCAAAACAGCCTTCTGTTATCACACTGCCAAATACATGTTTGTAAGCTTTAAAAGTATGTATTGATTTATTCAGATATTGATACAAATAATCTTAAATACTGGTGGAATCCTTCTAAGTAAACTGATAATTTTATAATACCTTTCCACATAGTATAAAATGAAACAGAAATAAAGTTAGCATTTGAATTATTTAACATGATACATTTTTACACATAAGCAAGTATGCAATGGGGAAATAGACTGTTGGATTCTGACCTGCAATTCAGCTATTTTTCTGCTGTGAGATATTAATATTTTAATATTCAGTATATATTTCCAAGTCAGATCTCAGTGTTCATGTTTGATTGTTTGATTTTTATTCACTTCTCACTCTGGTGCAGTCTTACTGATTTCAATTTCAGCTCCCTGAGTAAGAAGCAAGTTGTAGTCAACATGGAGTCAAGGTCTCACCCTTGGGATCAGACTCATCTTTTTGCTACACCCACTTACTAAGCATAATCATGTTTACTGATTTTTGTTTCAGAAACTGCCCAGTTTTGGGCCCTACCTGGAGCAACGCAAAAAGATAATAGCTGAGAACAAGATAAAACTGAAGGCACAGAACATGGCTGCTGAGCTTCCTGAGAAAAAAAACTTTGTTCCGAAGAAACCCATTCCCGCAATCAAGGTAACAAAAATACATGCATAAGAAGTGATAGGCAGTTGACATGCACAGTCATTTCTAGCAGTTTGAGTTGGTTATTACTGCTTTTAAGCTTGTTAGAGGGCATCAAAGACAACTCTTTATGCAGACTTTCTAGCTTTTAACCAAAATCGATGGGAAATTATTTGTGATGTACATGTACAGGTATTTCCCTAATGTCATTTTTCAGAATGAAGATATTCAGGCAATGGAACAGTAGTTGCAGATCAAGCAGGGGTGATGCCTTGAAGAACAAAGCAGAACTGTTTAGAATTTCTTTCATTTTGAATGCTGCAGTATGAGCTGTTTTGCATGATACCTTTTGATTACATGCTCTGCGCTAAATGCCTCCATCCCTCATGTAGGATCGATGGCAAAGGCTGGTGTTCAGTACATATTAAAGCTGTGTCATAGGTTTAGAGATTGAACTTTTAAAGCTGGAGAATGTTTGTCTAAGTAGCTGATCCACTGTCTACAATGAGTAAATGTCAAGATAAAAATAAAACATGTGACCCCTATCTACTGCATAATCCATACATTGAAGCTTTTCCCTTCCCTTAGGTAGTCAATAAATATCAATAAACTGAAATGACATGAGCTACTTATTCTAGGTGTTCACTTTAGAGCTTACTTAAACTTCAAGTCTGAATAGGAAAAATGATTTTTTTTAAATCAGGATTCTCATGGAGACCATTTATAAAGCAATATGAAAATCATATCTGTTGACCTTGTTGACTGTCTTCTTCATATATGGGAGAATATCAGATATCTACATGAGCAGACATGTAAGAAGTCTTGAAAAAATAAGGCCAAACATAAAATAGAACATGAGCTGTGGCTCAGAAAACCACATAATTTCCAAGAGAATCTTGCAGTTTACTGATACATCCAGTATTTCAAGCTAACTGGTAGGATGGCAGGACCATGGAGGGCAGACAAGGAGAAATTTTGAATTGTCTTCCCGTTTAAGTTAATTAGTTTGCCATTTCTATAGACCTCTCTCGGGTTTCTGGATTGCTTATTTTGGTTTATGTCACACTTTTGAAAACCCCTCCCGTCCTCTTGTGCTGAGGTTCTCTTACATATATATATGCATATATGCAAAAAGTTCCAAAGAACAGCAATCTACTCTTTTTTCCTCACTATGATGAGCATTTTCAAAGCCTGCTTGACCTCAGAGGTTTCATGGTTCTGTTTTCCTTGCAGGAAGAGTATTGATGTAGGGAAAAAGAGAAAGAAGAAGCAACAGCCAATAACTGCATTTTCAATGAGATGGCTTGCTTCTGAAAACAGCAGAAAACCAAAAAAATAGTAACCATTCAAAAGCAAGTAAACTGAATGAAGGGAAAAGTTTAGCAAGAGGGAAAAACAGATATGAAGACTAGGAAAAAAAAAAAGTTAAAAAATTGAGGTCAATAATTTATTATGCCTAACTCCAAGTAGAAAAGCAAACAAAGATCCAAGTAGTAGGAGATAAATTAAAACAAAGAAAAGAGATCCTATTGCAGAGGAAGAGGAAAACTAATTCCCCAAACACAAACATTTGTTTACACAGATATTGAATACTTCTGAGTGGTGTCTGAGGAGCTTCTCAGGCAGAGAAATCGGGGTATCATCTTCCGCACCCTGAAGCTCTTACAAGAAGACAGGCATTGCCAAAGCTGACTCTTGGCAGTATTTCAGTCTGACCAGCTCTTTGGAAGGGAATGTTCTCACTGTAATGACCAAACCAGCAGTGAGAGGTGTTGCATTGGGTTTGCATGGCAAGCTTTGATAAAGGTGGGGTTGCAGGGGTGGCTTCTGTGAGAAGCTGCTGGAAGCTCCCCAGGGCCTGACAGAGCACTGGCAGCCAGCTGCAGGACAGACCCTCTGCTTCTGTTGCTAACACTGGAATGACTGCGTATTCAGCATCATGGCTGATTAATTGGAACAACAGCACTACAGCAGTGGCAGCGCCTCTGGGATAATGTCTTTTAAAAGGGGGAAAAGACAGCAATTGCAGTCCCAGGGAGGAGTGAGAATATGGCCTCTTCAGGGATCTGCTTGATAGAGGACTATGAAATAAAGCACTGGAGGGAAGAGAGGCCCAAGCAAGCTGGTAATATCCAAGAATCACCTCTTCCAAGCTCAGGAGTGATGCACCCCAACAAAGAGGAAGTCGGGGGAAAATTCCCAGAGGCCTGCAGAGCTGCACAGAAGCTCCTGGACAAATAGACACAGCAAAGTAGCCCTCGGAGAGTGACCAAGGTGATCAAACAGCAGGAGCACCTTTCCTATGTAGACAGACTGAGAGACTTGTGGTTGTTCAGCCTGAAAAAGAGAAGGCTCTGGGGGCACTCTAGACTCCATGCCTGTACCAAAAGCAGAAGATAGTTTCCCTTGAAAGAGCTATGACCCCTGCATTGTCTGGTTGTATTTTTGGGGGGTTGCTACAAATTTCCTGATGCCTTCCCAAAATTTCCTCATCCGTCTAATTGGCTCTTGGGTTGGTGATATGTAAATTCCAGCACTTATATAAATTCTACATGCTGTCAAATTGCCATAAATTTGTTAATTTAAAACCCCTCTGTGATTATCCAAAAGTTAATTTATTTTTGGATGTCCTTTCCCATGGCTTTTCTCTTTATTTTCTCTATTTTTCAATATTAATTGAAAAGGCATATTTTGATATTTGGCAGAGTTGTTTATTCTTTTCTCACTTGTCTGTAATATTAGAAATTGTGCTCTGTGTGGGTATGTGCCCTGGATCTTTTCTTTTCAGTTACAGTTTTGTACAGCTCCCGCAGATGTGTTTGCCTACCTCAGGTTGCCTCCTTATTGCTTTAATTTCTTTCCTTATATGATCCTGTGTTTTTCTTCCTAATAATTTACTTCTTTGTCCTTCGGGGTCTATACCACAATATTCATTCACCATTTATCTGCTTATTTTATTTCCTCCTTTTTTTTTATTCCGGAAGCTTTGCTGTAGAGATTGTTTGGTAGTTCAAACATTCTGGCATAGCTCTCTTAGCTCGGGCATGACATGCTGTTCCACCTGCTGGAAAAATATCCACAGAGATCCTCAAGCTTAAATTCCTTTTGTTTGAAATTTTTTCCACCCTTGTTGGTACAGATACGTTTATATGGTCTTTTGCACATACATATATGCAAGTCTTTTTTTGCTGCTGTTTAAGTACCTGTGTAAAAGCCAGCACTGCAGGAGGCATTAGCCACATTTAGTCCAGTGCTGTGATAAATCTCTAAAAGCATCTTGGGAGTGAAGAATATTGAAGTATGGACAGCTCTATTTTGCCATAACTATATTATACCATTTGGATCCTTCCTGGCATGTATCTGTGTGTTTAACATGAGTAGTTTTACCTTGTGCTTGCCTGCCTGGAAAAGACCATATTGTAATCTTCATCGTAAATGGGGAGGTGTTACATATTTCAGGTGGAACTATGCGTCTCCCCTAATTTATGGGACTCTAAGGCTGCTTCTCCCAAACATATACTCAAACATAAATCACAGAAATAATCCCCCCTGCAATAGTCCATAATCTTCTCTTCTCTTCTCTTCTCTTCTCTTCTCTTCTCTTCTCTTCTCTTCTCTTCTCTTCTCTTCTCTTCTCTTCTCTTCTCTTCTCTTCTCTTCTCTTCTCTCCTCTCCTCTCCTCTCCTCTCCTCTCCTCTCCTCTCCTCTCCTCTCCTCTCCTCTCCTCTCCTCTCCTCTCCTCTCCTCTCCTCTCCTCTCCTCTCCTCTCCTCTCCTCTCCTCTCCTCTCCTCTCCTCTCCTCTCCTCTCCTCTCCTCTCCTCTCCTCTCCTCTCCTCTCCTCTCCTCTCCTCTCCTCTCCTCTCCTCTCCTCTCCTCTCCTCTCCTCTCCTCTCCTCTCCTCTCCTCTCCTCTCCTCTCCTCTCCTCTCCTCTCCTCTCCTCTCCTCTCCTCTCCTCTCCTCTCCTCTCCTCTCCTCTCCTCTCCTCTCCTCTCCTCTCCTCTCCTCTCCTCTCCTCTCCTCTCCTCTCCTCTCCTCTCCTCTCCTCTCCTCTCCTCTCCTCTCCTCTCCTCTCCCCTCCCCTCCCCTCCCCTCCCCTCCCCTCCCCTCCCCTCCCCTCCCCTCCCCTCCCCTCCCCTCCCCTCCCCTCCCCTCCCCTCCCCTCCTCTTCCCTCCCCTCCCAGAATATTCTCATTATATATAAGTAAATTTATATATAGGTAAATTTTAGCCTTTAGATATGGGGATAAATCCTAGAAATCCAAACTTCCTCTTTCCCTCCCCGCTCTGACTGTGGCAGAAGGACTGCCTCAAGTGGCTCAGTAATATAACAGAATAGAAAAAAAAAATTTCAGTTGGAAGGGACCAACAATGACCATCTAGTCCAACTGCCTGACCACTTCAGGACTGACCAAAAGATAAAGCATGTTGTTAAGGGCATTTGTCCAAATTCCTCTTAAACACTGACAGGCTTTGACCACCTCTTGGGAAAACCTGTTCCAGTGCACGACCGACCCCTCAGTAAAGAAATGCTTTCTACTGTCCAGTGTGAACTCCCCTGGCACAGCTTTAAACCATTCCTACATGTCCTATCACTGAATACCAGGGAGAAGAGATCACCAGCTCTCTCTTCATTTCCCCCACCCAGGAAGTTGTAGAGGGCAAACTACAAACTAGACAAGCCCAAAGTCCTTTGCTGCTTCTCATTCCAGCCCTTTCCCCAGTTTTGTTGCCTTGCTCTGGATGCACTCAAGTGCCTTCACATGGTTCTGAAGTGGTGGGGCCCAGAGCTGCAGGCAGCCTGCCAGGTGAGGCCCGGGCAGTGCTGCACACAGTAGGATGCTCACCTCTTTTGGCCAGCTGTGTCACGTTTGCTGCACCCCAGGACACGGCTGTGCCCTCTGGGCTGTCCGGGCACAACACTGACCCACACCGAGCTGTGCCCAGCAGCACCCCCAGATCCCTTCCTGCAGAGCTGCTCTGGTTTGATTTCTGCCTGGTGTTACTCTCTCCTTAGTGCTCAATCTGGCATTTGGACTTGTTAAATTTCATCCCATTAATCATTGCCCAGTGCTGCGGGGCACTCTGCTTCTGCTGGTAACACTGGAATGACTGCGTGTTGCACGTCACGGCTGATTAATTGGAACAGCAGCACTACAGGAGTTATGGGAGCTAGTTGGTTCGCCTCTGATCAGGACAGTTCCATGAGCTGTCAGTGGTGTCTCCTACCCTGTTTCCTCTTGCAGCTTTCTTTAATCTAGAATGTATCTGTTGGCAAGATCAGCTTTGATAAGCTGCTTGTTGAACTGCATTTTTTCACTGTGATAGTACCTGTTCATCTAGTTTTATAAAATACCTACAAGTTCCTTGGATTTTAATTTAGTTTAAATGAAAACTTGTATCAACTCTACAGACTTGTGGTTCAAAGCTTTTCCTGAAACACACTCGGGCATATTAAACAACATCATAGCTAAACCAGAAAATTGAGACACTTTGTTCTGCTAATACTTTACCTTTTCTGAACATTGGTCACTGTATTCCAGCCCTTTATTTTTTGCTCTGTTTAGCCACTTCATGGCTAGTTAATTTCAGAGCTCTCTTGTGTCATAGGCCTCTCTCAGAGGTCTTGTAAAACATTAAAATTACTGGGGTTTTGGTTTTTTAAGAGGGATTTTTTTGAATTTATTACTTCACAATCTTCATAAAGAAATGAAGCACACAAGAAATGAAGCATACAATGAAGCTTCATACAAGAAGCATAATATTCATTATAGAAACTATATTGAATTGTGTCACAAAGCTTCGTTTAAGTGGACAACACTCACAGGCAAGTAGTGTGATTTTTTGTGATTGTCCTGAGTTCAGCCAATAACTGGACTCAATGATGTGGGTCCATTCCAACTCAGGATATTGTATGATATGGTATGATTCTATAATCTGAATTATTTTCTAAGGCCCACTTTAGCTAGTATTGCAGCTGTTATACTGAAAACAAGGCTTAGATGTCCATAAATCTGAGAGTACCTTTAGTAGCCTTTTTTAAGTATTGGCAAAGTGTCTGTAATCTTTCAAGAAAAGTTAGCTGTATATATATTTTTTAAGCTACTTTACTGTAAATTGACCTTGGTCATGTACCCTCAGATTCTGGTAACTTTTTTATTCTTTATTCCATAGTTTTTTTTCTAATGTTTCTTCTTTTCATCCCTCGCTCTCTGACTATGCCTCACCTTTACTGCCAAAAAAGATCAGGTAGAAGGCAGGTACTTCCCTAATGTGTGTTCCCTTTGACGTGCTTTATGGCGTGCAGTACCTGCACTGAGTATGGCTTTCTAATCAGAGGCCTGTGATGTTCATCATCTCTAGAACACAGTGTGGGCTTTTACAAAAGCATCTGCATAAAGATGGATGGAGCAGGTCTACAAGGACCAGAGCTGAACCATGAATTGTATTTACAAATAGAGTTTTACTAATATGATGACTAATGAAAAGCTAATCATCATAAAATGGTTGATACATTAACATTAAAATGCATCTATTGTAGAATTGCAAACTAATATCCTGCTGAACAGATCTTCTCCTTGTGTATACTCAAACCCACATCTGTTTAGCTTAGTGACAAAAAGAATTTTTTTCTGTATTCATTAGTAACATAAAACTAATGGATTCTGCTCTGATTCTCTCCATAGCAACTGAATTCCCTGACAGTTCCAGTTGCAGGACTACATTCCTTTCCCAGTTTTTTTCAGTTATGTTGAGAAGAGGAGGAGAGCACAGCAGTAATCAAAGAGAGTAGTCTAGGTCTCTGCTGTCCCAAAGGTGCAAATTTAACTTCCAATTTTGGTGTTTTTGGCGTTGTTTTGTTTTGTTTTGTTTTTAAATTGCTGCTGCTAATGCATAAGCCAGAAAGAACACAGCTTGACTTTCAGAACCTGGCTTCTGTTTGCAGGTCTGGCAGTTGGCAAAAAAAAAAAAATTAATCTGTAAACAGTGCAATTTTGATCCAGAGGCCATTGAGATATACTAAGTGTGGAATCCCATAGTGCCATTTTAGACAGTTGCTTTTTGGAGTGAAACTGCTTTAAACAGTGAAAGCTGATTATTTCTTGCTGCACTGTTTATTTTGTTCCAAGCATTTATGATTTGAGAAAACAAGAAGCTCTGAGATGCTGTAAAAGAGTGCACCTGCAGAACATCTTTTAAGTACCATTGCTTTTTTAGCCAATAATGTCTTGAAACTTTGGAAATGAATAAATATACAGTCTTTGCTTGAGAGAAAGAAGAGATTAAAAGACACAACACCAATGAGTGTAAATGAGTAGTAAATCTTTGACACAGTCTTTTGAAATCACTTTCAGGCCTCTAAAGTGCCATCATGCTCCCTATTTGGGATTCTAAGTTCCCAAAAGTGTATTTTTGTGAGCTGTGAGAAGTGAGACTTGGTTAAAAATGCAGAAATCACCATGCCTTATGCATTGTTTTTGTTATTCCCTTTGTAAGTTTGTAGCTAGAAAAATCAATTTCGATCATGTTGTTTCAAGCAACCATTTCCTGAGCTATCTAATGCTACCCTAAACCTTGGACTGTCTCCCCCATCTTCTCCAGCTGTTTCCCTAGAAGGGCATTAACCACTTCACTCCTTTCCCATTTAAAAAGCCTTTTCTAATTTCTAGCTTTGAATTTATTCATGGCTGGCTGACAATCATGTGTTCTTGTGCCAACATTTTCATTTAACTTAAATAGCCCTTTTTCCTCCCTGATGTATATATATAGAGAAACATTATATTCCTGCTCTGCCATCAGCTTCCTAGGCTAAACATCTTGTAAGGTTCTTTTTGTCTTCTCTCATAAGCAAGACACTCCATTCCACAGTTACTGGAGTAGTCCATCTCTGTAACCCACTTGAGCTCTGCGGGTTTTGTTAACATCCAAACAATATTTAAAGAATATAAATGTGAATCCAGATCCTCCCTGAGAAAATTACCTATGCTTTTTATGCATATGGTTTTTTAGACTGAAAAACTAAACTCTTCACTATCAGGAATCTCCCCGTTTATCCTTTTGCAACATGGGCAGGCAGTGGAAAGCTACTCAGCTTTATCCTGTGCAGGTTTTACATAATTTCTTTCAATTCTTGAGCACACAGCTCATCACTTGCAGTCGAAATGGATTTGTGGCAGTGGAATGTTTGAGGGCTGTATACACACAAGAGAGGCTCAAGGATACTTAGTGTTGCTGGTGCCAGCAGATCACACAAAAACACATGTATTTTGAAACCTGTAGCAGGTTAAAAATTCAAGGCTTGTCAACAGACAAGCCTACATGAGAGTTGAAACAAACTGGAGCTGAAGTCTACCACTACAGTATTTCAGCTGACACAGAAGACTGCAAACACCTGAAAACCACTGTAAATCCAGTAAATCCATGAATGTTTCTGATTAAGAACTGGAAATTAAAATATGGGGGTGTAAGCAGTTCCTAGGAGATTACATTTGATTTAGTTACTCTAGTTCATCAGTGGAGTAAAGGGCACAGTAAAGGGCTTCTTGTTCAAGCATGGTTCTAGTAAAATGCATTAGCTGAAACACTTTTATGGTAGTTAATTGACCTTTTACAGTACTTTAAGCAAACAGATTTTACTTCAAATTTGCAGTAATTTTGGGCCATGCACAAAATCAGCTTGCACAGCTCGAGTGATGAGTGTTAACTCATTAAGCTGTGATAACTTGCTCACAGTCATCTGTCCACGCTCATCATGCTGCCTTTAGCAATGTGCAATAGCTGTTTTATGCTGAAAGAGCATTAATGTTCTCTGCATGTTGCTGAGAAGAACTGGAAGGCTTTTAGTATTGCATGAATGCAACCAAGGTATTTCACATGGCAGCAACTATGGGGTTTGGCAGAGAGAAAACATTTGAGTGTTTTTGGAACAAGGAAACAGTACAATTTGCCAGCCTTTCTTCCTGGGCATAGGATTTTTTTAAATTTTCTAGCCCAACAGTCACTAGGAGAAGCTTCACGCATCCTGATACTGCATCCAGTGAACAAAGAAATTTGTCTCTGCATAAAGATAGGATTGTACAAGTGCTGAAGACCAGGTAGACCTCATTCTTTAAGAAAGTAGTGCTGGGTTTTCAAGTTCTTAGCAGACTATGAAGATAAGGTTGGACTCATTTCTGCATTTAATTTATGTAGCAGAGCTTTCCTTTTCGGTGTACGCTCTGCTGGCATACGCCTTTTGCAGCACTGATGTGTAAGGTTGATGCAGAAAGTTCCTATTTGTGAAGTTAACAGATCTTGCAGGATTAGACCCAGAGCTTACTTCTGTGCAGTATTTGTAATAAATTTATGATTATGTCATTTGTGCACCTTGCTAAAGAGAGAAGAGCTATTATTGTTCTCTCTCAGTTTTTTCTTTCCTTGCTGTGAGTTCTTAAATCTGCGTTAGTGAGAAATGAACAAAGATGATCTGATTAGATCATGTCACTCCCGTTGACATTCCATTTTGTTCCTTGAAGTTTCACCCAATCATGGCAAAACAACAGCATATGCAAAATCAAGTACTACATGTGTAACATATTTGTAGAACGTGTTTGTACAAAATGTATACTTCTAGTACTGCCTACATTCAAAATGTGCCTGTATGGAAAATGCTTTGTATTTTACAGGGGGTATGAAGGTCCGCCATTTGGAAATTTATAAGAAAAATCCTAAATCTCATCAAAATGCATGGCCAAATCTTCCTCTTCCTAGCTGAAGTACTAGAGAGTGCTCCAGTGCAGCTGTAGAGACTGCCTAGGTATCTTATAAACGAGTCAATAACTTTTTTTTCCCCCTAGGATGTAATTGGAAAAGCACTGCAGTATATTGGAACATATGGTGATCTGTGCAACACAGAGCAAGTTGTGGCTCTGATCGATGAGGAAATGTGTATCAACTGTGGCAAATGCTACATGACCTGTAATGATTCTGGCTACCAGGTAAGAGCACAGCTGTAATTAGCAGAAAGGCACAATGAGTTATCTTTCTGCTGCTGGGAAGAAAGAATTCACCTTCTGTTAATGAGCAGGTGGTAAAAACAGATGCCTAAAATGTTGAATTCAAAGCCCATCATGCTCCCAGGCTCTGGCTCACAAGCCGTGCCGGAACACGGCTGGTCCTGCGAGGCTGCACGGACCACGTCACTGTCACAGGGCCCTCACTGCAACTTGGATTCTTTTTTAGGGGAAGAAATTAAGCCCCAGGTTGAATGGCAGTAAATGTAGCTCTTGATGGTTTTCAGGTTCATGAGGGAGAAAGGGAAGAACACAGCCCTTCCCACCAAGGGGATGTGGGGAGACATGGGCTAGTCTTATTGCCAAATGCTTTTTAAGAAACCCAGGTCTTGTTCCCTCAGAGTAACCAAACTAACTCAGGTTTCAGGCAGATAGGGTTTTGTTTTGATCTTGATTGAGTTACAAATCCTTTCTCCAGGATAACTGCTAGGGTTTTTTGAGCAGCAGGTTGAAGCTTGTAGAAATCATTGTGACCAGAAAATGGCCCAATTTTGAGCTGAGGATCCTGTTTGCAGCAAAGTATTTCTCTGATTGCTCAATATGGTAGCAAGTTGTATGAAATATATCAGCATGTCTAGGTGCCATTCCATGCCATGTCCACTGGAGCTGATGGACTGATCTGCAGTAAAAAAGACAGTACAGGAGAAAGAAAATCAAAATATGGTCTAGCATATCTTTCATAGAATCCAATATACAGCAAGCAGTAATTTCTACATGGATGTTTCCATACATCTTAGTCTGAGAAGAGCTTGTCAAAAATAAATACTTTAATTGAGCACCAACTGTCATCTGGATACCCTGAGTTTTTGTTTGCCTTGAGTTCAGTCTAACCGATAATAGGTCTGATGACTTGAACTATATAAAGTCACAGAAAGAAGTCTTCCATTGAAAATCAACTGCATTTGAAATAAGTATGTCAGAGCACTGATACAAGAAAAATAATGGTGTTTTTTTTCCAAAAATAGATTACTACAGTAGTCTTTTAACTATCTAAATTTCTTAATGACATTGCAATCTTCACCTTTCCCCTTACATCAGATTTATCAGGAAACTTATATTTTTCATATAACCCTTAGAGAGCATAAGATTGGATTTAGGTTTAGTAAATTTTATTTTCTGTAACTGGAAATAAAAATCAGCACCAAGAGAACCAAAAATCAGCACCCAGAAGGTTTTCTAAGCACAAAAGAAAAATGCTTTTTCCTTATTTAATTAAGGAAATGGAAAAGAAATTAATTGAACAGAATTGCACAGGAATTCTTAATTGCAAATAAATCGACAACAACCCCCCTCACCTTCAAAACAGCATCTGCTTTATGCTTCCCTTTGTTTCAGAAATATCCATGCTGCTCTACACAGCTGTCACCTTGTATGACTCCAGCAGAAAAGCTTCCCTTAATTTAAAGTCAGCACTGTAGTCCTGACTTCCTCTCCCTCTTTGAACTCCCTTTCAAGATGTGCATTGTTGTTAGGGAGAGAGAAAGAAAGGAGTCCTCCTTAAATACTCACGAGCCAGAGCTCTCTTTGTGCTCAAGCTAAAGTAAAACTCAGAGATCCAGAGCAGTTACTACAGACTTTGTGCCCTTGCTGGTTGCTACAGCAACTTCTGTGCCTTCCTAGCACTGAAACCCCAAATGCCTCAAATCTGCCTTAGGAGCCAACCTGCAGCAGCACCAGTACTTCCCATCACCTCCCTGCCTCTCCCAGAAGCTGACAGTGGTCAGGGAGATTTGCTAAGGCTCTGCTTGTTTGCCAGAGTTCAACTTTCAGGCCTGATTTTCCCTCCTAAACTCTTCAAAGTGGATGTTCAGTGTTTCTGGTGCTTTTTAAAATTTTTTACTTTTCTAATCTTGCTTTTTAGATATTGACACTTTGCAATTGCATGAAGCTTTTGGTTTTGCTTTTAATTGCCATTTCCATTATAACCAGGAGCTTATATCATTGAGACTGCAACTGTTATTTCACATTCAAATACACTTATCATGATAATTGGTAATGAGGATTCACTGCATGGAACGTGAGAACTAAAGCAAGTTCTGCCTGCCCCAAACTCTGATATTCTTTTCAAAGATTTCCAAAGAAAAGTAATCAGACGAGGCACAATAAGCTGCATTTTATTCTGCTGTTTATTAAATTAGATTGTTTATGCTGTGCTGAAAGGAAAAGTCAAAAGAATGCCTTGTGATGGGCATTGTGCTGAAGCTGTACTAGTGTGGTCTGGTGTCTCCTCTAAACCAGTAACCCCAGCACATTGCTACCTTAGGAAATACTTCCTTTACATCAAGAAGAAATACCCTCTGGGAGTTTAAATATCGTGGTGCAAACTCCTCCTTTTGTAGCCAGCCCCTGTGGCCCGTGAGCTTTTGCCGAGGTGTAATTTGGCCCACCTCTCTAATTTCAGTGTCTGGAGAGGGGTTTTTTTTGTTCCCTGCCAGTGGAACAGTTGTTATAGCTGCAGTGCTGAATCACACCAAGATGTCTCCAAGTGTTGCAGCGCAGGAAACGCAGACACTAGAATGGGAGCAATTCTGATCTTCCCTGCGCGTGACATCAATAATGTTTATTCCCGCTTGCAGGCTATCCAGTTTGATCCCGAAACCCACCTGCCCACGGTTACTGACAGCTGTACAGGCTGCACCCTGTGTCTCAGCGTGTGCCCTGTCATCGACTGCATCCGCATGGTTTCCAGGACAACCCCCTACGAGCCCAGGCGCGGGCTGCCCTTGGCCGTGAACCCCGCGCGCTGAGGCGCCCGGCCCCACAGCGGAGGGGAGCTTTACCCTGCTTTGATGCAAGTGATGTGCTTTCTAATTAGTCCTTGCAAATCTACTCCTATAAAAAAATGTTATACCAATAGATGGTACAGTGAACAGTGCTTTCCAATTACTATTTTTGCAACATTTAAGTTTTGAAATTACAGAAAGGTGGTCGTGGCTGTCAGTTGTCCACTATTTGAAGTGTAACTTTCTTGTTACAATTCATGCTGTGATTTCAAAACTTCTCTATAGACTAATCTCTGTTTAGTTTCTGGCTGGAAATATAATTAAGAAAGCATTTTTAATGAACTACAAATCAATGTACAAGCTAACTGTTTTCAAGGAGAGCATTTTGTAATTAAACATTACATTTAGTTTTAAAAGAGTTTCTTAGAAGATGTAATTAACTACATAGCATGCAAACAAAGCAATGTGGCTCCTATTTTTCTATAGACAGAAATGAAAGGGAGTTTAAAATAGGATTTAAGAACTGGATTAATCACTTTCAACTACTACAACATATGGTAGTGTATTTTTATAATCCTTTCTAATTCTTTTTCACACTAGTCACTTTATAGAATAAATTTGCTTTGCACTGACACATGCTGGACTCTTCAGATCTGTCTGTTGCATGGGTGGTTTGATCATTACTTTCCCCCCTCAGTGAACACTTATAACATCTCTGCAAACAGTTAAAATGGCTTATTAGGAAGTCCAGGTTGCGTTTCAGGATTCTGAGAAGCAACAACATTTTTTGCTCCAAGCTCATCCTCTAAATAACTTTTTAATTGTGCCAATTAATGTTCCAGAATGTACACGTTTCAGGTCAGAGATCTGATTGCATGCAAACGGACTACACACCCTGCAGGCTGTGTTTGCCAAACACAGACACACAGGGTAAACTGGCAAGGTGATTTCTCCCAGTGCTGTGTATAGTTCTAGCAGTTTCACAGCCAAAAATAACTAAATAACTACAGATTCATCTGTCTTACTAAACAGTATCTCAATTTTAATCCATTTTTCACTCACAGTAGGAACTTTTTAATATGAACATATTGCTGTCTGCTTTACTCCACTTAAGAATATAAAGCCTTTAGTTTCATAACAATAATAAATGATCTATCAGTTCAATTTCTTATACCATACATTGTGAGCAGCAAAAGCTTTGATTAAAAAGATATCCTGGCTTTTGTTTCTTGATTTATGAATTGAACACTGAATTATAAATAAATGTTGAAACCAACTTGGGTTTGTTTGTGATTTTTCTTTTTGCATTTACTAAACAGATTTTCTTTGTAGAGACTTGTCAGCTGGTGTTTCATAATCTCTAAGATTCACTCCAGGAACCATTAATGAGTTAACTGACATGTACATTGTTCCATTGATTGCCTAGAGTGCAGAATATATCATGCTCTTTGCCCTTCTCTGGCACCTCTTTGTCTGCCTTTGACTTGCCTTCCTTCCCCACACACACAATATAAATTTGAACACTTTCAAGTGTCATTTCATTTAGTGTCCTTGCTCCACCAACACTGTTTTGTTTTGCTGCTGCTTAGGGCTTGCTTGGCAGGCTCAAGTCCACTAACAGTTTTCTCTTTGTATTTTAATTTTCCTGTTTATCACTGTGGATTTTTCAGACTCAGATGAAACAGGAACAGATAGTCATACTGCTTAGAAAATATTTGCTTGCAACTTCCTTAAAGCTTCTAGTCTCGCAGTAGTTTCTTATCTTACATGAGCTACTGTGGACTCACAGGAAGAACAAGATGTTTTGTGAATGTTGGTGACAAAGTTTGGAGAGTCTCTGCATGTACTGCTTGTCCCTCTGCTGAGGAACTGCCTAAGAAGCAGCATGCCCTTGAGTGGGGCAGAGAAAGACATCAAAATCAGATGGTCTGAAAATAACATTTTATCTTCTCAGACAGCAGATGCAAGGAAAGGTAGCTGCCTTCTCCCAGGCTGTTACCATGTACTTCTCATTCTACATCCTGCCTACCACGAGCCCTGTGGGTGAGAGGTGCTGTGTCACCTGTGGCTGAGCAGGACAGCCTCTGCAGGTCTTCTGTTCCTGCATCCCCAGACCCAATTATCTTACTGTCCTGAAGGTATCACCTGGTAGTGTGGTTTCTTTGAAATACAGACAATGCCAAGAGACCTAATTTAAGTATCTAAGCACAGGTACCTGATGAATGTAGCAGCAAAATCAGAGCTTTTCCAAGAATATTCAGTAGTCACGGGACATTCAGTATTCCACAGTGGCTATAAAGTAATCTTTGGAGAGGTAAAGGCATTCTTTGTGAATCAAGACTATAATCAAGGCTGTAATTTGTTTACTAAAGAGGGATTAATGTTATAGAGGCCTCTTTCTTCCTACCCACCCTCTGCCCCACTTTTGTTCTGTCAAGTCAGTTAGTTTCAGGAAATGCATCCCCAAATGCATTT
The DNA here is from genome assembly GCF_031753505.1 of Anomalospiza imberbis. Classification (NCBI taxonomy): domain Eukaryota; kingdom Metazoa; phylum Chordata; class Aves; order Passeriformes; family Viduidae; genus Anomalospiza; species Anomalospiza imberbis. The sequence continues at coordinate 13,543,256 of NC_089689.1, forward strand.
GTTTCTAACTCTGACTGTCAGAAATAAATCTGTGTGTTCCAGGATCTCAGAGAAATAGCCACATTTAGGTCTCCTGCAGGAATGTCTTAAGTCATCAGGGTAAGGAAAGGTGTAAACAGGCAGGGGAGAGAGCCACAAAGGACATATGCCTGGGGTTTATGTTTTTCACATTGGTCTTGGGGAATCATCCCATTTAAGAGCCAAGGAAACAAATCAGAAAAATCTGGTCTAGTGTGCAAATTCTGTAGCCAGTTATTAAAAAAGAGATATGAATTTTCAAAGTGTAAGAGGTTCCAAATTAAGCTCATATATTTCAGTGATTTAGTTGCACATTTAAGGAATTATGTATTATTAAAGACATGATGGTTGACATCCTCCAACCCTAGCCCTTGCAGTTTTTAGACATGTTCTCTTATTGATTGTTGTTATAAAATACTGTGAACTATATTTGACAAATTAAATTATTATAGAGGTGCCATAGCTCATCCTCCGGTAGCACATTCTTATTCATATCATATTCCTCAAAAGAAAATGCTCCCCATGTTTAGTAGATGCTCTGCAGGCCAAAAATTACTTGAAAAAGCTGCCAAATATGCTTGTGTGAATCCCAAAGCACCCATGTTCATTGGAAAAAAGAGATGTTTTGCTTCTCTAGCAGACTACACAGGCAGTTTGGGTTTTGGCCTCTAGGATGAACTGAAGTAATATTTCCAAGGCACTGGATTAGCAACATTAATAGACACATTTAAAAATCACACTGGATTTTTAAAATACATAAGTTCCTGATTTAAAATGGAATATTAATTTGATCTCGTAGCAAAATTAAAACTAGTCTTTGCACGAATCTGTTGGGCAGCCTGCATGTCCAGTGTTGAAGCCCTGCACATGTATACTGCTCCTTGCTCGGATCCTTTACCAGTTGCTAGAGGAAGCCTTTTTAGCAGCTATCCATTTGCTCAGTTCATAAAATTTAGCAGGAGAAAAATGTAAGTTACCCACCAAGAACTGCTGCTCTTCTTTATTGTGTCCTGGAGGACACAGAGCTCTGGGAGAGGTGGCTTGGCAGCCACAGAGTTGTTCACTGTCATTCTTGCAGCCTCCCCACCTTCCAGTGCCCACTACTGTCACCTTTGGCTCCTCCAGCTTTGTTGTCTTTAAGCCTTTTATCTCAAGGTGGCAAAAGCGACTGCTAGATTCAAGGCAGATTATCCAAACCCCGGATGAATGCCATCAACCTCATGCCTCATAAAACCACTTTGTTTAACACAATCCAAGACTGTAGCCTTAGAAAATAAAATGTTAAGCGTAGATATTTCCTATCAATAAGATCTTGCCAATGCATTCTGTAAGTATGTTTCATTATTTATCTACTGTAACATCAGGTTGGACAAGTTGTTAAAATTTTATATTTTTCAACGATTCCTAGTAGAAAATATTTTTTAGATAAAATATTTATTTTATTGGCAGAGGTTTCACTTCACCAGGCAGCTCCACTTCTTTGATGAACTGTGGAAGATAGGTTTTCATTGGCAACATCTGGCAACCTGGCAGACGCTCTCAGCAGCTGGATTGGTAACTTCAGAGTTGCTTCTGGGTCTTTCATATAATTAGTCTGCTTATGGGCCATCTGGGTTGCTTTGTTACTGCTGTTGCCATTTCCTTTCCTTTCTGAGAAACTAATCTTTCCAGTTGTTACTCCGGGAGATCAATTTTTAATAACTCTTCCTCAGGTTAGTCTGCTGGATCTTGTGCAAATGTCCATGCTTGCCTTGCCCAGAAGTAGAGATCCTGCTTTTATCTCTTCTTTCTCAGAGGTGTGAATCTGTCCATCGTGATTTTTTGTGATGTGGGAGCAGATCTTCTCATTGCTATCAAGCAGTGAAGCTGCAGGTCAACTTGGCAAGTGAACACTATCCACCTCTGCACAAAGAAAGCCACTCTCCCCATTTCGAGCTTAAGCATGCTAAGTTACCAAAAGGAAATGCAATTGTTCCTTCTCTGTAAAAGAACTGCAAGTTATTAAGCTATCCCATGGCACACCTACCTGGGTGCTGGGGCAGTGTATGGGAATTAGCTTGGTCTCAGCCCTGAGCAGAACAAAGTCCTTTATGCTCAGCAGCTGAGCACTGTAGTCCTTCAGTTTATCTATCCTTTGACAAATGCTAACAAACCCCTAACTACTGGGGTTTCTTGTGGTGCTGCAGAAATACCAACCCGCCCATGTACCCTTAGCACTGCAGTGCAATAGGTGCAGGAAGATTCCTCGTGCTCTGCAGGGAGCTCCTTTGCACCTCCTGGCAGGGCTTTGTCTGCAGGGCCGCTGCAGCATCACCTTCTAGAGCTGGAGGTTACACAGAACTCATCTGCCTGCACTGCATGGGCTTTCCACATATACTGGCAACCAGGACCCTTAAGGGCAGCAGTTTAAAGCTGTTTCTCATCCAGTTTTGAGGTACTGTGTAAGGTTCAGGAGAATCTTAATAAATTATTTTCATACAAGTTGACTAAAACAGTGGCAACCATTGATCTGCCTTGTCTTTTTGTAAGACCAAACATTTTACTTCAGCATAGTGATACAGTTAAGGTTGCTCCTCAGTGTTTCTGCCTCCAGTGGTGAGCTCTCTTTTATTGCATTTCAGCAAGAGGCAAGCAGTGTCAAATGCCTCTAGTCGCCAGCTCACACTCAGAATTGCTGATTAGAATCACAAGCCACTGACTGGAGCTAATTATCATCCTAAAGGACATTGTTCTCACCTGTTTAGTCTATAGACTACTTATCATCACAGCTTTTACTTCTGCCTGTTGCAGACAGTTTTAGGCCTCAGCACTGAAATCTTTATATTCAGTTGTTGAGAAATTATGTTTCTCAGGAACATAACTGCCAATCTCACACAAACCAGATGGCCTGCAGATAAAAGTTATTCATGTTGCTTGTTCAGGTGTACAAAGCCAAATTTTTTAAGTCTGAGTTCAACAAGGGGAGCCAGTGAATTCTGTTTCTCCTGTAAATGTGCTTTTATTTGTCACAGGCAGAGTGCGCGACATGGTGTTTGATAAATCTCACTGTAAGAAAAGGGAGCCAAAGGAATGGAAGTGTCCCGTGCTTGGTGAAGGGCTCCAGCCTGGTGAGAGCATTGGGGCTGGGCAGTGCCGTGACCCTCCCCAGCAGCTCCTTTCCCAGGGAGCCCTGCTTGTGCAGGGGCTGCCCCAGGCTCCTCTGAAGGGCAGTGTGGGCACTCCTCTTTCCTTTGCATAGGCTTCAGTAATTATAGTCTGTTCTCTGGCTGTTGGCAAGACCATGGATCACCCTGTCCATGGCTTTCATGTCAAACAAAAGAAAGCACTGCAGGATTCCTCATTGAAACCTTACGGAATTATTATTTTTAATCAAAATCACATGAAATGCAGGTGAAAAGAACATAAAGTCTATTTTCCATAAGGTGAAAAGCTATCAGGAAGGTGTCTGGGCTAGTGCTGGAGTGGTTGCCCCTGCAGGCACCTACTCCCTGACTGTAGGAGCTGTCTACTGTAACACATTTGCTGCCTCACCATCACACACAGAGCAGTCTCTTAAAGCGTCCCACACTGCACTCTGTGGATCCTTCCACAGAACTGTGCATAGGTAAACCCCTTTTGTAAGTTTTATGGGGTGCCAACATATATGCTGTTTTATGCTACTAGCCTATTTATTGGATTAGCTTGAGGATTTGATGCAAAAGCTGATGATATTGAAAATACACATCACTTCTATTGTGGCTAAGAAAATCAGCTTTAGAATTAGAGAGACCTTGTATCTGGCATTATGTATGGCCCTTTAGCTTTTTAGCATGGCTGTTCCTTGTTGCTATAGCAACCGAATTAACCATTTCATTAATATAATGGAATAAAACACATTTATTCATTTTTGCACTCACGGGTAATCCACATTCAGCTTTCAGCATACTTGTCAAGCTGTGCCCCTTTCACCTCAGCCTCAGATATTTCTTCAGCATTGCCAAAGGGTTTCTATTTGTATTTTTCCTTGTTGGAGAGAGAGTGAGCTGTTGGTTTTGAAGAACGTTATGGTTTTTGTAATTAAATTTACCTTCATTTCATTGGTTAGCTTTTGCTTAGCATCCCTTAAGTGGAAAAGCAGACTTCACAAGCAGCATTTGGTGCAGAGAAGAGGTGTTCTTCGCACCAGAAAATAATAAATCGCTTCAAATAATGAAACCTGTGATCAGCTTGTAGGCTAAATTTGGCATGAGGTGTTCTACAGTAAATACTAACAGTACTCAGCTCTGTGTGCTGCCCAAACAGTCAGGTTGCTGTTAAAAGCAGATGGAGTGCTACACTCTTTGTTTACTTTGGGTTTAATATTTCCCAAGCCATGCCCACACACTGTAAGGGTTAACAAAATAATAGTTTAATTAAAATAATATGTGTGCCCATCAGCAGAAAGAAGGAGGGTTGCTCCCTGTGTGTGGCACAGCAAGGGCAGTGACAGCCCTGCCCGCACTGCTCTTCTGAAGTGCTGCCATTCCCAGTGCTGTGCTTATGCTTACTCCACAACTCTGCAGAGGCCTGGGATGAAGTGGGGCTTGGCTGAGACCCAACACCCATCCCTCCCCTTGGCAGCCAGGGGTTTGGCTAGCAGTAACCAAAACAGGCCCCACAGTCAGCTGGAAAAGCTCTTTGTAACATGCTGTGCCAGGTGGCCATGGGGGCTGTGGTGACAGAGGCGTAGCCAGGAACTGGAGATCCCCTCAGCTCCAACTTGCTGTCTGCCAGTGACAGGACGGGCCCTGGCACACACCAGAGACATCCCAAACTGAGCCTGCTTTGCAGCAGTGATGGGACACTGAGTACAACAGAGGCTCATAGCCATTGTTTATCTGACTGTCCTTCCAGCAGCTACCAGTGCAAAATGACACACCAAATTTCAGCCCATAGAAATCTACCATTATTAGCAATTCCACATCTGAACTCATTACAAATGAAGTAACATGTCTGATACAAAGGGGGGTTCAGTTTTGTTTTGTTTTGTTTTGAACGTAACTCAGGAGTTAAGAAACTAAGTTTTAGTGGAAACAGAGCAGATGTGTAAATGATTTTGAGAAATGAGTTAATTAACTTTGAAGGTATAAATTCCTTCATTAAAAAGACAAGGCATAGAAGTAACAGCACAATAGCATATTGCCTGCTATAATATTGTTCATTCTGTGCTGTTTGAGTGAATGTATAAATCATATCATCTACAAGGGCTAGTAGAGTTGGTATCATTCATGTGTGCTGCCTTCCCTACCTGAATTAACTTTTAAGTGCTGCCTCCTAGGCAATCATTGTCTAAGAAATGCCCAAAGACTCAGAAGGAGAAAGTTATGTAGCTGGCAAGGTGAAAGACCTACCCTGGACAGAAAAAGCCTAAGCACAGAGGCTCTGTGCACATTGCAGATTGTGCTGGTGCCATATTGTCTTCATGCCTTTGTTTCTCTTTGTATATGGAAAGCATCCTCTGAGCTGTGTAGAAGTAGCACAGGACTAAGTTCATTTTACATACTGTGATGCTGTAGGCTAAGAGTTTGGACTACTACATGTCATGATGATGTTTAGCCTTTGCATCATTTGGTTTTGGGCAACTTGTCATCTGGTGTAAGTTTAGCCAGAACATCATATCATGTAATGGCTAACAGAGCATGTGGCTTCAAAAACCTTGCATCTGACGCTTTTTACCGCACACAGAGGGTAATACTGGTACAAGAATTAATATACATTACTCTTTTTTTTTTCCCAAAAAATTTTCTATCCTTTGCTAGAACATGCATTAAAAATGACAGTTGGGATCTTTATACATTCAACAAATCGGATGGAGTGATTTGGGGGATACCTTTAGCTGCAAGTCACTGAAATTCCTCTTGTCCGACCATACAGAAAAATGTATTTAATAACCCTGTGTGTTTTGAACCAACCGGGAGCCTGGCCTGGCCTTCCTCTCCCCGTTCCCTTGGTGGTGCGAATACCTGTGCCCCTGCCCGTCTGGGCAAGCCTTTTGTGGCTGAGGGAGCCAGCGGGATCCAGAGGTGCAGCTCAGCCCCACCGGCCGCCGCTGGGCTCCAGAGGACTGCGAGTCCCCGTCCCCTATAAAATAAAGGTTAAAAACTTGCTTCCCTCTCTCCCGAGGGCTGTTCTGAGCTTGTTTTGCGCTTGATCAGAGAGCTGTGTCCGTGCCGGATCGGGCGTTATTTCAGCCCTAGTGCAGCGGGGACTCCCGAGCAGACAGCGAGCGAGCGCCCGAGGGCTGACTGACGGTCTGCAGACAGCACGCGTGAAGAAACGCGGCCAAGACTTCTTGTTTCCAGCCGCACCTGCAGCGCCGCGGGACCAGGGGCTGCTGCGGCAGGGAGCCGGGCTCTCAGGGACGGGAGAAGGGACGGGACGGGCGGGACAGGGCAGGAGAGGGCAGGGCAGGGCGAGGAAGGACAGGGCAGGGCGAGGCAGGGCAGGGCAGGGCAGGAGAGGAGAGGAGAGGGCAGGGCAGGGCAGGGCAGGGCAGGGCAGGGCGAGGCAGGGCAGGGCAGGGCAGGGCAGGGCAGGGCGAGGAAGGACAGGGCAGGGCGAGGCAGGGCAGGGCAGGGCAGGGCAGGGCGAGGCAGGGCAGGGCGAGGCAGGGCAGGGCAGGGCAGGGCAGGAGAGGAGAGGGCAGGGCAGGGCGAGGCAGGGCAGGGCAGGGCAGGAGAGGAGAGGGCAGGGCAGGGCAGGGCCATCCCGCAGCGGCACGGGCGGCGCTGCCGCCGGCCAGCCGAGGTTCGCATCTCAGTCAGAAGCAAAAAGCAGAACACGACGCGGCCCATCGCGTCCCCACCGCCCGCTCGCATCGCCAGCAGGAGTTCCTCCAGTCCTTAGCCCTTCTCCTGACAGCCTGGGGAGGGGGTGGTGCCCTGCAGCCCACACGTTGACACGTCACTTCTGTGTCACATCGCTGCCCAGTGCCACGTCCCAGGGCAGCCCGCGGCTGCCGCTCGGCGATGGGCCCCGGGCCATGGCAGCCAACCCGCGCCCAGCCACGGGACTCGGGAGGGAGAGAGATTTGTTTTTCTTGCATGCCTGGCTTCATCCCAGTTACCCGTAATACGGATGTGAGATCTTAAAAGTGAATAATTTAGTGATGGTCATTCCCCACAGCTCCCGGAACTAGGTAGCGTTTCCTTTTGTCCCACTTGAACAGCAGCACGCTGCGATACCAATCACAGTGTGTTCCAACTTTCCAACGGTAAACATGGAATGGGAGGCAGAGCTATTGCCAGAGAGACCCTGGGTATCAGAATAAAATCAGCATCATGAGAAGAGAACAGAAGAGAAAGTATTACTGCTACCCAAGTGTGGCTGAATTAGCCAGGTAAAGCTAAAAATAGATTGGAAGTATCTATATGTATATTACAGCCAAAAGTGTACAGTTTGGTATTACATAATCTGAAGTGGTATTTTGCTGCAAGTAATCTTAGGCATATATACCTATACAGTGCTGTATAGGTACTTGTCCACAATACTGTGTGAGTGTGTATATATATCTGCTTTATATATTGCACATTTCATATATGTCTAGACAGATGCTAATTATTGCTTACAGTTAAGTTTCTCCTTCTAATCATGTCATGTGAGACACTGATAAAAGCTGGTTACCTCCAAAACTATCTCCAAAGGAACATGCCTGCAGCAGACATCTTAAAGCCTAGCTGGGGAGAGAAATGGTGTTAGAGGTACTGATGGATGTACCCCTAAGATCCACAGAAAGAGCTGTCTGTAACTGCTAGGTTTTGGCAGCTGCACTATGGGGGCACAAGGAACGGCAGACAGGAGTTTCCAGCGGCCCCTACCCAGGGCATGAGAACATTTACCTACTCTTCACCATGAGACTTGTACATCTGCTCTGCTTTCAAGGAGTCTGTTCACAGGCACACAGAAAATCTGTGCTCTTCTCTGCATTCAGACAGCCACTCTGGGATATAATTTGTCTGTGCTGTGTCTTTACACACCAACACATACCCTCACTACCATCACCAAGCCAGCCATGTATCTGGGCAAGGACAAGGGAGAGGAAGGGGACATTAAACCCAAATCAACACAAGGGCCCTAATGGCACCAGAGTGGACGTCCTATGGTTGTTTTCCTATTGCAAGTACACAGCCTCAAAACCTGCCCCCTGGAACAATGAGAATCCCTTGGGATTTCTCTGTTACAAGAGACCCAGGCAGGTATGTTACCTTTCCCCTTGGCTGGTAAGCCACAGCCTGTGTAGCCTGAGAGGTCCTGTCCAACAGGGCTTCATTATTTTTCAGGATTTCCATTGTTTTTATTTCAGTAAAAAATATATTGGCTTACAAAAGAATTCCTCACTATATATTCAGAAGCACATTCCTGTAGTGCAGACATGTTTTGAGGGGGTGAATACAGGCACTGATCTGCCCTTCATTACTCTGAAGACATTAGCTCCCTGTCTCCTCACTTTTGCACATCATGGCTCAATGTCACGTCTGGAAGCTGGATGAGGAAACAAGCAGAATATTGGCTCTGTTTGGAAATGGCTCCTCATCTCTCTGCCTGTCTGCTCTGTAAGTGGAGTGTGCCAGAGCCCAAATGGGCCCTGTGGTCCAGCGTGGTGTGTATGCAAATCCTTCTCCTGGCTGGTGTGCAGTAATTACCTGTGATTATTGCACAGTTCAGCTCATGAGTCAGCCTGGCATGCTCACTGCCTCTGAAATCGCTTTACCCTGCACACCTTTCCTGACCTTGCACATCCTATTTCTTTACAGACACCAGTGCCTTCTGTCAGCTTTACACATTCATCACGCCACTTACTCATTACTGCACACCCCAAATCAAAATTAAGGTCACCTAAAGCATTTTCAAAGCCCTGAGCTGTCTCAGGGCAAGATATCTCAATGAGTCCCTCTGTTCTGCTAACCCTCGGCAAGCAGCCAACACCACTGGCCCGAGCTCTGTTTCTTTCAAGCCAAGCCCCCAACCCTGTCTCACAGCAGGCTCTGAGCTGCTCAGCCAGCCATGCCATGGTGACAACAGCAAGCAGAAGTCTCACCGCTTAAAGTTCCTATGACACATCCCAGATTTCTCTGACCCAGCTTTCGCACAGGAAAGGCCATGACATCAGCCAGCTGATCCTTTAAATGTGGCAGAAAACAAAGAAACTCCAACAGCCCATCCTGGAGGTTGGGTTTCTCCCTCTTCTCCTGAGTAGTTCTGTCCTGGCCTGTCCATGCACGTGAAGAGCAGCCTGGAGGCATTTAACATTGCTGGTACGGTGTGAGCAACACACCAGGTGTTACTACACTGCACCTTTGGCTGGCATAGTCACACATCATGCTTACCAACAGGAGCCCTCTCTAGATGAAGGTGGGCTGGCACTGGACATGAGAAGAGACGCTTGGTCACTGCTGCAGGGCACCAAAGACACAACCCAGGGCTGCCTGCAGACAGCTACAAGGAGATTTGCTTGGTGACACCACTCTCAGCAGCCTCTGTAGCATCTTCCATGGTTGCTGCAAGGCATGGGGATGAACAGCACCCTGTGAGCCCAGCCTTTCATTCCTGTTTGGTTTCTGACATGGAATTCAGCCTGCTTTAAGGCACAAGTCACTCCTTTGTGTTCAAGTTGTTAAATATGTGTGTTCCAAGGCGGCTACCTCACTGCTGGGAAGGCTGTAACTCACTGTGACTTGCCTAGAGCCATAAATTAGGCATTGCCACTGAGGGTAGCCTCTTGACACCGCGCAGGCAGAGCACACCCCAGCCATATGTGGCAGGGCAGGAGCCCCATGGCTGCTACCTCCCCCACAGCAGCAGGGTGGAGACACTGGCTGGGACAGCACGGGGAGAGGATGCTCTGGGAGAAAGGGACTGAGGCACATGCCAACCATTTAAGAATTTTCCTGATGGCGAGCTGAAAAGATGCAGAACTTATTTCCCAGACATGAGTGCTGTGAATTTGGTAAGAGCTTGCAAGTTTTAGTGTTTACAGATGGCTTAATTTGACAGTCATAATCATTATAGGAGCTACTAACCCAATGGGACTTAAAGACTGCCAAAAGAAAAGTATGACAATTAGAAAGACACCCCATTCCATGAGTGCTCATAACTTAGTAGCATTACAAACACCATCAGGTGCCCTAATGCATAAGCATCAGGTGTTTGGTTAATTGCACTGCAGATCAAGCAAGCACTAACACCAAGGAATAAACGGACAATGAAAATCACACCTTCCTCTGTCCCTCCCCACCCAGCTCCTTGGCCACACAGCTGTCATTATATCAGGCTCAATTACTTTTAATTCATAGGAAAAATGCAACACATTAAATCTAAGGAGTAGCCACAGAGCACGCAGCCAAAGAACCTGCCATGTGAAGACGTATTCACAGTATGCATTTAAAACTTTTCATTATTCCACATGTTCAAAACCACATACCACCTGTGTCACCAAGGGCACAGTCACAGACTAAGCCTATGACTAAGGAAAGGTGTCCAAACCAACCTGCACTGCCTGGCATTCACTAGTGATGTGTGTGTGTCCAGCTGCAGAGAATCAGCTGATGGGCAGTACCTGCTGTCCTCCAATAGCTCCTGGGGATGTGCAAAGCCCAAGAGGCATGAGCACAAACACACATGCACACACAAACCACCCCGTTCCTTTTTGTTTACTGTTCTCCATCTAGTACACTGGCTGCCTGTTTTCTTTTTCCAGAGGCCCTGCACTGCTGGATATATTCCTTGGACCCATTTTGAAAGCAGCTTCAGAAATCCTGTAATGTCCACATTATAGGGATGTTGTATTTTCCTTTGACATAGCCCCATCATTATCTATTATTCCTGCTCTTAAAATCCCACCTGCAAGGTCTGCTGCAGAACCTCCTGCTGTCATGGGAAAGGCTGATTGCTAAGTCACTTAGTAATCTGCTGAAGGCTGGACAAAATATTGCTGCTGGGATGATGCTGACATGCTGGACAGGGACATTTTCAGGGGACTGTACCTGCTGGGGCAAAACCCTGCTTTGCTGAAGAAGCTTCCTCAGGTTCAGGATAGGGCGTTTTTGGCAGAAAGAAAAATATACTCTGCATTTCTCTCATAAGTGTCATGAAAATATCCATTAAGCATGGAGATGAGTAACATTCAAGTTGAGGGCATTGGGTCTTCTTGAATGAAAAGCTGGTTCCTCTCTAGGTTTGGAGTGTTGTATTTCAGTCTTTCCTGCTACCTTCCTCATCTGTACCAGGAAAAATTATAGCCCAGTTTAGGCTTAGTAGTCACATAAGAAGTAGGAGGTCTTACTATTGTCTCTGCACCAATTAATAATTAATTAGTGGTAAGAGGAAGAGGTGCAATAGTCTATAATGTGTATGAAATCCAGCATTTGGGTGGGACTCCCCAGAGAGCCACAATCAGCACTTATATTTTGAAGAGAGATTAGATCAGAACTCCTCACTCCAGCAAAGCAGAAAAAGCTTAATTTCTCTTGCTTTTGCTAGAAGATGTTTCTAACAGCAAGAGAGGAAAACAATTTTTAACCACCAGACTTCAACATAATAGTGGCAGTAGCAAAACAAACTCCATTATTAAACTAACTCTTGGTAAGAGCCAGATGATTTCTACAGGCAATTTTACATGCAACTGCTAGATGTAATTTGAAGAGTGAGTGCCAAATTGCCATACTAATTATTTCTGGGCTGATGTTCCCTCTGTGACATAGTGGCATTTGGAGAATGGGGACTAACCAACAAGTGAAGTGCTGAAGTGGGAGATCACTAATAGTGTTTCTGAGAAAGAGAAATATAGCAAATACCAATCTCCCTCTTCATATGCTCACTCTCAGTTTGCACAGAGACAATTTATGAACTCTTCCATCTAGTCCATCTATTTCTGGCAGCCCTCAAAGCAAACGATGCCCACCCAGCCCGGGGCTGAGGCAGGTACAGCTGAGGGGGGCCCGTACCCCGGGCGAGGCTGGGGCTCAGGGGGGGACCCTGGCCAGGCCTCCACTGCCCTGGAGGACACAGCTTGCTTAAACCTCTGATGTGCTGGGGGAGGGCTGGCAATAAACTCACTTAATCTCGTCTGCGAGCAGTTTCGTGTCTGCCTCCACGCCTGCTCTCTCACTAGCAGTTTGCTCTGAGTCAGTTTTTCAAATTGGATACGTTTGCACACTGCATAATGTTGAGATGGAAAAGAAAAGACTGCCTGGCGTACAATGATTTTTTTTTTTTTTTTTTTTTTTTGCTTTTTGTTAATTTCTCTGTCATAGTTTCCTTTTTTGTTGTTGATACAGTACTTTATCAAGTTTAAGCAGCGTAATTTTAGTCTGGCACTACAGACATTGTGTTTAGTGAAAAGCAACAGGAAAAGAAAAGAGTAGGTTGGCTTCAAAGACTTCCAGGTCATATCTTATTCTGTTAAAAGATCATTTAAATGTGTTAAAAATATTAATTACTGAAAGTAGAATAACCATTTCATATTTGACTGGAAAAAATTAGTGAAATTGTTTAGATTTTGAATATCAAAAGTTGATGGATGACAGTGAGATTTGGCCAAGGAAATAAAGGGTCCAAGGGGTAGGAATGTAAATTGTGTCTGCTAAAATGATGGTCATTTGCCATTTGCCATTGCCTTGTGCATTACTGTAGCAGAGACCTTGGACTAAGGGAGACATCTGAGCTATTCCCAGTGGGACAGGCTGGATGGATTACACTGAGTTGGCATGAAACCACCACCATATCAGTTCTGCATTGCAACAGCACTACATGGACAGATTTTAATTTAATTTGCACCAAGGTAAGACCACAGAGGTCTGGATGGTTTAAGTGTGTGGGATGTCAGAGTTGGTGACTCAGAATACATCAGGAAATACAAGCCAGTCTGGGGCCAGCTCTGCACAGTGCACGTCCGGCTCTTGTCCAGCTCTCCCCAGTGGTACTGTGCCTTCAGTGGGAACACCCCAGGACTACCCTGCAGAGGTTTGGGCCCTGATTGGGTTTATGCCTTTTGGTGCTGTTCTCTGTGCAATGCCCCTCTAGAGAAGCTGTATGCAACACACTGAGAAAATACTGTGGAAATGCAGGACTATGCCTCTGAAGCCAATGACTTTGCTACCAGGTTGTTTTTTTTTCTATTCCCTGTATATTTTTACTTAAACTCATAACTAATTTAATCCATCCCAGACAAAATCTGTTTGTTCAAGGACAGCACAAACACATGCTGTCAGTTGTCTTGTTCCAGCTGCGTTTATTTAAGGCTGCATTAATTCTCTTCCCTGCACCTGAAAACATCCATTCCTGCGCCTCCAGCCAATACCCCCCTGGGGGGCTGCAGGCCACAGCAGGTGCCCACCATCCCAGTGCGCTGGTCACTGCCTGACCCCCTCGGGTCACAGGAGGGCTCCTGCCCCACCTCCTGCTGCTCCCAGGCAAAACCCAAAGCTCCCACACTGTCCACTCGTGTGCCCCCCTGCCCAGCACTGGGAGCATTGCTGACAAACCTCCCATTGCTGGGTACAGCACGTGGCACCTCACAAATATTTCCAGCTCTAACCACGCTCAGTTTTCACTAGAAATGATCCTTTGAAGCTTGTTACATCCATTTGCATCACATTCCTACAGCGAGGTGCATTACTCACAGGCACCTCTTTCTTGCAGCAGTTGTCTTTCCACCCAAAAAGGAGAAGCCACCACCTCCTGGCGTGGCCCTGGCACGCTGGGACAGCCAGAACCACTTATATTCTCTCCAGAGTAGTACATTGGTGCTACAATTGCTTCAGGATTGCCTCAGACCAAAATGAACTCATCAGTGGTTTAGTCTGTCCAAGGCTAATCCCATTATAAGTAATCTTATTTACCACATGTACTGGCCATAAAACAATTTTAGCTGTTAACTCTTGCTCTCCCCACAAACCAGCCTGACAGAAACACAACCAGATGAGTGCCTGTAGTCACCTAGCACATCTCCATTCCTAACTTTCACATCCTGACATCACATCTCACTGACACATTGTCAGCATCTTCACTTCCAGTGTGGATGCCTTTTGTGATTAAGGTTAACCCTGCTAGGCTCAGCACAGCCTCATGTGAAAGACTTTTCTCCACTTACATCTAAAATACACCTAAAAAACACCTTCCTAATGCCTTCCCCTCTGCTTCCATGGACTGATACAGCAGGGATGTGAGAGGGGACTGTCCCACACTGCTGCCACCAGCCCCTTCAGTGAGATTTCCGACTCCCTGCTGGTGCATCCATGAACCACATGCACACACACATCCAGTTACAGGCACTGCAAGTCGGCTGGAAGAGTGTCTACTACAGCTCCAAGTGGGTAGATACCAGCAGTGCTGTGACTCTTCACCCTCTCCCAAGCAGAACTTGTGGCTTTGTTTTGACTTTATTCTTAAATATGTCATCACAGAGGTTTTACCAGCCTCTCTCATTGGCCCGGTTTTGGCCAGCAGCATGTCCATCTTCAGAGCCATCAGGGATTGGCTCTGCAGGACATGGTAGAAGCTTCCAGCAGCTTCTCACAGGAGCCATCTTTGTGGCCCTCCTGCTACCAAAAACCAGGCTATGCAAAACCAATACAGTTTGTTAATATCTATTAAAAATATATATATATTGTTTTCTTTGCGAATGTTTAAGTAATTTCCCATTCCTAAAATAACAGTAGTCAATATTGAATTGATGTCATTTTAAAATAAGCATTCAGAAGTGAAATTTTCATTTCCTTTTCTGAAATAAAAATAACCCAAACAAAATATTAATTTAGGTTTTTCTTGTCTTTATCCAACATAAATGCATCAAAAGCCTGCCATTTCTGTTAAACAATTTAGTCTCACCAAAACACCTTTTTTCTTGCCAAAACCTTTTCCTCACCCATGTCCTAACCAGCCCCACTCCCAGTTTTCCTGACAGAGGGAATAAAGTAAGTGAGCTGCCCCAAGGTTTAGGCTGCAGAGGAACAAGACATTTGGTACTGATGTTGAGTGACTTTCTAACACACCTGCCACCAGTTTCCCTTTAGAGAAGACACCCTCTTTCCTCTTATAAGACACACAGTTAAGGGGAGACATGATTAAACAGGAAGAAGACAAAACCATCAGTTCAGGGGATGTCATCGCCAGCACTGTGTGAGTGACATCAGCCCCAGCTGCCGCTCCACCAATACCAACACCGCCAGTGCTCAGTTGCCAAGGGCTTGTCCAGGTCCTCAGCCAATACCAGCAAGTATTTCATAAATATTCCACAAGGCAACCTGCTGCCTTCTGCACTGTTTCCACAGACAGCACAGTAAGTTAATTTCCACCCATAATATTTGAAAATACCTTAATTATTAACTTAGCAAGTCTGCTTGTTAATGCAGTTTTTCCTAAATTATTTCATGGTTGAGTGAGAATTCGGTCATTAAAAAGTAGTAATGAACAGTGTGAAACAAATTTGAGGCCTTTGGAAGGCTGCCTTGCAGAGCAAAGGGAGGAGGGAAAGGTCCTGTCTCTTTGGGACAAGGTCTGATCTTAAGCTCTAGATTTGGTTATTTGTAACATCACCTATGAAGAAATGCTTCAACCCTGTCTCTCCCTACCCCAGCCTGCTCTGCTGCTGGTCCCTGCACACTGCACAGCTCTCACATGCTCTCTGCAGTGGGGATCACCACCAGATGTAATGCCATGCAGGATATTACCCACTGCAGCACCAGGGGTTGGAAGGACACGTGTAATCCAGAGCACCGAGAAGCCAACTGAGCAATCTGTGCCATGGGGCTAATGTCCAGAGCTGGGGCAGTGGTCACCCACACAGTGCCACACACTAGTGCCACCTCACTAGATGTCTCCTCAGGACAACCCCCCACCCTCCTCTACCCACGTTTGGATGTTTTGTCTGGGATTAGTCCCAGGGGTAGCAATCCCAATTATAGCCCATCAGCTCTCCTTTGTTTCTCTAGCTGTTTGATTAGCCAGAGACTCTTGGACCACTTGGGTCTCATCCTACCTTCCTCAAGCCCTCCCCTCCCTGATCAAAGTTACAGGGGGCATTAAAGGGCACAAAAGGAAATGTCACATAGTGGACTGCAGTCTCTGATCTCAGAGGGCAGTTATAGGGAGGAAGGTGGCACTCACACACACAGGTCCATCCTTCTGGCCTGCTCATTGTCGATCTGTTTGATGCACACTTGAACGCTTTCCCAAACAGCCAGAAGCAGGATATGTCCAGGGTGTAAGCAGAGCCAGGGATCACATCCACAGACCAGATCCCACCTGGCCATTGCCTGAAACCTCTCGTTTTTTAATGCACTAACAGGGACACAATCGTATCTCGCAGTTTCTCCAGCCTTGCCAAATGTAAATACTGCAGTGCCTTCAGTCCCTGAATGACATATGAAATTAAAATCAGACAGAAGTTGAATTATTAGCCTCTATACTGAGCTACTTTTAATTTTTCCAAAATTCTGCATATAACACAAACAAATAGCAAGGGTGATTGGGGCAGTAATTACCAGGGAAATATTTGTAAGAATTAGTGTTGGAAATTTAGCTGTAAACCCATCCTGCAGAACTTGTGGGTTGAAATTTAGTTTGAAATTAGTTTAGGTTTTAGCTTAGTTTAGTAATTTAGTTTGAAATTTAGATTGAAATTAGTTTGACAAATGCTGTTGTTTTCAAAGAGTGGAGACATCATTCCTTATACTCTGTTTTATGTATTTATATGTATCAAACATTAACATATCTTAGTTTATATATTTTTAAGATGTCATTCTAAAGGATGATCAGAACCAAGGATGTATCTACCAGATACCTTGGGAATCAACTCTAAAGTATTGAATAAATTGACAAAAAATATTTTGGTTTGTATATAAAGGGTGAAAGGATGTGTAAGTCACAATTGTTTGCTACTATTCTAATCATCCATGCAATGGAGACAGGAGACAAGGAGAAAAGGTTCAAAAATCCCTTGGAGTATCTGTAAACCCAGATATAATTTGAAGTTCTAGAGGCTTCTTTGCTAGAAAAAAATATAACAAGTCCTGTGAATATATAAAAAAAGTTGTTTTCTCTATTACAAATGCATTGCATCAAATTTGTCACCATTTCTTTCCTTCATTTCCAGCAAGGAACTCAGATTTGCATAGAATCAGTATTGGTCATTCCCGTCAAATATCAGCGAGATATAAACACCAGTATTTTTCTTTTCCCATCTTAACTTTAACTATAACTTTACATATGTCTTTCTCCACTGACTGATTTGACAAAAATCTGGGTATTTAAAGGAATTATGCTGGGAACTACTATGGCTTTCCTCTGCAAGTGTTACCTCCTACATCCCCCTCCATTCACTCCCTGTTTGTTAGCTATTCCAAGGTAAGCAGAAAATAAACAACAGAAGTGGCTCTGGCAAGTTGCAAATGAGTTCAGTACTTAGCATTCATTACATTGATGCCTTCCCCAGGTGGAATGGGAAATGAAGAGAGAGTGATGGATATGCTTGGTGGGTAGGGCAAGGGAAAGGACAGGGCTTGCTACAGATAATTTTTTTCTTTTATAAATTCAGAAACGTTTCTGCACACTGACCATTACAGTCCTGCCACATGATATGAAATGAAGGCTTAGAGATTACTAGGTGAATCTCATGAGGACACCTTTCAATCTTAAAAGGACTTAACATAGGGAGAAATTGTCTTGTGTACACTACTACCCTGGCATCCCTCATTCATAAACAATGCTTGGGCATGTGTTGCTCTTCTGCCAAAATGCCCTCTCAGCATTGCAGATCTGAAGAAAACTGTGAGAGAAACAGCAGGAGTAAACCCGGGACTGGACTGACTGCAGAGCAGGGGGTACAAATGAGTGAAATAAAAGAGACCATGATGAGATTCAAAATGTAGGCCAAGCCTATTCAGCTCTTACAATCAAGTGTTTACCGTCTGCTGCAGCATCATTCTGCTCCCATCCTCTTCCCCTTCATTCTGAACAATACAACACTTCAATCTTCTTTAAATTCAAGGACACGAAGTCCCCGAGTGCCCCTCTCACTAGCACTGAATAGGAAAACAAACCTGCCCGGCCTTAACAGCATCTTGGCTTACGTCAGTGATGCAGAACATATTGCTTCAAATGCATACTCTTCTTGGGGTGCCATCCATCCATGCTGACAAGGAATAGAGCGTTCCCTGCCTTTATCATGTCTGAGAGAGGGGAATGTGTGAAGCAAAGCTGAATGTGTGAAATGCAAATGCAAGCCGCTACATTCCAGTCATACATTTCCTGCATTGTCTAGGAGCATTGCAGGGCTGTGGCCTGGGGATGCTGATCCCCCCAACAGATGGCACATCAGCCCTACCTACGTAGGAAAGACACATTTCTGAAAAGCCAAGAGGCAGCAGCAACATGAAGCATGTGAGAGGGGCAGAGCTGTCCCCCCCATCCAGAGTCTTGCATATCCAGGCTGGGGATCACAATGGAAACTAAAGCAGTCCTATCCCAGGTGCTCTATCAGAGACCATACCCGCTGTAAGATTAAAAAAAGTAATACTAAAAGATTCTTGCAGGGTTTTAATTGGAAAAACCTTTATGCAATACATTGTTTGGTATTTATAGTAGCATGTGGACATTTGCATCCACGCTTACTTTAGGCACAAACACTTCTGCATCTACATATAACAAAGTCCTTATACAAGAACAGTTTGCCACATCTAGGCAAGGTAGATACAGGTATAGCTGGTGTCACAACAATTCTATTGAGATGCCTTGTTTTGGTCCAATCTGGCTATTTCTCAATAATAAATTAATCCTGACAGAGCCTTGTTCTTGCTTTAACCACATGCATTGGGAATGGCATCACTGCATATGATAAAAACAAAAAAAAATCATGGCTCAACTGAACCACTGATAAAAACTTGGAGTTTATAAAAGACCTAATCTGAACTAGTTCTTCAGAGCTGAGCTTCATTAAGAAGAAATATGACTTGTATAGTCAGTGTAAAATCCAAACTCTTGGGTTAGTTCTGTATTTGGAAGCAACCTTGAGTGAATTTCCATTCAACACAAAAGCAGCCTCCTGGTACTCACTCTCTTTAATGGATTTGTACCATTTAGGGTAGTTGTGTTTGCCATACTACAACTACATTTAGAGTAGTTGTGTTTGCCATATTGTTTTCCCCATTTTGTCACTAATAAAGATTAATATTTATATATGTGTCTACACATACACATGTTTCGATGAAATGTCTTTCAGTACTCTTGTAAAACAGCAGGGAGGTACTTTCCAATGGACTGAAAAGGTCTCTGGAGTTTTTTTCACTCTGCTCCTCCAAAATGTCAGAAATATCAATGAAGTGATGCTTGAAGTGAAAATGTAGCAGTGGCCTATCTTTAAGCTGGAATCATTCTGAACACACAGAGGTCCTATTCTTTTAAATTCTTCCTCCCATTCAATTTTAACTCTCTTGTGCAGCATCTCAGACATACAATAAGAAATAACCTATAGTTTTATTTCCCTACAAAAGCATTCAAGAAAAATGAATACTCTAGCTTCTCTGGGTCAGAACATTTCCACTGTAACACTTCAGCATAAACACAGAGCAATGGCTTACATACTAATTTAGTTCCTTGTTTAAGATGTAAAAGCAAGACTTGCAGAAGCAATGCAAGCAATGCAACTCAGTGAACTTCAAACCTCCAGTGAAGCCCAGCACTGCCTGCCTTGGCCATGGCTCTTTGGTGTGCTTCTCCATGGGAAGGCCTCTCTCTCCCTGCTGCTGCCCAGGGCTGGCTGCTCCCAGCTGGTTCTTCCTGCCCTGCCAGCAACTCACTGCTGTGGCAGACCCTGCCTGTGCTCCATGGGGCTTTTTGCATCATCGGTGCCTTTCACAGCCATCTCATGCACCCAGCTGTCTCCTGACTTTTTCCTGATTGTGGGCAGCCCTTGCCCACATGGCTCTGGGCTGCCCTGCCCTCTCCAGCTGGATGTTCTGCCTGGAATGGGGTAACACAACTCCAGTGCCTGCTTCACGAAGCTATCAGTGGTGAACTGCGAGGGAGTGTCATACTGCTTTTGGTAAAACCAATCTGACTCATCAGCTTCAAAATTGAACATCTTGATAATGAGGTGAAGATATGGCAGATATGGTAAAGTATCCCTATCTAAAAATGCTAAGCTGGCACAGCTGGCCTGTAGATATATGACTGATAGTCAATCACTTTATACTATAAAAGTCCAGTCCCACTTTTATCGGCAGGCTCTTCTAACACACCCCTTGTTGGACTGTGTGTGGAGATTCCTCCCTTGGGTGGGTTTGCCCTTCAAGGTTAGTCCTGCAGGATGAGTGGAAGAGATTTGCCCACAGTTCTTGGTGTGGGTAACATCACTCTACTTAATAATTGTGGGGTTTTGATAGCTTTAATATAATTGCTTTGATATAGCATTCTATACTATACAATACTAGTAGATTTTGCTTCAATACTGTGTAGTAAATAATTCAGATTAAGATATTTTTGTCTAACCATTTATCAAAATAAGTAATCCATTTTTATATATCTGGTTTACCATCCATAATGCTGTGGGACAAAGTTGTAGAAAGCTTCAATGACACCTCTCTAATTCCTTAGACTGTTGGCAAAGTCTGGGGCTAAGATTGGATCCAGCCACTCCCAGGCTCCTCTGTGAGAAGGAGTTTAGAAAGCAAGGGGGTCCTTCCTGCACCTTGTAGCTTAATAGGAGGGCTTCTCTAAAGTGTATACTTTGAAGCTCACACTCCACCTGGACACCTTCTGCCACAGCAGCCAGCTCAGAGCCCAGAACTTGGCACTCCGAAAAGATCTGTGCTGCTCCCAGACTCCCCACCACACCTTACCCAGGGATCACATCCTCTGGTCAGACACTGCCTGAGAGATGCCTTGTATTCCCAATATCAGGTACACCGCGTGCCCCTCAGTGAAGCAACAACACAGGTAAGTCTTCAGCTTTGTCCATTACCAGGATGGCTGGATGGAAGGACTTCCTGGGCAGTACACAGCCTTTCCTTGAGTCTCTGCTCAGCTGTTAAACCTATGGCATGGCCATCATGCTTGCATTACCCCACACTCACTGCATTTGTGGAGCACAGCACCTTCCCAAAGCCTGCGGAGCCACAAAGGTTCTAAAATAATAAAACAAATACAAATAAAACTATATTTTTAAAAATGCTCAGGGTCCTGGGTTGTGCTGCTCCTCAGCACTGGGGACAGCAATACAAGAAGGATTTAAGGAGCTCTTCAGGAGTCAGCATGTGGCTGGATAGGCTGATTAGCCTTGGCAGAGATCCAGTGATGCCAGATCCAGGGTAATTTTCAATACAAATGGAAACACAATGCAGGAAGCCATGACCCATCTGTATGAAAAGTTAGGTCTGCGGAGTTTATTAGTCTGGGCTTCTGGCCACAAGAAAATACCTAATTTGCTTCTGGACTGCATCTAGCCCTGGAAACCACACAGGAGGTTTTTGCTGGGCTACATGTAAGCAGTGAGTAGGTGTTACCTGGATTATCCTCTGGTATACATATCTTTAAGCAGGACAGGCTCTTTTGCACCAGCAGCTTTCATAATGCATAATTAGTGCAGATAAATAAAGGATGAGGTGGGCAAGCATTTCTTACATTTATTCTTACATAGATGAGCTGTACCTTTAACTGTAATCCTGCAAAAAGACCCATGTCCAGACTGACAAACAGCTGGATACCATGGCTCCACATGGACAGCCCATCTCAGGCTGGAGGGGAGGAGCACCGGGAGTTAAAGAAGGGTGCTCCTCGGGACCAGGGGCAGAGGAGGCCACACTGCTGGGGCCATGTGTGGGTTGGAGAGACCCATGCCAGGAGCAGAGGAGTTGTGCCACAGGGAGCCCACTGGCACCCATGCCAGCGACAGTCACACCAGTGCACAGGGCCCTCTTTTATATGGCCTTGAAATTAGCTGCAGAAAGGCAAAAGGGGGATTATTCAACATCCTTCCACAATTCTGGGAAAGAGAGAACAATTCAGGTCTGCTCCTCCCTTCCATTAGTATGCTGGGAAGGTGCAGATAGGGTTCAGAGCAGTCTGGCCTTGAAGGGATGAGACCCAGGTTTTGCTGTCATGCGACATTAAAGCATTGGGTTCCTGTTGCAGATGAAGGTACATGTTAGAAACCACATTGCTCAGTCCTGACAGGACTGTGGCACTTTTAAACATGACCAGAAGCAAGATTTCAGATACCATGGAAGCTTCAATGTCAGAAATACAGGTGCCTATTAATTTAGGCCCATCAAGGGCTGAGCATCTGCTCAGTATGCATTTGGAGGAGTACAGTGTGACAGGTGGAAGTGCTCAAAGTGAGACTGAGGTGTACAGGAAATCTGGCAATACATCTGCAAACTTATCCTCGTGCAAGTCACTTACCTAAAGTTCATTTTTAAGCTCAAACCCTCCAGTAGCTCCCTGTAGTAGAATTTGAATGTCATAATTGTAATAACAGACACACAAAGCAAACTAAATAAACCAACCAAAAAAAAAACCACAACCAAAAAACTCAGAACACATGAACTGCAAAAATGTGCATTCTGCTTTTCCTGTGTGAAATTTGGGCACTTTGTGAATTTATATGTTCCAGCCAGCTGTGCAGCAGAAGTGCCAACAGACATACAAGCCACAGCTCCACAGCCTGGGCATTCTCAACCCAGCAGGGTTGAGAAGCAGGGCAGTGGCAGCAGGGTCCATGCACTCACAGACAAGTGTGCACCACTGATAGTATTTAGAAAATGTGCTTATCATACAACTCTTTCAAATATCCCTTCCAGTTCCTGCTTTCTTCTTACCAGTGTGCTGTGCCCAGTGCACTCCGTTCCAGGACCATGGTGCTGTGTGTAGGTGGTGATTCTGTGAGGCCAGAGCTCCCTGGGACGGCTGGATGGCAGCAGCATGGGCCACACGCTCTGTTGCCCCTCTCCACAGCCCTTCCCACGCAGCCTTGCCTGAATTTCCCAAGCTGCTGATCTCCATTCACTGCCCCATCCAAGACTTCAGGCTGAGGGGGGCAGAACACTCACCGCTTTCCTGCAGAAACGGGTGCAAGGAGACTTTTGTTCCACTAGAGAAATGTCCTTTTTTTCAGACTCTGCTTCTATGGGAAAGCATGCTTAAAGCTGTAAAAAGTGTAAAGCAGTATCCCAGGTTACCTTTTAACAGGAGAGCATTATCCTCTTTCACCCTTCTCTTACTCTTACAGTCCTTTAGAACAACTAAAATTACCTCTGTGTGTTGTGTAGCAAGACAGAAAAGCTGTGTCTCACATGGTGATGGACTGGATCACTGCACTGACTTTTATCTTCAGCAACAGGCTCCATGTATATCAGGACACAGTTTAAAAGGAATGATCATCTTTTTAATAGATCACATACTGAGTCACAAGCTACATATTCAACAGAAAATCAAGCTAATTGCTCACTTCTTCTGAGATATCCCTGAAGGATAATCGACATCTGCAGAGCTGTCTCTTAGTTGGAAACTAAATAATTAAGCTGAAGAAATGTATTTCTCTTTCAAGTTTCTCTCTGTATTTTCTTTTATTCTTCTCTGTACCAAATATGTCAGAATGAACATAAGCTATTGACTTTAATTAAAAATTAAAATTTGCTCTAGTTTTGTTTTGTTAAATCCACAGCTGTAAAACAAAAGAGACTGTCAAGACAGAAAGAGAAAACAGTTCAACCTTTCTGCCAGTTCCCATCCCTACACTTACCCAGCAAATTGTACACACACCACGCATCATCATTTTCCCATGTAACTCAGGAGTCTTCAGCAGGATTTACTGCACTTGGAATTCAGCTTATAACTACAGCTGTGTGGAATATAACAAAAGAAATGGACTGTACCACAACATGATAGATTTGTGGATCCCCCAAATTTGATAGGAATCTTCTTTATTAATTTAACCTATTACTGGCTAATTGCTTATGTACTATAAATCTGCAAAGGTCAATCACCAAACAATAAGAAGGTATGAAACACTAACAAGTCCTAATACAGTAAGAATGTAAATCAATAGTCTAAATGAAGCCTTGTATTGCCAATGATGCATGAAAATGTATTATTGTCAGGGACTACAAGCATGGGTTTCACTGAAAGCAATATAACAAAAAGCCATGTCTTTTGAGAGGAAGACAGTATAAACAGCATCTGTAAATACCGACTGTACAGTGAACTTTTCCAAAAAGGCAGCTTCAAGAATAAGCCCTTTCACTGAAAGATACTTTCTTGCACAAAACGTAAAAGGAAAAAGGTGCTGATATAATAAAGAAATACTTGACAAAGGCTAGCTCTGAGCTATATGGATGTAAGAGAAGAACAAATTTTATATATTAAGGACTGCATTTTAAACATAAGTAAATAACTATTTCTATACCTTAAACTTTAGAGCTGTTTATAAAGCTGCAGCCTCACTCCAGACAGAATCCTACAGCTAACTCCATTCAAACAACTGTGCCAAGAGGACAGAGTTACTGCAGATGTGCACAGCTGGAGGAGGGAACAAACCCCTCACCTGGAGGCTTGCTGCACTGTATTGTTGTATACAACAACTTACAAAATTCCCATTTAGAAAATTCCTGCCTTCTTGAGTTTCTAACTGGTTCAGAAGAGTGTTAAGGAAAAACATTATTTTTAAACCCGCTCTTAATTCTAAAAGGCTGCTGAATAGTGTTGTGTTTGTAGGAGCAATTTAGCTTCATTAAGCAGCCTGCCAGGGACTGGGTGAGCTCAGGGAAGCCTCGTGCGGTGCGTTGCAGCAGCAGAAGTCAATCAGTCTAGAACCCGATTACTGAGAGCTGAGCTGACACGCTGCAAGGAAGGCTGCTACACACTCATCCCCCAAGCCAGACATTTCAGTTCACCTCTGATATTACTGAAGGAATTTCTCATGGCAGCAGAGGTTTGGCAAATATACTTCTCAAAATATGTTTGTGTGTCTCCATTTTCATTAAAATTCTATGCCAAACTGCCAATTGTGAGGGTCATTTCACTTCCATGGCATTGTTAGAATATATTTCACAAGCAATGTAGACAGCACTTACTGTGAAATCTGTATTTCTTATTTTCCTGCTGGTAGGAAAATAGAACACTTAAAATCAGTTGGGAACCTGAAGAGTTAGACCTGCTACAGGCAGGTCTAAATTGCTATTATAAAAAGGTCCATTAGCAGGTTTGATCTGAGCAAGGAGGGTGTGCTAGTTTACCATATTAGTGTGATTTCTTCCCAACCAAAGTCTGCTCATGAATTTCAGCAGTATTGAATTAAAGGAATCTGGTTTTAAGGCCAGGCATGGATACTGGAAACAGTCATATAATAATCTACTCTCATGGTTTAGGCAGAAAAAAAGGAAGCATTATTCTTTCTGAACATTTCCTTCCTCTTTATATCTTCAGATACTCTGCTTCTGCTAAGGTCATTGCATGAATTTAAGATACACCATTCTGGAAACTAAATTAGCCCTCATTTACTGGGAAGTTGAATGCAGCCAGACGAATGGTGGTGCAAATATAATTGGTTCCCAACATGTGTCAGTGTGTATACTCCTCAAGCCATGGAAAAGATGCATTATGGGACTAATTTTTAAATGTTAATGGATATTGGATGTTTGCCAGACACCCAGCTGTGCACAAAACATTGAGATGGTAAATAGCTCTTGATCTGTTTAGAAACAAATTATAATGGCTGTTTGGATTCCACATGACTGAAGGCATGGTAACCAGCACAGGCTCACAGGCTGACCCTATTAACTGCACTAAGGGGAATGCGCTGATTTTTAAAATCAAAATAAGAGACATAAAATAAGGCTATTACGATGCCATTTAAATTATTTTAGATTAATATTAAACAAACAACATCTCAACAACAACCCATAGCACCTGTTACCATTGCCTACATGAACTTACTTACTTAAGGGACTTATTTTTTGCTAAGTTTCTTTGGGAGGATGTAAAAAAGAAATGCTTTGATCACATGATTAATTTGATTCTAAAGCTGAGATCTGAGTGAAAAGCTTACCTGTACTTACAGAATAAAATCTCTCCTGCCACACATCGACAATGGGTCTCAGTTAGATGCACCAAGGAATAAGATCTCTCTTCATTTGATATGTAATTTTACATATCATAATTTTAATTTAAGGTCTACAAATATCAGTATTTGCAGGAAATTCCCTACTTGAAATGTCTTACTAATTGTATTCATTTGGTCAGCAAAGCCCAACAGGGAATTTTTAATCAGCTGGATTAGGTGCTTTTGATTACTATACCGTAGCATTAGCAGAAGCACCATTTTGCAAGTGAAAAATATACTAATTGTCAGCAACACAAGAGAGCTCTTTTCCACAAACCCACATGTCTAGCAGTTTGAGACCCCTTTTCACAAATAAATAAGACTGTCACATGTATATTAGGCAAGCTTCCCCTTTAGGATTTTGCTGCTGAGTTTGAACAATTCTGAAAAAAAGTCCAAACCAAAATTTCACCATAAAACCCCACAAAACCAGTAGGCAAATCTAAGCAGAAGAGTGCAGTTTCATTGCATCAACAGGGAGTGACTCAAGACTGCCTAAGACCTGACTGTGCAATGTCATTAAATCACAGACTGTCAATAATGCCAAATTTGTACTCCCCAAGTAACTTTGCAATTGCAGCTTTGTATCTTGAATTTGTTCTTCCTAGCATCTATCCTGTAGCTTGGTTTTTAACTGGGTGCTTTCTGCTAATTTTCGTACCTTACATAGCTCACCCTCTAGGATCAGAAATGCACTAACGTATTAGGAAAGGAAGCCTGAGAGTTGCTTCTCAGAGTTCTTCTTCAAAATTAATTTTCTCTTTCTCAAAAGAATGTTGCTTTCTCCAGATGTAGAACATCTATGAAAATAAAAGCATCCTGACCATTAGGAAATGTGCTATTCTTAGAGGAACCATCAAAACATGTCAAAGGAGGATATTTTTTCCTGAGAGCTCAAAAGTCTTGATCCATTCTTACAGAGTAAGTGGAGACCTTGGAGGAATGTTTTTTCCTACTGCCAATTTCAAGAGACAATAAAAGGAGATGACAAAACACAAAAACCAAAAACACCTCCCCTTCCTTAACCTTGCAAGCTGACAAGGCACGAGGGGAGGTGTGGCCCCATGGAGACATGGCCCAGGCATTCTGCCACCCCACTGCGGGCAAGAGGGCGCGGCTGCCATCCTCAGCCTGCACAGCCCTGAGAACATCATTTCAGTGGCACCAGGACAACCACAGCAGAGGAGTTTTGCTCTCCCAAATAGTCTAGGCCCTCATGGGGTAGGAGCCACACAAACAACCTTACCTTCTCCTGCCAGCAGAATATGAGAAAGTCTCAGCATTGTCTGCAGCTACAGGAGTACCGGTGATGAGTCTGGGTTTGGACATATGAGCTTGATAATGAATTGTTCTTGGAAGAGGGCAGCTGAGGTGGTAACCAGATCTCCTCTGAGCTTCAGGAGAGAGGACTTTGTGCCTCTGATGCTGTGCTGAGAAGATCTGCTGTGCTGCCAGCTCATGCTGCCTCCACCGATGTCAACAGGCAAAACACGACGAGACGATGTCCCGCAAGAGCGAAGTGGGTGAAAACAAGCTTGTTGCTCATTCCTCATCCTGGCTGGGGGTTTAGGAGTGTGCCCACAGCCACGTAGATTTCACACCTTTTTAATGTTGCAGCATCATCCATACCAGCTGCAAGCAGACAAGCAATTGGAAGTTCCCTCTCCTAGTAAATCACTGACTCAACATCAGAATTCAGACAGCACAACTACTTCAAGGATCAAGCTATAACTCCAGTTATGTTAGTATAAATCTGAAATAATTCTGCTAGGGCTGGAGAATCTATTCTTAATTTTCAAAAGCAAATGAGAACAGTCTGACCAGCAGCATTCAGGGTTTGAATGACCTACATACAAAGTGTGTTTTTGCAGATACAGAGTAATTTCATTAGAGTACCCTGCAAAATCTTTTATTTGCATAGCTTGTTTCCATTTCTTTTTAGTGTAATGAGATTTCATGATGAAAGTCAAATACAATCTAGTATAGCAAAAGTGCATGTTACACTGATCCTAATAAGCCAAATGAAAATCAATAATGCTGCTAGTTTCCCTGAAATCAGCCTACATAAGCTCCAAGCACCATGTTCTGCCTAGAGCAGAGTGTTAGCAGCTTATATAAGATAGATATTTCCTAGCAGAAAATCTGAAAACAACCACAGTTGAGAAAGAGAAAATAAATAGCTGTTACAAATACCACAAAAAAATTGGGATCGTTGCCTCCTGTCCTTAAGGTGTGGATAAAAGATCAGTTCCCTTTTCATCCAGTCACCTGTGCTGGCTGCTGCCTGCATGAGGGGGAGTCCCCACGCCCTGGCTTCTCTGTGCCCTGCAAAAGAAAAACAATATTGTCCACCCATTTGCTCAAAAAGGATGAGAAATTTTGCTCTGAGAGCAGAAGCCCCATTTTCACTGGCATAGAAATGAGGGTTATAATAACACTGGGGGAGAAAGTAAAGCCCACTGTATCAAGGAGTGGTATTAAAAATTCAGGCAACCTGATGCAATGAACTTTGCCAAGATGCATGTATCAGCTATCATATTTCACTCCTTTTGCTTGCAGCTTGCCCTGCATTCAGTAATGGGAAATGCTGAGCTAAGAGGGGAAGAGAAGGCAGGTCTGAAAGCAAAGACAAGAACACACAAACATCAGGAGACAGAAACAGACAATTCATCTATATGTTATACAGTACATCTGTGAGCAATAGCCATCATTATGGAGATTTTCACTCTGTGTGTATTTCAAATAAAAGCCTTCTTTGAAGTTTGCCTCATCTTAAATAAGCTAATAAATGTAGGAAGCTTAAAATATAATTTACATTACATTAGCAGGCTATTTTTTATTTGCATAAGAAAACGTTTCTCTGTAATGATCTACCTTATGAATGACCTGGGGAAATAATTTCAGGTTGCTTTAAAATGCAACCATTTGTTTCTTACTGGTGAGTTCAATTTCACTAAAAGTTATGGAGTGAGCAGGAATTTGCAATATTGGATAGCCAAAGGTGCATAATTATTTCCAGTTTACTATTAAAATAATATTTAAATAATTCAGCATGCACTTGCTTTTTTCTTTTAATGATGTACTATTAACAGGTTGGCAGATTTCAAGAGTGAGGCATTTTATGAATTTTTTGAATTAGGAAATTCTTACAAATGTGAGCATAAGCTTTTATTTTGTGTAACGTTTGCATTGTAAAGTCTTCCCTCAGGACAAGAATAGATTGAATTTTTGCAAGAGTACAACTTCATGTAAGTAGCACATTTGTGTTTATTTACCAAATGTAAGTAGAGTAATCCTGAATAAAATGATTGTATATAGGGACCACACATAGGTAGCATACAGCAAAATGTGCCATGGATACATCAGAGATGTACTTCTGCCTTCCACAGGGGGATGGAGCACAGCTCGTTCTGCCTGGTTCAGAGGTGGTAGCAGCTTCTGCCTGTACATCACAGGTGTACTGTACTGTTGCTATGGAGACGGGCTCAAATGAGCAGGAAATTTCATTTTGATAAAGTTCTATTCTTGGGCAGAGGAAGAAGGCTCTATATTCAGCATCACATATGGCATTTTTTAATGTTCGAGACACATGTTCTGTAAACAACAACAGACTTGAAGAGCAAATTGCATTTTCCCTCCTGATGGCAGCACCTGAAAAGATGCCCTTGGAGCGGGTGGTGCAGCTGGGAACATCCGTGCCCAGCCCTGCTCTGCGCAGAGGGCACCAGCAGAGAGAGGGGCAGGGTGCAGGGCAGCTCCCGAGCTCACACCGGCCCCGCCGGCGCGGCCCGGGCATCCCTGCCCCGGGAACCGATGGCCAAAAACGGCGGGGCTTGATTCAGCTGGAAAGTGGGAAATTGCAGGTGAAATGGTTCTTCAGTCTTAACTCTGTAACAATATTAATGTTTGTTAAACAAAGAAATCAAAGTTTTAAAAATGGAAGATCTTTTCAATGTGATAAATCAAAGAAGTTCTTTGAAAACAGTGAAATTAAATATTTCCACTTTTTCAAGTTCTCCATATACCAGGATTTAGCAACCCTATCAATTCAATAGGGCTGACAGAAATTTGCTAAGCAATTCCACAGATCAGAACCTCCATTTTTCAGGAGAAAGAGGATTTGACTGAAAGCTGCCTCCCAGTTCTCTTCAGTAAGGTGAAAGCAAAGACAATATCACGGTGTGGAGAGCATCTGAAGTAGTTGCCTCTTTTTCTTTAAGCCCCAGCCCTCAGCAGCACCTTCTGCCCCCCAGGGACATTGCAGGGTGGGGATCCGTGGCTTTCCTCAGCGCCTGCCCAAGCCCTGCGAGCCTCCTCGTGTGTTCCACCCACAGAGGGAACAAAATCTAATTATGGGCAAAGCCAATGGGGGATTAGAGCAGGAGTCAGGGTCCAACAGGGGTCTGGAGGTAGCAAAGGAATGCCAAAGGGCACTGGAGCCCCTTACCTGGGGGCTGAGGGGAGGAAAGTGCACAGGTCATTTGGCAAAGAAGGATCAGGAGGTATTTTTGGAGGTGGTGGAGGTGTTTTGTTGTTATTTTTGTTTGGTGGCTTGTAGTGGGTTTTTTCCTTTTCAGTTTAAATCTCAGTATTTGAAAGCTCCTAGCTATTTACATCTAGCACCTTATGCAGACAGCTAATATACAAAGACCTTTTTGGGATTATGGGAATTTTTTCTGCTCTAATTTGTAACAAATATAATTTAAATATATAGGAATTCACTACTACTCTTAGACTTTATGCAATGACTAGAAAGTACAGAGTATTAAAAGCCTTTTAGCCCAGGAACACCTTTCCTTAGTATAACTAATGTCTTGCTCAAAAAGCCATGGTGAAACCAATTCTGCTTCTGGCATATATTAAGCAGTAGTCATTGCTGGGAAGGCCTTTTGGCAAAACTGAGCCCTTAGCTATCATATGTCTTTCCTTAAACTGTGTCTTGACTTCCATAAATAACCAATGAAGTGGAATCTCCTTTTGCACCTCAGTATTTTGTTCTTTCATTACAAAAAAAAAAAAAAAAAAAAAATCTATTTTGTACCATGTCACTTGCCACAATGAAAAACAAGGATTGCCTTCTCCCCCACCCCTCCTGCACCAAGCATCTAGACTGCAGTAAGATAAAGAAAAGCCAAAGAAAATGAAAAATATAAATAGTTACACAGGTAAATTGAAACACTTACTATCTTGGGGGGGGAAACCTGTATAAATAGAAGTATCTGAGATAGTGTCAGGCAGTGTGACAATGAAGATGTCACTACTAAACAGGACTTCTTGGTCCCCTAGCTGTCAATAATTAATACATTATTTACACTTGCACATTCTCATTTCCCAGCTTTCAAGATTTCATTTACGCCCTGATCCTTTGCTTAGCAGAAAACTTAACATCATTGCGACCTTCTTCTTCCTGACACTACACACCTATCAAACAGAGAAAGAGAATAGCATCTAATATGTGCATTTATTAAAGTAGAAAGCATCAGTTACTGGAAGAAGTGACAAATGCCAGTGTTTGCCAGCATAAAATGGGAGTGAACTGAATTGCTCCCAAAGAAAAACTCGATTAAGAAACCATCTTAATAATACTGTTTGTGGGAGGCCCAGCATTTGCATGTTTACAGGAAATGTAGCTGAGTATTTCTAATTAAAACCCAAAGGAATTAGCAAAGTTATGAAAGCCATGCCACAAACTGCAGACAACCTTATGTTAAAGACACCATTTTGACTACCTGAAATTAAAATATTCTGTTAGGTTGAAACAGCTTTTTCCTCACCATGCTGAAGAGGTACTGCCATTCGTAGGAGAAACAATGTCAGACAGTCATAGGAGATGTAAATCACTGTTACATCACACTGTACATAAATGTACATATTTATTTAGCATAAGGATATGCAAACTATCAGCATAAAACTTATGTTAAAACTGTGCTGTAAGCAAGGATTGCCAGAACATAGATGACTGGGATAATCCTTTTGAAGTCAGTGCCAAGTTTAATGTTGAAGTTAATTTTTTTGTTTTGTAAAACAAGTATTTAGGACCTATCCTGGCACACTGGGGCCAGACAGTGGAAGATCTTGAATTGAGAAAACCACATAAATTTGTGATTTGGGCTCTCAGGAAATTTTTCTGTTGACTTCTGTGGTTTTTGGAGCATATCTTCCGTGCATTCAGAAACTGTTAGGAATAATGGCATCAATAATCCTACTCTAATGGAGGAAATGCTGGGAAAAGGAAATAACCCAGGGATGCTTTTCCACATGCCAAACAAGTTACTTCGGCATTTTTCAGTTGGATTGAGTTTATGATCATAATTTAGAAGACCTTCTTCTAGGTCTATAGAAATGTGAAGCTCTGATGTTACTTTCTGGTAACTTTGCAGAAGGCGGCTGCATTGTCTCAGCCAAGCTGGCACTTCCTCCAGCTGCAGTTTGGCTACGCTGCCAACACAACAGGGCTGCCTTAGGCAGAAGAGATGATTTCCACAGCATGACAGGTTCAGAATTAACCATACCACTGGCTCCCTTGTTCTCTCCAAGCTCCTCTGCTGAGGGTTGGCCACAGTTCTTACACTCCTCTGTGGTGGGGATGGCATCCTTGTTAGTCATACAGAGGCTTGGCTGGATTTGGCATTTTCTGAAATTTCATCTCAGGAGCTGCACTGACAGAGAAAACCCAGAAACACTGGACAGCTTCTGCAAACTGCTGTACCATCTGCTTGGCCAAAAGGAGCACATCAGCCAGGAGGAAG
Organism: Anomalospiza imberbis; assembly: GCF_031753505.1. Classification (NCBI taxonomy): domain Eukaryota; kingdom Metazoa; phylum Chordata; class Aves; order Passeriformes; family Viduidae; genus Anomalospiza; species Anomalospiza imberbis. The sequence continues at coordinate 13,576,133 of NC_089689.1, forward strand.
CACTGAAGTGATGCAAACCTTGTCTTATCTTAGGCTGGGCTTTGTCACTGTGTCCAGACACTGTGGACACAGAAATCTACCTGAGGTGAACTTAAACTTCAGTTCACCTAGGCACAAACACAGCAACCATCCAAGGGTGCCATAAAAAATTGCAGTGATAACCATCTCCCACTTTCTTCTTGTATAACCAGCATCAGCTGGCACTGTCAAAACCATGTAAAACAGGGACGTCTGCATTAACTATTATAAGCACTCCAAAGTTAATATCTCATTAATTGATTTGCCATTGCAGGACATACTGACTCCAGTTTGTGCAGTCCTCTTTTCCTCGTCATCAGCTGGTGATCTCCAGTTGGCACTGGAGTGGGCATGTTGCTGCACCGTGGTGACTGCTGCATCCTACATCCCTTTCTCTTCCCAACCAGCTTTGCAACAACTGATTGCTACAATGCCATGAAAAGAAAAAAAAAAAAAAAAGTAGTTAATATTCAACAAAAGGAAGTTCATGCATTATTTTGCATTCAGATAAATTAGTACCATTCTCTGCAAATAAAAATTTCCAGGATGAATTCTTGCATGCCAGTTCTTAGCCAGGAGCACAATATATTGGTTGAATTGTGTTTTCTTGTTAGCAATAGAGATTTTATAGCAGAGGCCCTGGCAGTCTTTATGATGGAAGAGCAAACACTACTTCATCCACTCTGACATAAAAAGTAATCATTTCTGGAAGACTCTATCACAGTGAAAATTCCAGACTATCGACTGGATTCAAATTGGTGAGCACCCAAACTGTGCCCAAATGCCACCCAGTTACAAGATCTGTTCTGAATTCCTGAGCTATTAGGGGAATATAGTGTTTATGAGATGTGCCAGATTGATTGCATCTGCATGTAAATTCTTTTTTGCTTGCCACACAACAAATACAGATGGAAATCAGAATGAAAGTTTCCCTCTGCTGTCCTTTTCTGTAAACACCTCCTGGAGAAGTGAAGGGCCAGCTTTATTTAATGAGTTAAGAAAATAGATCGCTCTCCCAGTACAGTTGTTCCTCAGTTCTATTTGCTCTCGTTTTTATGATTAAGAGAAATATTAGTTGTTACAAATGAAGAGTTTTGCAATACAAGTAATTCTGAAGAAATGTTGTCCACTCATCAACTATGAGGGGAATGTCTAGCTCTCCCTTCATCACCATGCACACCTTTGACTGTGGGAGAACATTCTTGTAAGGGTAGCATGAGATTACTGCTCCAAAGAATGACTTGAACACAGCAGAACCCTCAGCTCCTTAGACTCAAATTGGGAGAAAATACACTAGACACTTTTGAGGACAGAAGTCTGACTAGCTGTGCTTCTGCTTCATAGCATGAGAGTACTATGTGCCACAGAGATTTCACATATCATTTGGAGGAGGAATTAATTTATCTGTGGAGTACTGAAGAGCGCAGGCTGTAAGGACCTTGTGGCTGGGACAGCCTGCCTGAAGGGGGCAAAAGAAAGAAATGGTGCAGCTATTTAAAAACAGGAGAAACAGAAGCCATTGACGAGAACAGAAGGACTAAGGAAACAAAAGCAGGAGTGCCAAGGAGAGACCAGGAGACCCCCAGCATGGGGCAGGGAGAGCAGCGCCCTCCCTCCGGCAGGGCTGCGCTGGGCTGCTCCCAGGCTGGGCTGGCTCCCTGCTTCCACTGCCACGGCTCACACTGCCTGGACATGGGGCACAAAAACGCTGCACTGAAGTGCGTGGGCACTTAGAGATAACCAAACGTGTGGGGCTGCGGATCTAGTTAAGCAGAGGAGTAAACAGAACCAAATACTAAGGGCAGGCCTGTTAATGCTCTCCTCCAAAACACAGCCTTTTTCTTTTTCTTTTTTTCTGTTCTCTCATTTTTTAAATGTTTTGTCTTGAAGATAAGAGGAAACAGAAACAGCTTTGGTTTTATATGGTCAGGCTTGCTGCATTTGATAGTTTTGGAACAGAGCTGCTGATACATTTAGAAAATACAATTTGGCAGTGTCAGCCCACGCTGTGTGCCGGTCTGTCATGTGGGGGTGGGGATGGATAAGGATCACAATGCAAAAATGGGAACCGTGTGTAAAACCACAGTAACTCATCTCCAGAAGAGAAGTTTATGTAAATTACCATTAAAGCCTTTACTCTTGTTTGCAGATAAATTTATAGACATTAGCATAAAGGTAGCAATCAGGATTCATCAGTTTTACTTTTTTATAACCTGTTAGTCTCTGATAACTTCTCTCTTCAAGTGACAAACTGTAACATTAGGCAGTATTAAATGATATGGACAAATAAGTACCTAATGGTAGATTTAAAGATGTTGCAGCAGTCCAAGTTCTTTCATTTTCCTGATTATAATGGCATTTGCATAATGTATGAATTCAAACATTATTGCTGTTAAATAATGCATAAATATTCTCCCATGCTGAAATACATCTATTTCCTCTCCATGAATTATTTTGAATGTATCATTCAGTTGTTTTTCTATTTAAAAATGTAGTTAAAACTCTGCATATATCAGTATTATGACTGGAAGAAGTATCATCACAAGTAGTTGGCTAACACTCCAAACTGTAAATGAAGTATACATTATTAAATGGGCCATTCCTTCCTTCTTCAGAAAGCATTATCACCAGAATACAATATTTAGCATTTCTGAAATGTCAGAAAGAAATGCAGGTACATATTTGATTATCTGGCAGGTCTTAGGAAAGAAAAAGAGAACAAAAACATATTGCTACCTGACCCAAAGGGAATAAGAACATGGTCATATATAAAGAGATAAATCTGTAAGACAGGATTGTGTGAGTTCTTGAATAGGTCTTTGTGAAACTAAGCACCTTCAACACCTATTGACTTCCAATCCCATATCCCCCAGGTGATGGACCCTTTTATTTATATTTGACTCTGTGAAATGTGCCATCCAGCAAACACTTAGATAAATTCTGTCAACAGTGTCACAGAAGTCAGTTACATCAATGACAGATGACAGGATAAATAAGAGGACTTCAGGATTCAAGTAGCTAAAGTTGAGCACAAAAAAAATTAAGTCTGCGCAACATCTAACCGTAAAAATGTCAAAATGAAAAGAACATAAAATGTATGTCCCTTCTGGGTCTATAGCCCAGCTGAAATGGTCAAAGGAGGGAAGGAATGTAATAAACACCCAAGGACACAAAAAATATCTGGTCTGTATGCTTACTTAGAAATGTGCAAATGTACAATTTCTGTGCTTCACTCTAGTGTCTTTCCCCGCTGCTTGTGACACTGCAAAATCTTATTTACTAAGTATCTGCTTTCTTGCAATTGCAGTGTTTAAGTAAGATTTAAGTATTGAATTCTAATTGTGTTTCCTCTCTCTTTTCCCTCCTCTAAAACTGGTGATTCCTTTTTTAATTACTTTTTACTTGCCATGTAGACATGACTTAGTGTTTCAATTTGGACTCTAACTTGCTGGATTCTATTGTCTCAGTCAATTTTCTGTTTGGTGAAGGTAGGAAATAATCAAGTCTCCAATAAAGATTATCTTTTTTTTTAACATGTGTCATCTTTTACAGTTTGCCATTATAATGCTAAAACATGTCTGCCTCATCAGTGCCACCACCATTACTTTACCCATTTAAACCCACACACCTATATATACATATGTGCAAAGAAACTATTTATTCTGTCAAATAGATTTTCTGTCATTGCTCCTCCCTTTTTCCCTTTACTGCTGTCGATGTTAGAGTGGAAATGCACTTTTAAAACCTAATGAATTGATCCAGTGGTGAAATGAACGTATTTTGCTTACACTTCTTTAAAGCGAGTTTGCATAAAATAGAGAACATTCTGAAATAGATTTGATCAACTTGAAACTACTGCAAATAAAGCACAGAAAATGTAGTTTCTTAAATTCAATACACTTGTTAACCCTAACAAAACAACTGTGAAAATTCATGTCAGTTTCTAATGCACAGATATCTCAAAAAAAAAAAAAAAAGAAAAAAAGAAAAAAAAGAAAAAGAGAAGTTACTGTGCAAATGCTTTTACCATTAATAAAGTTCTTGATTTACAAGACTGGCTATTACTACACAGATTGACCATGAAACCATGAGCATATAGTTAAAAATACTCCAGTTTTACTCAGTGAAGATATTTTTGCAGCTGAGCTGTGCTTAAGGAAAGAATCCATCCTGAACTGCCTAGTGAGAATTAGCTCTTCCTTTCCCTTTCCTGTGGGGTGTTTTCTTTCTGCAGAGAGATGGTTTTTCAAACCACTTTACACCTCCCTCCTTGGGACCACAGCAGTGTCCTGGGGGCAGACTGTGCCCAGCCCCTTCAGGGAGCCCAATATTTGGTTAACTTTGCTCAGAGCAGCAAGTGCCACGCTCAGAGCTAAGCTCTCGAATCCAGGAAATGAATCTGGGTTACTTTCTCTTTGGGAGAAACATCTGCAAGATGTAGCTGAGCTGGAATACTGTTTTTTCACCTGTTTAAACAAATTGTCTTGATTCCCAGTGTACAATTAGTGAAAGGCTGGAGGCAAATGGGCTCCTAGAGCAAAGCTGCCCTAAGTGATACGGGACAAGTTGGACTTCAGCAATTTTCACAAGTCATAAAGAAAGGATAAGGCAGGTGGAAATATATACACTCAAGCTAAAAACACCTTTGTTTAATTCACAAATGAATTAATGAGGTATGAAACTCACTTCCTTATCTCATTGTGGGTTTGCTGTCAGGAGCAGAGCAGCACAGTTCAGAGCAGCGACAAAAAAGAGCAGCAGTGTACATCTGAAACACTTCTTCCCACGGGTCCCATGCTTTTGATTTCTGCCTTTAATACTGATAAGAAGTGACAGTAGTTGGATAAAACAATCAAAATTGGAGCTGAGGAGCTTATAAACCTCCTGACACTTCAATAAGCCAAAAGCCAATACAAACTTTAAAAAAAGATCATATATCCATTTTGACTCTGCCAGGCCACACAAAGCAGGACTGAAACACACTCAGAGGGCTAGAAGTTTATCTCTGATTTATTTTAGTCTCATTTCATAAATTTTAAATAAAAAAATAAATGCTAAATTCTACATGGAGAAGTAAAATCTTTTATAATCTTTTAGACAGTTACAGCCAGTTCTCAGAAGAGCTTTATGCCTGCTGCTAAATGTCTACAAATCAATATTTAATATTTTGGAAGATGAAGTCTTAATTATCCATCTCCCCTTTAAGCATCAAACCAAGTTTCATTGAAAATACAACCATTGTGCTTAATAACACGCCTTTTCCTGTGGGCCAGAGAGAAACACTTCCAAGCACATTTCTTGTTTGCCCAACTTTAATTTCACCTGATTTTATTCATCTATAAGTTGATCTCGTGTGGTTTCTAAAACTCCTGCCACAGTCAATGGCACACCCAAGCACTTTGGGTGAGGGTGTTGTTCCAGGTAACACAGTGAATCGAGATTTGCTGTCATTCCCCAGTGCCCTCAAACTGGCACTTAAACCACACACTGGTTCTTACATGTGTTTACATGACACCTCCCACCAGCACCTTCCTGCAGAACACCCTTCTAAAAGACCAAGACTTTTTATATAAGAATTTGTGGCCTTATGTGGCAAATATGTATTTAAAAAAAAAGTTATTTATAAAAGATAAAATCCCAACTCAGGGCACCAGTTCAACCTTGCAGCACAAAGGTGCAGAGGATGGGCTTCGTGGTGGCTCAGCCATGGCCAGGTGGCCACCCTGCGAAAAAGACCAGCCAGAGCAGAGCTTTCCTAGGTCTTCCCTTTTGGCAAGCTCAGATCCCATTGCCTGCTTCTCTCTGCCATGTGGGAAGCATTCCCCAGCTGTAGGCAGCTGCCAGCAGGAACTGCTGCTGCTCTGCCACAAGTGGAGGCTGTGAGATGTGATGGTGTCCCCAGCACCTCTGAGAACAGAAGCAGGCTACTCCAGACCAGCTGTGTGTGGCATCCTGGCTCCCTTTGAAATGATAACCCCTTGGCAAGGTCTTTCCATGATCAAAAACCATCTGAGACATCTCACAGGGAAGAAGAGGGAAAAAACAGAGCCTTCAGGGCATCATGCCTTCAAAGAACCCAGCTGAGCACCCTGGCAGTCTGCCTAGTGCAGGGAGGGCTTCCCTGGCAGATCTGTGATGTGCACACCTTTAAATCTCCAGCCAGCTATTTTTATGGTGGCTTCAGACAAGTGGAGAGTATATTGAAGATGCAGTACTTTAGCAACTGTCATTTCTTTGAAGAGTTTTGGTGGAATGGTAACATATTTTCACCCTTTCCTGTTTCATACTTGTGTTCAGACATTAAGAGAATTCCATTGCATAATTCAATGACAATCACAGGTGACAACCATCAGTGCAGCTCTGCTGAATCCAAGAGCCCCATGCTGGCTTACTCAAATTTCTGGCCACAAGCTACTTCAAGTGATTTCATTTACCACACAGAAAATTTCTTCAAAAGATTTTTTTTCCCTCTGGATGGAAACTGTCCTCAATACCATGAGTGCACAGCAGCTGTATCAAACATTTGGTCCACTAATTAAGAGAACTAGAATAATCAGCTTTAAAGCTCTAATACCCATCTCTAAATACCTCTAAATGAATTCAAACTGATTTCTACACAAGCAGTAGAGAGTACTACTTCTTACATGTCATATTGGTATAACCTGAGGCCTTTTTACTTCTGGGTTTATTTTTGGGGGGGACAATCATTAGCAATCTGATCGTCTCCACTTAGGGTTAAAAGAGAGCCTGTTTTCTGGCATGAGTAGAATCAAGATCAAACCCTAAATACATGTCTTCCCTAGAGGACCAGGATATGCTGATGTGAGAAATTGCTTCAGCAAGCAGAAAAAATGAGTTGGAACTTCTACTTTTGCTTTGTCCTTCGCATTTTTCATACTCTGTATTGACAGTTTCTAGATGTGCAGCATTCTGTGGCTGGTGATCCTTCCTACGCCTAGGTACTTTGCTGTCTACAACCCTATTAACCTCAGATTTATTAGCTATTTTGTCAGCCACTTACACTGTCAACTTCCCAAAAGGCAAATACATCCCTATGTGAAGATGCACCAAAAAGACAGCAATAGAAAAAAGCACAATCCATCTCACCCTTTAAAAGTTTAAAACCATTTAAACAAAAAATTAATATTCTAAATGTATGCAACAAAGCTTTTAAATTTAAGTCAAGGTTAAAACACGTGTAGCAAACTTCAGTATTCCTCTTACCTTCAGTATTCCTTCTTACCTTCAGAAAATATTGTTTTCTTGCTATTTTGTATTGCTGGGGGAGGGACAAATATGTTGACTTATCAAAAAAGACCACAGTGGATATTTGTTGGGAAAGTAAGATATTAATAATGAAAAAAAGCTATAATAATGAAAAGATTGGTTTGTGTGATAAGGGTTGGCAATAAAACATCTCAAAGGGAAGTTATTCTGTTTCTTGTACTTGAGACTCCCTACAACAACATGCTCAAATTTCATTGCTGGGTGCAATATCTGGTGTATGGACACAGACTTGCTTTATCACCCACTCAGGGAAATGGCTGTGACACCAAAGCAACATGTAAGTTCTTGAACTTCATAAAAACCTAGCTCTGCATGCTAACTGGAGACTAGATCAAACCAGCAAGGGTACAGCAGGAGAGCCTATGAAATACTGAGATAGGTAGAAAAATAAAGTTAGTTTTTTTTGCTCGCACGTAAGACAAGCAAGGAAACTATGAAAAGGTAATGAACACCTTACAGGTTTTCTCTGTGTAAATCATTGAACACTTATTTTTTTAGGCCATTTCTGCAGTTAGGATAGATTTGATAAATAGCAAGTTCACCAAGAAACATAATAAAACATGATTTGCCTCAGTGTTGCTGAGGCTATTTTAAACAAAACCTCCTCCTGTGTTTTCCCTGGTGTGCATGTTGGAAATTTAGGAGGGCAAGTGTTTTTTTACTTTACCTTGTGGAAAAAAATATGAGAATGCATGTAAACCTGGCTAAAAGGGAGGCAGTGTGGGGGAGGATGTAACAGGAATTTCAGGAACTAATGCTGAGTTTCTAGCCGTCCTATGTTTTATTACCCCATGGCATCAAGAACTCAGTGGTAGCTATTGCACTAAATGCAAGATGTACTTGGGACAAACAAATAATTTGCAATGAGCTTAAATGAAAAACAGCCTGGCAAAATGGATTTTTTAAAGTAGCGTGATATAAAAAGCACAACCAAAATAAAATCCATGATGGACTACTGAAACAGTCTATTTCACTTATTGAACAAGTCTCTTATTTATTGAGAAAATAAAAGGAACAGAAAAGGGAAAGTAGAAATACTGGAAGTTTAACTGTTGTTTACAATGATTGCAGTTTAATTCTAACAGATCTTCTCCCAGCCATATATTTTTATCTCAACACAGTTCTTCAAAAATGGGAAAAAAGGTACAAACATGTTTCTATGAGGTAACTGGGGTCTGCTTTGCTTGTGGGTTTTTTTGGTGGTTTTTTTTGGTTTTTTTTTGGTTTTTTTGTTTTTTTTTAATTTCCTTGCCAAGATGTTGAATGCACCAAGTCTCTTAAAAAGCAGCACAGTACAAACCTCAGATTGCCCTGGTAGGTCCAGGGTAATTGTGGTTATTGCAATGATGCCTATCAATAAATTCACAGAGTGCAAACCCAGTCCTTACAGGAGTTAGTGCAGACCACCCTGCCCCTTTGGAGACTTCTTACCCACAGGACTAATTTGTAGTATGTTAATTACCAGAATACTCATTAACACTGGGGTAAGCGCTGCCGACAGCCCTCTGGGCTGTCCATGTGGCAGGAGCTCTCCAGCCACAGAGAGAAACACAACTTTCCCAGACACTGTGCTGGGAAAGGCTGGGAGAAGATCAGAGAAAATAATGAGAAACAATTCTTACCTTAACTTGCTGCACCCGTTGTTGTGAATGTGTGGAATGTATTACAGAGATTTGTTTACCAAAGGATGGTTTCTTAATTAGCCAATGGTGGTGGTGTTTTGAGAAAAGGACCAATCAATTATACCTGTAGTGAACTAGTCTATAAGAGCAATGAGTTTCTTAATAAAGATTATTGACCAGCCCTCTGTAACACATGGAATCTATGCCAATCATTACCTGGCCGGGGACCCGTTGCCATGATATTGGCCAAGGTCTGGTGAGGAATCAAGGATCAGTTTTTGGCAGCACTTGCTCAAGACAGGCCATGTTTTACAGCTGAACTCCGTGCCCCATGGCAGAGGAGCTGGAGGCTGTTGCCATGCAGGAATGGGAGCTGAGCCCTGCTGAGCGCTCCATGTGCCCCAGCACTGCCTGGCCTCCCCTCCAGCCACACCAGCAAAGCCCTCCTGACCAGTTCAGCCAACGGCAGCAAGGGTGCTGGGCAAACCAGCACAGCCCCAGAAGGGGCCACTCTGAGTCCACAGCTCAAACTTTGCTGCACTGGAAACTGAACACTGCTAGTTTGGCTCAGAATTACTACTGGATGAAAATGGCTTTGTAAACTGTTTTGTTGAGAAAGCTACGGAGAACAGACTAGCAGGGAAAGTTTTGGGGAATAAGGGTGAAAATATTTTTCAGAGAACATTTCCACAAACTCAAAGGTTGTCTCTTGGTAAGAGGCTGGAGCTTTGTTTCTACAAATGTATCTATATGTAAGGTTTTATGAAGCTTGAAGACACAAATCTGTACTGGAAAACATTGTCTCTGTAAAAAGGCTTCTTAAGACAAGATGGAAAAAATGTTCCACACAGGGATGTATACAGGCAGATATTTTGAAATGTTAATTCTTAAAAGTGCCATAGCCTTCTCCTTCTGTGCATAATATTTTTAATACAAGGTATTTAAAAGCTTTTAAATAGCAAAGTCTGACCCAGTACTTTCCCTGAAATGTACTCAGATGTGCAAGTAGAATGGAAGTTTGGGGAGTTCTGTTACATCATATCACATCTATACATTTCTTTTCCTTTCTTCTACTTATTCTACACAGGAACCTTTCTGAATATAGTATGAGTAAAGGTAATTATTTTGATTTGTGCTGTCCCATTTATGAGCCTTTTTGTATTACTTTATCAGGCTGACTCTTTTATAATGAGGTTGCGATATAAAAGCATTCTTCATTTCAAAAATAAATCACACGTTATTAATTCTGCATGTTAATTTAATGGTCACTGTTGATGACTATGCAAGTATATTTTCTAAAAAATGCATTAATCCCAGTTTTTCAATTTATTTCTAATACTTACTGTATTTGACATTTGTAGCTGCATACTTACAACCCGTTACTCTTCACTATTGTGTTTATTGATTGAAATGCCATTCATTTTTGTGCAGCTAAAAGAAATGTGTCTTGTGCAGCTGAAAGAAATGTGCCTGTTTCTGTTTATTAAGATGTTGCAAGCAGGAATTTCACTTCATTTAAAAAAACTCAGAGAACACTTTCCTTGCATTTACTTCATATATACACTGTTTGAAATTCTGAAGAGCATTATTATAGAATGCACTCATTCACTTCCATTTAACTTCTATGAGCATGATGGCTTCTGCAATCCTCTTTTGCCAGTAGTTATCCAGTGGTTTACACACTCTACACACATGTGCATAAACTGTAATACTAACCTTAAAATGCATAAATAAAATATTAATTGAAGAAAAGCTAAATGAGGAATTCGGGAAAGTTAGGGAATTGTAGAATGCAGATCTTTATTCCAACCAACCCATTAGGATTTCTAACTCGAAACCAATCACAGTCTCTTTAATTGCTATGGCTAAATAGGATTCATTCCCCTCTAGTGATTGAGAGGGAGGATATAAGACTTCTACTGCTACTAGATAACAAAGCAGACTGAAGTTCAAATTGCATGGCTCATACCCACTGATAATATGCAGTCAAGGGATCATTAAAAAAAAAAAGATGTATTTTAAATGTTATAGCAGAACTTCCCTCAAGAAGAAGATATCACAGTTAAGAAATAATAAAGAATTCTTCTGGAACCTCATTAGAGATAGAGAGAAAGATGGGTTCAGATATGGTAAGAAAAAGCAAAGAAGCAGAGTAACAAAGGTCCCCAAAACTGAAGATAAAACCTACAACTTGATACTGCAAAAACCCAGACAGATATTAAACCCAGGAAATTATTAGTTCAAACCAATAAGATTCTGTATTTTTCTGCCATGGTAGAATTTCTGTGTAGATCAAAATGACCAAAGGAAGACAATTGCAGGAGTGGTGACTGAAGGATGCCCAGTGCCTCATAACCAAGAAGTTCTGAGGCAGCAGCAGCAGCAGAGTTGGGACTCAGAGCACTCCCCCAGCAGGACCCTCCTGGGCACACACCAACAAACTGAGCCCCAGAGAAGTACTGAAATCACTTGGCCACCACCATAATACCCTTACTTGACAAGGAGCACTGACATATAATGGGATAAATAACACTAAATAAGAACTGTTCAAATGCTAATATTGCTTTAGCTTCAGAGGGATAAAGCAATAGCCATAACTGAGTTAGAAATGGATCGTACTGTTTATTTGTCTATATCCACATTAGCTGTTGTGCACCGCTATTGAAGATTCTACTTAACCTGCTTTCTGATGCTAAAGTTTAACCACAGTGAAGGAGACAAATGATTGTCAATTCCTGATCCTTTGGAAAGATATTTAAGTTAGCATAAATTCCTTGTGATCCATCCACAATTTATTAGAAGTTGGAAATGAGTGTTGCACATCTTCCTCCATTTTCTCTATCTTCTGCCAGCTGTATAAGGACTCAATAAAAGAGTCATCCATCCTCTTTTGTCAACCAACAGTTCTCTAGTCTCTAGCTATAAATGAACAGCACAATAAATTAAATGTTTGACAGGGAAGATGTATAGCTTCACAACACTCTGATCTATGTTTTTAAGGAGAAAGCATTGAAACCCAGAGTTCCAGTTGTGCTATTGATTACTGGAAAAAAATGTGTTTAAATAAAGAATAAAGAACGTTTCTTTTTCACTCAACCTTGGAAATTATTCTAATTCACAATCAGGAGAAACAACAAGAAAATAAGGGACAATAACTTAAAATCAGGGCAACAAATCCAGGTGGTGCTTCACACACAAAGACATTTTTTTTCATAATTAAAAGGAAGGCTATTGATAGCTGCAATGGAAAAGATACTTTTGGAAAACAGAACAAAGAAGAGAGCTTCCCTTGCCTTGCTGTCAAAAGTCACTAAATGAAGTCAGAAAGAGTGGAGAAAAACAGTTACCTCTAGAGATGGCTTAACTCCCTATCTCTGCCAGAAACCTCTCTTGACACAGGTAGTGTTGAGCTGCTTATCTCTGATGACTAATTTTGAGACTACGGTAGATGACTGGTTCAGATGAGATGCCTAATATTTAGGCAGCTAAATTTAAGGGAGATTAATCACACTGAAGAGCTCGCTTAGCTGCTCTTAACAATCAATAGCAGGACAAGTTTTATTTGGTGCACTACAAATGGCAAAATGGCCATTTTAACAACTCAGCCATGCTACTGTCACGCTGTAATATGCTGTACCCAAAGCTGCAAGCACTGAGCTGTTTTCAACACTGCAGGATGCCTCTAATCCGGGTTAAGCACAGCTTTCTGTATTTATCATCTGAGATAAATTGCAGCCCAAGAAGCCACAGATGTGGACAGTTTGACTGGGTTGTTAGAATGGGTTTCAGACAAGCAAGAGAAGGAAATGTTATGGTTTAGTCATTGAAACCACTAAAGGTATAGAGTCCAACATGCATTGGGAGGAATTTTTATCCATGGTGGATATATGGACCTGCTCCTGTGAACTGCTGTACCCTTACCTCTGTGGGTAAGAAACAGCAATACACACAGCAACTGAGAGAGAGGTGGCAATAGCTGGCACTCAGGAATGAGCTATAGTTCCAGGAATCAGGAATACCTCTACACTGTAGGTCCCTGTCGACCTTTACGGGGACTTCAGCACTACTGGAAAAATCCTGCTCTACATTTCAATGTCTTGAGGAAGACAGGCCCAGACTGAGAGTAATGTCCTTTTCAGTGAGCATCAGCAAATCCATATTAGACCAAGATCACAAGTGCACAAAAGATAACTACCCCCAACAGGGCAGCACAGGGATGTCTTTTGTAGATAAAAAAGTCTGTTATTTCCATGTCCATCTTTTCTTGACATATGAACTTTCAGCTTCCAGTGCTGTGTGAAATAACTGCAATTTTCCTTCAAGCACCTATTAACAATGATGAGCTGACAGATGGGAAGCATGTGATCAGCCCACTCAACTTTCTTCATACCTGCCAAAACAATGATGCTACAGAATGAAACCTCCTCTCATCTTTGGATATTTTCTGAGAGGCTGGTGTGAAAACTTTTGGAACATCTGTAAAGTAATAGGAGAATCAGTAGCAAACAATTTGTGAGGTGTCAGCCTGACATTTGTTTCAGATAGTACATAAATAATGGAGATAACAGGAAAATAGAGATGTTTTCTGCAATTTAAAGTTTATGCAAAGCGTAATTTTTAAGAAACTTTCCTCTCCCAACAATTCACTAATCTGTCTGTAGGAGGCAATTTTCAAGTACTTCCCACACATAGACACAAAGATTACAGGGCTATCTCTCTCTACTGCAAACCTTAGGCTCCTTTCTATTGAGCACGTTTTTCTTGTGAAAGGAACTACAAAAGACTGAGTAATTCTCTGTTTTAAAAACAGCTTTTTAATCAATTTAGTTATCTGACTGGAAGGAGTAACAGAAAAAGAAAACATCTCAGCCTGAGTTAACTTCTCCACCAACCACAATTTTTTCATAAATTCTCTCTGACAACAAGACTCAGATTCCCAACCTGACAGTCCAGGAAAATCCTGAACTCCTGCAATCAGCTGAAATTTAGGGGCAGATCTTAGACTGGGTTGCATGGGCACAGAAAGGTGTGCCATGTGAACATGGAAGGTCTTACTTCTTCCTCACGCTAAATATGAATTAAAATATCTCAGTTTAAGGTCAATGCAAACCGTGCCATCAACAGGTCATGCCCCGTTTGCACAGGCGGGATCAGGTGGTGGATACAATTCAGCTGAAGTGAAGAAGAGCTCTGAGCAAGGGGGGGTGCCCTGGGCTAAGCTGCATGTTTGTCTTGCAAGTGAAGCAGCCTGGTGAGTGCTCACCTGGGTGCCTTGGTGCCACATTTCAGATTTAGGGGGGAAGCCCTAAAGCTCACCTCCTCCAAGTTCACCTCTATCCTTCCTGCTCTTACTCTGTGTTACCTAAAGAATTATTGTTTTAGAGTCATTTCAGTCAGAAAACACTGATGCATCACCAAGAAAACATATTACTCCTCCAGAGCAGGAGTCTTCACAATGCCCCCAAAGGGCTTTTTGTAATCAGCAACAGGGGACACTAATCTCTGCCTGTTTCTACACTGCCCCACAATTCATGCAGTATAGCCCTTGTTCTGAACCTGTCAGATACAATAAATTGGCCAAAGGCCCTACCCTCACAAAAGAAATCCTATGCCAGATGGCCAACATGCAGACCAGGAGCCAATTCTGTGGTGCTTGCATGGCCCCAAATGCGTTCGCTGCTCAATCTCTTCAGCACCTGATACATCTGATGGCCTCGAGACACAAGAGCCTGAAATTCAGAATGAGGTTCATCCAAAGTCTTCAGACCACTGGCAATTAAAATGCATAAAAAGTGTCACAGAAAACCCAGTGCCAGCTGCTCCTAGGTTTGTTATTGGCAATACTGAGGTTTCTCAGACAGTATCCGGTTACCTCTCTAGGTAAACCAGCCCTGTTATCCTCCTAGGACATGGTGTTCATACCCATGTGCTCTTCAGGAGAATGCAGGACCGGTGCAAGGTGGCCAGGGATTCATCTAACAGCATCACTGGGCCTCAGGAGCTTGTTTGGTGGCAAGATGACAAACAGTTGGTAGGATGTGTGTAACGAGAATGACAGCAGTGAGATTCCTGGGAAAAAATAGAGAAAACTGGGTGTTTGCTGCAATCCAGGGGTCACTGCAAGCTGCTGTTGGTGTCTCTGTCTGTACTAGTGGGGTTAAGAGCCACACAGGTGTGCCACATGTGCTGTTTAAAGGTATCATCAGTGTTTCAAGAAGAATTCAGCACTTCTTAAAAGATAACATAACTACCATTAACCACCATCTCATGTCCTGCAATAGTAACCAAGATATTTTTCCCTGATGCAGAGCCTGGAAACCACAGTAAAAAGAAAAATCACGATTTAGAAATGGAATCCTAAAAGACTGCTCTCTTGAAGAGAGCTCAGTAAACCTCTCTAAATTAGTTTCTGAATAGCTCTAAATTAACTTCTATTCAGGACTAGATTAAGGCAGGCTGGGTTCAAAGATGTCTTATGAGAGAAAGCCACCAAATGATCCTGCAATCATCCAAATAATCCACCTGGAACAGTCAGAATGACTGAGAGTACAGCTCAGGCCCTTCCTCCCTCTCAGGAGCACTGGCCAGGTCTGATCTCTTGTCTGAAGAAGGGAGATAAGCTCAGGTGGACACATGGGTGAGGCCGATGGCACTGTGACACTCCCCAGGCTCTCAGTGCTATTTCAAGCTGGTGCTCTGACTCTGGTAGGCACCATGAAATGTGCTGCAGCTTCAGGCTCTGGGGAGGCAGAGGCAGCTCAAGCAGTGTCAGACACAGGCTACATTTCTGACATCTGCTTGTTTATTGCTTGAGACACAGCGGCACCATATGCATTTGCACTGGAAGCAAATTAAAAAAAAAAATTGCCTGTAATCTGGTAATTCCTTAATAGCTTGTTCAAGATTTCCAGAGCATCAGTGCTGTTTTTAAGAAGAACTAGCATCACTTTCATCTGAACTCCCAAATAATTAGATTATGTTCACTCCAGAATATTCATTTTATATTCAACTTTACAAGTTTTTTGCTATATCTTGCAGCTCTTATATATGGAGGTGATTCCTGCAGTTTGCAGTAAAATAGAGTTTTGCATATGTTGCCATACCTCTCTACCCATTATTTGACCTTGCTTTATCTGTCTTACCCTCACACAAAATAAACAATCTGCCTCCAATGACTTTTTCCCCCCATTGGTGCCAGTTTTGCTGATTTCTGTGCCCCAGGCTGGTATTTCTGATATATTTTCCTAGGCAATCCCAGCCTGATGTGGTATGACTGACAGGGTTAGCTGGCTGCTGTTGGCCTTGCCAGACTGTTCCCCAACAGAGACAGTTTTCAAAGATGAGGCCTGATCCCACTTCCTTGAGTCCTGTAATTTCATTATTCAGAAGCAGTGATAAATATATTGAAAAGACATCATAACTGTCAGCTCTCTGAAAACAAGATTCACTTTTAAATTGAAGTGGTAATTTCAAGTATCATATCATGTGCCTAAGATTTGACTTAAGGAAACTGCACACTGTACATTCTACTTCTTCTGCATAAGAAATGGACACCTCTACTGCACTATTTAAATCATGGGGGACTAACAATTGTGGTTAATGGCTGATATTAGAAAATCTTCAACTTTAAAAAGGATTAAGGCAATACCTTACCCTCACAGTAAACTGCCTTGGCATAAAAAGCATCCTGACTTGTTAATATTTACACACTGACAGGAAAATCTGAAATGCTAATAGGTGGTCAGAACCTGCAGAAATGCAAACATTTTCATGAATATGTGCTGTAATTCCAGAATTTTTTTTTGTCAAGTACCTTTTGCTAAAACCATTTCCTGTTTTGAGTATGAATCACAGAATGTGCTGATTTGGAAGGGACCCACAGGGTCATCAAGTCCAACTCCTGGCCCTGCATGGGACCCCTGCCACGAGTCACACCCTGTGCCTGACAGTGCTGTCTAACAGCTTCTTGACCTCTGCCAGGCTGCTGCTGTGACCACTTCCCTGGGGAGCCTGTTCCAGTGCCCAAACACCCTCTGGGTGAAGAACTTTTTCCTGATATCCAACCTAAACCTCGCAAGACACAACTTCAGTCCATTCCCTCAGGTTCTGTCACTGTCACCACAGAGAAGAGATCAGTGTCTGCCCCTCCTCTTCCCCTCACAAGGAAGTTGTAACTGCAGTGAGGTCTTCCCTCAGTCTCCCTTTCTTCAGGCTGAACAGACCAAGTGACCTCAGCCACTCCTCATACAGTTTCCTTTCTGGAGCCTTCACCATCCTTGTTGCCCTCCTTTGTATCCTCTCTAACAGCTCAATGTCTTTTTTCTTTTGTGGCACCCAGAACTGCCTCCAGCACTTGAGGTGAGGCCACCCCAGCTCAGAGCAGAGCGGGACAATCCCCTCCCTTGCCTGGCTGGCCATGCTGTCCCTGATGTCCCTAGGACACGGATGTACCTTCTGCCAGGCCACTGCTGGCTCATGTTCAACTTTCCCTTGACCAGGTCCCCCAGGCCCCTTTCTGCTGTCCAGCCTGTCATTCCCCAGTCTGTCTGTACATCCAGGGTTGCCCCATCCCAGGTGCTGAGCCCAGCACTTTCGCTTGTAGAACTTCCTATGGCTGGTGATTGCCCAGCCCTCTCTCTGCACGGCCTCCCTGCCTTCAAAGGAGCCAACAGGAACCAATCTTGGGCATAAGGAAAGACTGAACAACTTCTTCCTTTTACGCTGACACCAGCTGTAAATATCTTAAAGCAAGAAAATCACCAAAGGAAAACATCATGCACTCGGAGCTTGTGTTTCTCTCATGCTTGCACAGTGATCATCTTAGTCTCTGTGAATTTTCTGCTGTTTCTTGCTCTGGGTTTTTGTTTAATTTTGAACAATTCTTTCTGGGAACCCGAGATCTATACCACGGCAGTTGATTATTCTTTTCAGATGGTTTCCTTCACTAACATCCTGAGACTTAATTCTTGCTACAGTCCTTTCCCTACCCTGAGGAGCAAATTTTCTATTGACCAATACTCAGCTCAATTCTGATTATAATTGTAAAGGCACTGCACTGAGATTAAACCTCCTACTTCCACATCTCATGCACAGCAATCTGAGAGGGTTATTAAAATAGACTCCCTTCTGATCATCTCTGTAGACGTTTTAATCTTACATTTAGTGTTTTTATATCCAAACCTTGTTCCTTACACACAAGGGGAAGGGAATTAATTGAATTGGGTGGGAGGTTGATTTGGTGGAGTCCATTGGAACTGAGCTAAAGTATCTCTCATCTATTGAAAAGCATTTACCCTGAATTCTAACAAAATAAGCCCATTTTTAAACTGCTCACTTCAAGGGGAAGAGTGGGAATTGTTTGTGCTCTGTCTTTCCCCTCTATTGTTTCTATTATTTTTCTTAAAAGCAACACGGGCACCTGGGAAAAGATGATACAGCTGCAGTATATGAAGTGGAGCGTGGTTGGGTTTTTTTCCCTGCTAATGTTATTTCTAGTACAGAAATGTGAGAGGCTTTTCAGTGGACTCATGGGATGAGAATGGGCTGAAGGAGGCAGTGAGGTAGGCAGTTAACACTACTTCATTTTCTCTCTCTGCCCACTGCATGAAAGCAAACAGCCTGGTGCCTGGGCTCACTTGCTGATTTTTCTCACATCTTCTCATTTATATGTAAAGGACAGAGTAAGCAGCAACAGTAGGAAAAAGCATCTGCCTAAAGCCTCTACTCAAGATGTTAGTGCACAATGCAAACTGGAGCTTCCCTGCTAGGAGTGTCAAGCTTTCCATAAACCCCAGCGCCTCCCAGAACACAAGGTGCTGTGAAGAACAGACTACAGGGTTTGCTTTGGAAGAGACGAGGATCATGAATTCTGAGCACATGGGGTGTGCTGCTAGGTTTACTCTCATGACCTGTCAGCATCTGTGGAAAGATGTGCTCATCAGGAATGAATGAGGATTTGCATGAATCAAGGAAATGAGGATGCGCAGGTGTCCCACATCCTGCACTGACACTGTGCATCTTTAGCAAGAAGGCAGAGTATTTGCCATGAAGGTCAGAGACAAGGACCAACACTAACACTAAACAGAGGAATGCTCATGTGTCTGACACCCAAGTCTGCAGCCAAGGCTCAGAAACAGGTCTTTTAAATCTCAACATCCTTCTACCTCTTTCAATAACATAAACGTGACACAAGAACACGGTACTTTAACATAACATTGACAGCGAGCTCAAAATCTCCTCTGCTTTCCTGGGCCATGTTAGGACTAATTAAATACAAGCCTGTAAAGAAAGTCTGGGTGCTCGCAATCCAACTAGAAATCCTGGGAGACAAGACCTTATTTTCTGCCGTGCTTCAGTGGTTGGTTCAGTGTGAACAGCATCAAATGCTGAAGCACAAGAGGCCCCTGGAATCAAAGTTCTCTCTAGCAAGTAACAAGGAGTCACAAGTTCTTGCATAACTTCAGGACATCAGCAGTTCAGCCTCTTCTTCTTCCAAATGTTAAATCTCTCCTTACTTTTATTCAACCTCCTCACTATTTTCAATTAATTGCTTTTATTTACCAGATTTTACATTTGTTAATCTGATCAATATCAAATTAACCTCACCTTCAAGGTCATTAGAGAACATGCTGAAAGAAACTGTTTTAAGAAAACCCTGAGAGCAGCACGTACA
The DNA here is from genome assembly GCF_031753505.1 of Anomalospiza imberbis. NCBI lineage: Eukaryota > Metazoa > Chordata > Aves > Passeriformes > Viduidae > Anomalospiza > Anomalospiza imberbis. Next base: position 13,595,732 of record NC_089689.1, read on the forward strand.
TTTTCCCTGCTCAACCCTAGCAATCACCCTTTCTCTTGTCAATTGATCCTTTCTCATTACTAGCCCTTCCTTTAGTACAGCAGTGGATTTTGTGATCTAAAAAACCCAAACTAAATAACAATTCTGCCATATCCCGTAAGTATCTTTCCTGAGAAACAGGCCCATACAGATGGAAAGGGATTGGGTCAGAACCTTAAAAAAACCCTCTTATTTTGCTTTGCACATCAATAAAATGGAAAGCTCTGGTGTGTGTTTAGAAGCACTGCTACCACCATTATAACTATCCAGCAGGATTTAAAGTCTGATTTCAACCTGTACACACATCCATAGAAAACACATCCTCAACATTCCCACCCGTCATTTCTGCATCAAGACCGTCACCGTTACCTGGACAGCTTGCTGGTAAGTCTTGTGATGTTCTGAACAGTCTTGCTCAAGTCCCCCATTGCACAGCCTCTGATGCACTTGTAGGTGAGGTCTCCTGGGCCAGTGCTCCATACACAGGACGTGAAGGATGAAGATGGTACGTCACAAGGCAGCACTCTCTCTGCTCAGGTTTACAATCATTAAGTCCTCCCAAGGTCAGTTGTGGCTGGAGAAGACAAGGAGTTCCTGAAACTGCTCCCAAACCCAAGAGTTCCCAGCGTGCTCACACCTGCAGAGGGCCAACAAGAGCATTTGGGTGCTGGGTTTGCCATAGCACCATTACACCTCCAACAAGCAAAGGGAGCCCAAAGCAAGAGCGGGGGGATCATTCACAGGGGAAGGGTGGTGCACAGAGGACAAGGAGGCAAGAACATCAAGGGAATAAGGTACAAGGATGCAATGCTGGATGGAGAACAGATCAGGAGAGCAGCTTTCAAAACCAATCAATGTAAACAATGCAAATGCTCCAAACTTGGGGCAGGTGGTGTGATGACAGGCAGGTGTTAAGGTAGAGAAAAGAAAAACATTAATTTCATTTAAGGTTTGGTATATCTAGGCTGAGATAAATTGAAAATGAAAAAGAAGACATGGTAAAGCAAGAGGGAAGAGACGTGCAAAGTTTTAGAAAAGAGTAAACCAAGTCTAGCAGAACTTTTTCTTTTTTTAATTCAATTTTCTATCTGCTTTGACTCTAAAGAACAGAGCTATTAATACACTCCAGAAATTTAGTGCAAGATCTACCTTTGCAGCATGTAATCAGCTGTAAGAATGACACTGCTTATCACCTTTACATTGTCATTACATATAAACAGAAATATTTCAGTCTATTTCTCAAGAACCTCCCTTATTACAGCTTCTTAAAATAGTCCCATAGTACTGAATCAATTTGGTAAAACACCTTTATTTTTGGCTCACTTTCTATGACATCCAGATCTGTGTTAATATACATGGCAATTATGTTCTAAGTAGGAATGCCACAATATTTTACTGTATTCATTACTACATAAATATGTAGATTTATGTGCATGGCTCATAAGTAGTAAATATTACCATTATCTGTCACCATAAAGCAGTAAAACCCTGGCTCATGAAGCAGCATTTTTTTGTATTTCTCTTCTTGTAGTACAGTGATGACTCAAAAATCAGAAGTGTTTATTTAAGAATTCTAATGGCCTTTACAACATATCTGACACCTCAAAATCAAAGAGAAGCTTTGCTTTAAGAAACTTATGGCATCCATCATTTAAAAGCAAACATAATTCTAAGCATGATTAACAAGGAACAAACACATTGTTTCAAAAGAGCATGTCTGGAAAGAGAACAGGAAAATCCCACCCAGATAATAACCAGAGACTTCAAAAGAGCTGTGCCTGGTGAATCCTGCTTGGACCTAAAGCAGCAATGATAGAAACACAACAAAAGAGGCAAGATAGGCAAAAGGTAGGGGAAAAAAGCACAACACCCCAAAAAAAACCTATGCAAAATAAACAGCATCCCAGAGATCATTAATCCATAATTACAGGTATTTTTTTCCCTTTTCACTGTGAAAATGAAAAAAGAAGTTAAGAAGTTAAATAATGTTACTTAAGCAAAACATTTCACATAGCCCATGAAGCTGATGTAATCCACTTATTTGGCAGTGTGTGGCAGACTATTTCATAAGCTGCTGTTATAAAGTGATGTCTTTATTATGTTAATTTATGTTGCAAGTCTGTGTAATATACAGTATTTTAGTAATTAGTAATGTCTAGAAACTAAAGACATTCATATGGGCACTTAAGTCAAAAAATATCAAGGTGTTTATTATCTGAAGTCCTAGAGTAACTCAGTATTTCCACCTGTATCTAAAATCTATGACAGTTCCATTCTTTAGGGCTGGATCAACTATCTCAGCTAAAATGTTCAAAATATGAGATTTTCTTACATTTTAGCTGATATTTGACTTCTGTTGAAGCAGGCAGAGTTGTTTTCCCCCCTCCTCCCAGGAATATGCTCCATCTCCTTTAGTATTTCTGTAACCATTCAGTGACCAGGTTCAGATCACCAAAGCGCAAAAACTAATATCAAAAAGGGGAGAGGGAGAAGACAAGGCAGAAGTTTGACTTTTTTGGTAGGGATGCTGTCAGTTTAGCAGGTTGAATCATGCAGATGAAGGGCAAGAAGACAGGCATCACAGCTGGCAGAAGACCCGAAGCAAGAATGGCAGGAGCAGAACTAACCCCCTGAATAGCAGCAAGCCTTAAGAACGGCCCAGCTGTAAAGTGAAAGCACTTCCTGAACGATTCCTGGCTACTTCTTACAGAGCAAGAGGAGCATTTGGCACTCCCATCCTTGACAGCCATGTTAACCAAGGGATAGGAGAGAGAAATAGGTTACATTATTAGTACCAATATATTTAAAGTTATGTGTCTGTTGTGTGTAGCTAAATCTTTCATCACATTTTGTACAAGGAATCAGGCAGCTGTACATGTTAGACTTTTAAAACCCAGTTGCAATTTTACAAGCATTAAGTATCTTAAAATCAAATTTGGAACAAAGCTGACATCCAAAATATTTGAAACTTGTAACTGTTCCATCTTCCTTACTGCTTGAAATGTTTGCAAAAGAAGGTGCTTAAATGCTAACAAGTGTAAGGTATTTTGACACTAACACTTCTAAAATTGCCAAACACAGAAGAATAAGGAAGTCTATAACAAACCTGATAACTCATATAAATCAACGAGTTTAAAACATCAGCCCTTTATCAGTAGAAGGAGTTGTTATTGTCTCTGAACAATAGAGTGGTGGCAAGCAGGCATTCTGTTTCCTGACAGAGAAAGGCAGCTTGATGTATACATACTTACTCAACAGGAGATTTTGTTCTACAGATTAAGGCAGCCCAAAGATCAGAGCAGTATTTATGACAATTATTAATCTGCAAAAGTGAAGTCTCAGCTACATTCAGTGTCTTACATTATTTCCAGTTTTAAGTAAATCACACCTGGCCTCACAGTGACACACAGCTCATCTGCATAGTGCCGCTTGACAGATTTTAAAAAAACCTTAAAACACTGCAAATTCAAAACTTTCAAATTCATTTTTGAAATTGGAAAAGGAAGAAAAAGCAGTCTTATAAAAAGGAGTGCAAGGATATAGTCTGAAACCAACTGAGAGAGGGTACAACTTCAGGACACGTGCCCTGCAGTAGCCACCTTTCACATGGTGTGTGCAGAGGAAGCTTTCGGCTACTTGTCTCATCTCTAGGGAGCTGAAGTTCTTGTGAAGCAATTCAGTATTTACAGGATTTGTCCTCAGTTACATTTTCTTTGCATACTCAGTCACTACATCTGGATGAACTTTCTCTTCTCCCTAGGAACATGGTTTTGGCAGGGCAGATGTCTGCACAAGAGAAGATCTTGGCGTTCAGTGGCAGTTGCCTAGATACCACCTTCTAAGTGCCAGAAGCCTGGACTTGTTTTTTCCAGCACAGAAAACTAATGTCTGTTGTTCCAAGTGGTAATCCTCCTGCAAGTTCACCAACTTCTACACTGACTGCTATTAAATTCTGCTAAAATAAATATAAGTAACATTTACTACAGAAATAGACAATAGGGGACTGAAAAATATAACTCTTTAATTACATAAGCATTATTCAGAGCATAACATTAGGTTTCAAATATAATTTAAAAAAAAATTTGCATTTTAAGAGCTTCTCTTAGAGTGTTACAAGGATGTTGGTTACTCAGGGTTCAAGCAGGTTGCTAAATCCTAAGTGAAGCTGAAATGAATATAACTTTCAATATCTAATGATGTCTTATGAGGGAATTTCCTCAAAATAGACTGAAGGGCTCCTAGATTTTTCTAGGGCTACTCAGTGTCTTAATCCAAGAGCCTGAAATGCAGGGAGCCCTAATCTCACTCTACAGAACTCACCCCAAAAGTTCTGAAATCATGGGTGCAATTGGCTATTGTTACCTAAGGATCTCAGAAGTGCTGTAGAGTCCTATGAACACTGATCTGCAAGGCCTGAATTCCCAGGAACCTGACCAGGTTTTGCTTCAAGTGTGAGGGCTTGCTGAGGGAAGTTTAGGGTTTGTACTGCTGTCCAGGTACACCAAAGCACAATATATTTCCTTTCCAGTACACCTGTCTGGAAGCTTACCAAGCAGTTCTAAGCCCAGAAGGCAGCTGGATAACTGCTCCCAGCAGAGGAAGAATCTTTGTACCTTTCTTTAGCTATGCAGGAGTATAGAATGTAGGTTGTTTGAAATCACCCTGGAAAAAAGCTATGTTTTACAGAATTCCCATCTTCAGAAATTGAGGAAGCTGCTGTGGACTGAAAAACAATGTGTATGTTTCAGATCAGCAAAAATCCAAGTTTTAACTGGCTCAATACTTGCTAAAGCTGAAATCAGAAATTAAATGAAATGTGGAATCCCTTTCCTTAGGGCAACTTATTCAGAAGATCTGTGTAAAAATGTATAGATCACAGCTTATACAAACCAACAGTCTACAGTCCTGTAAAAATGTTTAGATACTTTACCTGTTTGCTTTGAAAAGCAAACAACTTTTAAAGTTTTCCAGGTATCCTTAAGAAAATCGCAAATAAATGTTAATATTGATCACTTGCACTCTACAGACTTCAGTTGTGCTGAGCAACTCCAGTCACTTGCCAACAATAATGGGTGGTGATGTGGCAATTCTTCCATTGCCACAAATGACAGCACATGCCTTGGTGGACCTAAACTTGCTGTACATGTGCTCAAGCAAGGTATGGCACCTGCAAGACAAAACCTATTTAGAGTTCACCCACAGCAGTGCAGAAGTGCTTGGTGTTACTGTTCTCTAATTAAAAGAATATTTTTTTTCAATTGTAACAGGATGGCACCTCTGTTTATAAGAACTATTTTAAGTGAAGAGCCACCAGTAGGAAAAGGTTATCTACTGTTAACCAGGTATTTTAATGTAACTACTCTTGAAAGAAGATGAGGTTTAGCTCCATCTTCCATCTAAGAGGAACATGAAAATGACCACTTTCTAAAAACAAAAGCAGACTTTTAAATTGCAACAAAAGATTTAGGTCAAGATTATTTTTTCCTTGCAGTCTAGGAGCACTGATACAGACTGAGGAGGTTATGTGACTTCAGCCATCAGAGTTTAAACAAGTTAGACACACTTCTGCACAAAATGGTTGAGGTCAACCAAAATTTGTTTAAGAATTGGAAAATGGCAACCTCTAGTTTATTTTCTGTAATCAACAGGAAAATCTCCCTCTCTCTGGAAAGAGAGGAAAAAAGGGAAAGCTCCCTCATTTTGAAAGATAAACATTCACAAAAAGCTTACTCAAGTTATCTAAGTCAATACCTGAAGGTTAATGCTTAGACAACAAGGCACAGCATGATGAAAGGAGTACTTTGTTGGCACAGCACCAGGACTCTTCACTAGCTGAGGATTGCCAGTGTTTTAGCGTGGAAAGTCTGGTATCCCACCACATGCAATAAATCACTGGTGCTTGTCAGATGCAGCTGCCAAGAAAACTTTTCTTGTTTCAGAAAAGAACAGACCAGTCCAGCACGATTTCAGCTGAGATCTTCAAAGAGTGTTGATGCTGTCAGAGATAAGCCCCGGGCATTAGGGAACTAGGGGGAATACGGTTAGCCCAAAGGACTCTGGCATAACCTGCCATGGAATACAGACAGTCAGAAATTTTACAGTTTATATTTTTCATCAAAAAACGCCAGTCCTCACGTGTCACTTGATGACTCCTCTAACAAATCTCTTCCTGGATCCCACTAGCTCACTTTATCTAGCTCTTTGGCCAGTATCAGTGTCAATCATCCTAAACTACCCTGACATGTAGCCTAACCTAGAGCTAGAGGCTTCAGGCTTTCAGTCTTGCTGGCTTCCAGGGATGATAAGTACTCATCCTAGTAAAACCAGCTTCCACAGCAGTCTGCAGCTCTGACACTCCTGTACCTGTTGAGCTGAAGTTAAAATACATCACATTTGATTCATAAATTGGACTACTTTTTTTCACACTAGTTTGTAAAATACCCCTACAGAATTATTCAGCCAACATTTCTCACCTTGTCAATAATTTTTCACATCTATTTATGCAAGAAACAACTGAAAACAAGCTACCAAAACACCCTCAATGCTCCTCTGTGCAATACTGAGCTCCTTCTGCAAAATATCCCTTCCCTTTCATTTCTCGAGTCCTGTACCCAGCATCCCCAGGCCCCACCACGCTGGCTACCTCACCAGCTGCTGCCCATTAAGAGGGAGAGAGGCAGGTCCATGCCTGTTTGAGAAGTCCCAGCAAACGACAAACCTGATCCTCCCCTCCCTCGCCCGCAGGACTGAAAGCAAGGACTTGGACCTAGCAAGCCAAATAAGCACGAGGATAGAAACAGAAATGCCTTTCTACTGGAGACCTTCATCCCCTCGGCCTGCCAGGAAGGCAACCAAAGGATACAGGCATGACATGGAAGATACAGGGGTTATCTCAGGAACAGCACATTCACACAGATATGGGGCAATTACACACGCCTCATTTCCCAGTGAAACCTGGCTAAAATTCACAAAACATGCAGAACTCTCCCATAATAGAGTGCTAGTTTCAGCTAAGTTTTTTCAGACATTTAAGTCAATCTGCATTTAATTCACATTTTTCCCAAGGAAAAAAAAGTTCTTCACTTTTCCTTTGTTGCCTGCCTGCAGAACTAATCAAGAAAGAATAGATTTAAACACCACATGCTGTAAACTGTGAAAGGGAAAAAACAAAGCAACGTAACCCTCTTCTAAATTTAGTTTGTTGATCAGAGGAAAACTCACTCAATTCAGAAAACAAGAAGATATAGCAAGCTGTAAAATTTTTTTAAGGTGAAGCAGGAACTCACCAATCTCATTTTGTTAACCATCCTCAAAGACCAAACATATGCACTGGAGAGGCACTGGAAAGAATTTCAAACCTCAAAATACTCAGATTATGTGATACTAAATAATTTTTTACATTAAAGGAAAAAAATAAGGTAAAGAAATTCTTTAAAGATGCATTATTGTGGCTGATAATTCCACAGCAAGGCAGGAACTTTGTCACTGGCTCTAGCAAGCCAATGCACTAACAGAATAATTATTGGTTTATCATTCCCTATAGTTAAGATTACTGCAGTCTACTGACTGACTAACTTTACCAAGGCCCATTAAGTAGAAAATACCATGCCAAATCCTATATATTCTTTCTTCTTATCCTGTGTGTGGCTGGAATCACATTAGCAGGCTGCAGCTGCTCAGCTGCCCAAGAAACCAGGAAGATAAGAAATATTCCAGATGTTCATATATATAAAAATATAAATATAAATACATATCTCCCTTTCTACACACACCAGAAATCCAAGACATTAGGTATTCTGCCTAATTATTTAAAAGAAAATTTGTTCGCCTCAGCAAAACTGAATTTTAGGTTGTCTCTGAGTCTGGAACAGAACAAGGACTTCAGCCTCATCCCTACCTAATGCAGTCAAACCTTTTGAGCAGCCTTGCTCACTGTAACACACTTGATATTATGAAAACCATTTCTTGAGATGGGACTCGAGTGGATTCATATTCCTGTTGGCAAAAAAACCCACAAATCTTTCTCTAATGTTTTGACAGAAGTACATGTTATCTAAGCACAGAATTAGACAAATTATCTGGAGTAAACTAGAGTTTGAAATCACAGTGCCTTAAATCCTGCAGATAGCAGGCTCTTATTAGTCTTGTCATGCTGCAAGATACTAGAAAACATAAGGAAATGTACAAAAAATCAAAGCAACTGTTTTTGTAAAACGGCTTATAAAACTACTTCTTAATGTAAAACATTAAAAATGGCAAGCTACAAATAGTTGTGTGAACTGTTATTCCTGCAGGGCAAAGGTGCCTTTCATAACACATTAAATCACAGAATATACAGAAATACTTCTAAATGTATTCACTTAGCTTTGAGGTTTTCCCCTAGTTTCTAGTTAGAATGATAGAAGGTTTCGGTTTATTTCACTCACATACTCTATTTGCCACTGAACGTTACCTGATCAAAGATCATTTTTGGACTTCTCCAACCAATTTAATTGCTCCACCAGAGAAAAATGTAACAACTCACAAAGAAATAAAAATCAGCAACTGCCCTCTGACAAAATACCAGAATTATTTTAAAAATCTGAAACTGAGTTTGGAGAATCACCATGCCTAGGGTACAGTTTTACTAACAATCTGAAAACTCACATTCCATCAAGTGTAAGAAGTTATTCATAAATCTTATTTTTAGTAAAATTTTAATAAAAGTGATGCTTTTCACATTCTGAAGAGCTAAAAATACAGAAACTCATTTACATTTTATAACAACAAAAATGTACAAATTGCTATACAAAATGCATTACCATCTCATGAAAAACAAGTTTTTGAAAGTTCTAGGAGTTAGGACATTACTAGGTCTGTATTTTCTGAAGAGATACCACTTTAAAGACTAAGTATCCATAACTGAACAGTGATTTTCTTCAGATTAATAAAAAATGCTTTCATGACAATTATGACTGTCATTACTTTTAATTTTGGCTGATACAAATATAACCTCGTAATAAAAGCTGCTGAATTTATAGCAAGTCAAAGCCAATATACACTCTTTCCCTTGAGATTTTTGCCACAGAAATTTTCAAAATGAGAAAAGTATAGAAACATCTTTCTAAGGAAATAAGCCTGGCAAGAAGAATGTAAGCTACCCTTTTATAAACCCCTATATTTGTACATAATCACACAGTGCAGGTGTTTACAGTTGTTTCAAAATTACACATATGGCAATCACTGTATGCTATCTGATACACGTTTTAGAGTGGAAATAATTCAGCACAAACTGAACACACAGAATGACAAATTTCAAGTCACATTTCTAGTTGAAACACGCAAGCACATTCCGATACACAAAAGGAAATCTGACACACTTTTATTTTAGAAAAATATGCGACATCATATTGTACAGCTGAAAAATGTAACAGATCAGCTCGGTCAGACCCTTAACTACTGCTTAATTCACTGGAAATAGTCACATCTGTGTGTTTGGGTGCTCGAGTTGTAAAAAGATGCTGATTCACAAACTTTGAGTATGAATGAATAGGATTCTTTCAGCACTTCAGACTGGGTGATCACTGCAATACCTGGAGTATAACTTATATCATGTATTGGGTGTAATTCTGATTAAATGCATTTTATTCAACGCATTAAGATTAACGCAAGCCCCTGCGTTATACCACGACCTTCCAAAGCTCGACAGCTATTTACTGATTTGAAAGCCACCCAAAGGAAGACATCAGTTCACAAAGTATTCTGACATCAATGTACCTACAGTGGTTGTACTGGAAAGTGACTGAAAAATGCTTTGATTTGAATGCTGACAGCTTTTACCAAATGCCTCAGGATCATTCAGTTACTCTTAAATGGCAACTGTGTAAAATCCTATTTCTAATTGAAAGGGAAAAAAAACCCACAACAATCAGTTTAAAGTAATAAGCAGAAAAACTACTGAAGTGCCCAAACTGTTCTAATATTCATTTGAACCCATGACTCTGAAAAAGTGAAGTATCCTGTTCTCAGACATGTATGGTCCACGGATCTCAAGTGAAATCCTTTGCTACTTTCACCCATGAGTGTACTGTATGATTAGTAGAAAATCTTTAGCGCACACAAAAAAAATGAAAGATGAAACTTGCAGCAAGAGAGCATGGCAAACCTGAGAGATCTATTAGTGCATAAGTCTGCTTAAAAACTAAAAAGATAGAAAGAGAGAGCTAACAAACTACAATAAAAGTTATGTCTTTAAAGCAGTAAGTTATAACAGGGTGGGAAATGTTTAATTTGCACATATGCCTGCAAAGGGGTCACTATCTGAAAATAAAGAGTTGGTATTTTTCACAGCATCAGATTTATGGTAAAAAGCCATAAATAGTAGTTTTTAACATTATGCTTTTCCCACCCTGGCAGAGAATAACATGAATTTAGAAGCACAGTAGAAGTGAAAAACAAAGAAGAGAATAGATAGAAAGCAGCAGAGAAAGACAGAAAAGGTGAATACAGAGCTACAGAAGTGTTTATTGAGCATGCTACAGAGGTAAGCAGAGTACACACAAAATGAAATTAAACAACCATCAAACCTCCCAACTTTGTTAGAAAATTAATTTTTAATTGTGCCACTTCCAAACTATACTGAATTTTACAATTCTAAAGATGTAAAAACTCAACTAATAGAAAATATACATGACCTTTTTTTTCTACATAGATAACACAATCTATGAATCTTGAAACTAAGTACATCAAATTTAAAAAGTATTGGTCATTTAAACAGAATCAAGATAACAGTTCAGACTGTCAGTGAACTGCTTTCAAATTAACTGGATCTGCAGATTCTGAGCCATGTTTATAGTAAAGTCAGATCAATTTCTAAATACAAAATATTTTGAAGAGATTTATTAAAACTGAATATTACAATGCAAGGTAAATTAAGACTAAAGGCACATAAACTTTGGTCCCACCTGGTTGTCAGTTTTAGAAAACTGCCACAAAATTTCCTGCAAGCATTTGCAGCAAACTTTCTTCATCATTGAAAAATACATGCACCACTTCCTGAACTAGCTTGACCAGTCTGTACATGCTCAGAAATCCACAACCATATTCCATATCTTAATTACAAACTAAAGATGGCAATATATATTGAAATGCACGTAAGTCATGTCAACTTCAAAAACATCTACGAAAAATATTCAGCCACAAACAAGACATTACTTAGTGCTGACATTTATATGATACATCCCACAAGAGTGTGTACAAAAAGGTTAAGATTCCACAATGCTTTTCACATAGGGCTCAAAGTCACAGAAGTCACTTTTTGTCCTTTAAGAAATTAATATTCTGTACCTTGTTAATTTTAACTAATGCCTACATTCATAACTGAATCTAGACCAGAACAATGAAATACAAAAGGCTTTTTTTTAAAAGAACACATAGCAAAAAGTAGCAAAAATCAAAATAATTTTACTCTTTCAGCATAATGCATCTTATCCAATTAGAAAGAAAAATAAGTGACAAGCCAGCAGATAAAGAAATCTATCAAGCAGGAGAAAATAAAAACTTAACCTTTTTACACACCCCTGCCTAAACATATTTAAATTATCATGTAACAATGTGCCCCAGACAACCAAATTTGCTTTTTACTAGTTATGCAATTCCAGCAGTACTAATTTTCCTTTTTAAGGCACGTACGTCAACTAAGTTGAAAAAATGTGGTATTAACTTGAAATCTTTTAAACAAAACAATGGTTTATCTAAACAACAGTTGAACAGTTGAAAAGCAGTTAACATCACTGCTTTTTAATTACTTTTTTTAAAACAATCGAGGAATGGTAACAGCATGAAAAAAAAACCAAAAAACACAGAAGACAAACTCTGGTCCCCACTTTCCTGAACAGTCAAAAGGTGACAACACCAAACAATGCAATACACCTTCATTCTCTATCTGCCTTTTTAAATAGTTGACTTAGAGAAAGAAACTCTCAGATGGTGACTTTCTCCCAGATTGTAATTGTGAAGATCAATCAAAGCCTGAATAGCTTCTTCTACTGTTGACATCTGAAGAAGTGCCATCTTGTGATCTCTTCTGAAACAAAATAATGGAATTAGGAACTTGAACACTACAGGGGTTGCTCCTAATGTTTGCTATTTGATATATACTTTTTCTTAAGATGTGCTGCATAACCCTTTTTTTAGAGCTATGTGCAGAAAAGCTACTTACTGAAAAAATTTAAATGCTTTCACAGTGCCTCCAGTGTTAGCAAACAATGTGCGTAGATCCTCTTCTGCTACTGATGGTCTACAGACAGGAAGAAAATAAGCATAAGCAGGAAATCATTAGTCAGTTCAGTGTGCTGTGATTCACACAAATATTATCAGATTACTGACAGTGAACGCTTACGGAATATTGGACAGATGAAGTGTTGCAGAAGGAGGGAATATATTTTGAAAGTTTTTTGAACCAGGTTTCTTGAAGCGGTGCAAAGGTGAATTACCAAAATCTTTAGTCAGCCCTTGGTCATCAAGTCCCTCTCGAGGTAGTTGTACTGACTGATGTTTAGAAAGGGTAACCCGAATAATCTTTCCATACATTTTTTGTCCATTAAGATGGCTCATGGCTGAAAAAGACAAGTTTACTCAACTGAGTGCTACTTTTCAACAGCTTGTGGTACATCACACATGCAAAGAAGAAAAACACTCAAGCAAATCAAAGGGTCAGTGTGCTAAAGGACTAGAATCAAGAACTAGGTCTGCAGACTCTGCCAATATTTAATTTTATTCAGGGATCATCATGTTTGATTCAGCTGTTGAATTCTTTTAGGGTACTCATTTATGTGCAGACCTTCTGGAACACAAGTGCATGCAAAAAGATTTTGGATCTGGTGGATAACCAAGATAAGAGACAGACTGACAAATATAAACACATTTAGTTCACCTGATCTTACACAGCCTAATTTCCAAGTACTTAGACTAATGGGAATATAAACAGAAAACTAATCTTACCCAGCTGTGACTGGTTTCCATCAGCCATCTGTATAAGAGCACTATCTTTCTTATTGTATAAAATCTTCACACGCTGCACATCACCATAAACACCTTTTCAAAGTCAAAAGTAACCCAAAAGAAAAAGTTCATTTTAAAGCCAGACACCTAAGTAATATATTTTGACATATCAATGGAACATTCAGACATCAACAAGATCACTCACTCAAACTCAACACACTCACAAATGAATAAAGGAGATAAAGATTTTGAATAGTGAATTTTGAAAAGAATAATTTGTGATAAACCCTCAAAGCTATGTGAATGATATAAAATTAAAGACCATGCAAAATATATTAGCATGCATTAAAAGAAAATCTGTGTCTATGGAGAGATTTAAACAGCAAAAGAAAAATAGCAAAAGATTTACTATTCAATTTTAAGCCAAAGTGCTAGCTACAAATAAGAATTAAGGTGAAACAAAAAAACCAACCAAACAAAAACCATAAAACCAAAACCAAACCAATAATAAAAGTATAGTGCTAACAATAACATACCGAAGAGGGTAAACAGACTTTGGGGCGTAACCATCTTTAGAAGGAGAGAAGAGCAAGCAGCGTAAGACAAGAAGAGAGAAGAGTCGAGGAAGAGCGGAGATGAACAGATCATCCATAACGAAGGGTGGTTCCCGCAGAATGGTGAGGTGGTCATGGATCATGGTTTCAAGGCGGTTAATTGGGGCAAGTTGGTCCGAGGAACATTTTGTTCAAGCACAGAAGCATGAACATAGGGAATGAAGACGGGGAACGTAGACAAAGACGAGGAGAAGGGTAAGACAGGGAAGGGCATGGGAATTTGGGTAAAGACAAGGAAAGGGAAGTTGAACACACAGGGAAAAGGATGAAATGGGGGAGGGAATACAGCAATGCAGAAGAAAAAAAAATAAGGAAGTGGGGAACAAAAAAAAAATAAAATATAGGTCAGTACATAGGAAATGTAGGAATTTGGTCAGAAAATGGTTGGTTTATGTACTGTACAAGAAAAACTGAGCAAAATGTAGTCACCCAAGACAAATATGGGTAAAGTACATTCATATCAAGAGTAAACTACAGCATTTCATCTCAACATGAAAATAAATTAAAAAAAGCATGCAATAGAAATTTTAAAATTTAAACTTGAACTGCGTAAGCATGGCTGGTTATGAAATGCAGGCAAAATATCTTTCAAAATGGCACTCTGATCTGAAACATTTTAACATGCAAGACTGTGGATGACAAAATAGCACTAGATGATAAAAAAAGCTTAATGATTTACAGTGACAGAGGCCAGTTAAAAATGGAACAGCTAGACTGATACAGACTTCCCACATTTCATACCAGCTTTCACAGCCATCAAAATAAATGTAAAGGACAGTAAAAATGCAAAAGTAAATTAATCCCTTTAGATTTCAGAGTTAGCAAGAAAGACATAGTTAAGGTGAAAATGCTTTGCCACCACTTTTTTTTTTTTTAAGACATATGAGTAACTGCAAAGAAAAAAAAATTACTAAGAGAGACTGGAAGAGTGCCTCGTCAAGATCTTTGGGAGAACCTTCAAAGAAAAATGTGTTAGAGTAGTTCACATAAATCAAGACTCAAAAATGTCAGATATAAGCATGAAATGAAACAGCAAACAATTAGAAACGAAACAGAAATTCTAGTTTACATGATTACAGTTACAAAAGAAAGAATAGTTGGTATTCACACATGAAGAAGTTACTAAATTATTCTTAGAAAAAGTAGGTAGCTGACTGTCAAAGGATATTTTAAGTTGTTAGCTACCTAGGAACAAAAATGTATTTAACAATGGCTTTAAAATAAACTTTGGGGATTATTAAAAAAACAGCAAAAATACTTTGAGCTTAAAATCCAAATATAAGAGGCCAAATGCAAAGAAATTATAAAATACTGACAAATGAAGTGTGACTAAAGAGGGGGGGGGGGGAAAAAGTAAAATCGTTTCACTTACCTCTTCATTTAAATTGCTAACCAGGAGGACTGTATTGCCACCAGCTGAAACTCCAGGCATTCCCACACGGCCAGCAGCAGCAGCTGCAGCTGCAGCAGCAGCATTTGGAATAGCCAAAGGACTTAGAGCTCCTGGAACAGCTGCAACAGGAAGCCCTAATTTTAAAATAAAGCATATTTTACGAAACACACACAAGTCGTTTTAAATACAAAGTTCCTATATCAGTACTAGGGCTGTGTACACCACTCTACACAGCAGACAATACCACAAAGTGACAATACCATAAAGTGATCCAAAGGGTTGTGAAATGGGTTGGTAAATTAACGTAAGAGAAATGTAGAAAATTTTTTTCAGATCCAAGTCTACAAAGTTATGAGGTATAAAAAGTACTTCCTATTCAAATAACCATTATTGTGCAGCAAAACTGTTTCCATTGCACTCCAAAATGCTTAGTGTCTAGTTTATCAAGATGGTCTAAAATAAATGTTGATTAAATCAGTAAGAATAAACACTAATTGTGCTCTCTGCATCATTACATCCTTATTTCCCATCATCATTTGAGAGACATTCCTCACTTCAACTTGGTGCTTGACTAAATCCCCAACACTGCAGTTGGCCATGTGAAGAGGTTTACACATCTCTCACAGCCTTAGCATGAGGTGGGGAGGCAACCCTCTAAATTCAAGATTCAACATGCTCTGTGGCTTTAGTAATCCAGTTCTCTGAAGAAGCCTCAGCTAAAGCTTCAGTTGTGCCTTTACGTTTTCTTCTTCAAGGAAACTCGGACCCTGCAGAGAATTGCTGGTTTTGTCTGCTCAAGTCATGGGGGTAAGAGTTGAATGCGCTACTCCCACGATTCAGGAAAGGTTCTTGTGATACATTTGCACTACATGGTTTATATAGGAACAGCTTTATTGTATTTGATCAACATTGCCATTTGCACATCATGCAGGGTTCAGTAAAAGAGCACTGTTGTATCAAAATACTTTTCCAGGACAGTAAAGCATGACAGATCCCCACCTGAAGGAAATACAACTTATTTTATACTAGGTCAATAGCAATCACTTAAGTTTTAGAAAATGTCAAGCTACCAGGTCTTACTAAAGCATATCCAGTCTTCTAGTATGTCTAGACATCTCTCCCTAACCTTAGAAACTTTAAGCCAGTCCTGTATTTTTAGGAATAAAGGAATCTAAAGAAAACTAGTCAAGTTTTTACGGTTCTTTCCATAGCTGGGCACAGCACAACAAAGTAACTCATACTTTAAAAGGCAAAATTCTTCATAGCATCAGACTCTCCCAAGGACATTCTTTGGTCCCACATAAGAAGTTAAAAAACAATGATTAATTAAACACCATTCCTAAAAGTATTTTCAATTATTATCCTTCAAAATTGTCAGCAAGAAACTCAAAAAGGGGCACTAGTGGAAAGTGCTAACAAAGAATGCCAGCAATGATAGCAAGGGATAAAGCTGTGTGAGCCCTAAGCACGATAGTGTATTTGCAGCTGTAATATTAAACAAATATCTAAATTGTATTTGCTTTTTTAAGTAGTTCTTATATAAAATATTTTGTTTGTTGTGGTTCAGTATAATACAGCTGTTGTTTATCCAAAGCTTTTTTCTGTGACATCTGTAACTTTTTTTGGGAAGGTGAAGAGGAGGGAGACTATATCTATTTTTTCATATGTGAGGTAAAAAACAGAAGAAAAAAATATTGCCTCTGATCATTCATTTGAAACCAGCTCATTTCGTCCACTAGTAATTTTCTCCTTCTTTCAAAAAACATTAACACACATTGAATATTGCCCAGTTTACAGAATCAAAGATTTCTGAAACCTTATTTTATCACAGGTGAGGATGCAGTAGATGAATGAGTGATGATGCATGCAGGCTAGACCATCTATTTGATTGATATGTTTTTAACTGATTACTTAGCACACATGGATCTCTTTTTTTGAAAAGGTCAGACAAATTACAAAGCCACAGCAAACAGCTGTAGAACAGAATTCTTGGTCTGCAGTCTCCACTGTACTTTATTTGCCATTCTGATTTAAGCAATTAAAAGCTTTTAATAAATAAAAATAAGAAGAGTTTATATTATGAATAAATTACCAAGTAACACTGTTTAGGATTTCTATGAAACTATTTAGAAATGTTATCCATGTTGTCAATATGATCAATTAGTACTAAAAATCTTTGTCACTAGCTTTATTTTAGCTCCCAACAACTACACATAACAGGCGTTTGTTTTCTTCAAAATATTAATGAAAACATACAAATATTATATACCTTCTTTCTAGCCTTTTGAGGCCTTTTCCTCAATGAAGTTAAAATATAACCTATCACATTATTTATTCCCTCTCAGCTTATCCTTTTGTGTGCCTTCCGAAATGCAAATTGCTAATGCTATTTTCATAGTAGGCAAATTGAAGTTGTACTAAAAATATATTATCAACTTCGATGAAAACCACAGGCATCAGTAATCATCTTAATGCAGTTAAGCAAAACAGACCAAGAACTTATGGACCTGTTATGAACCCTTTTTGTGCCTCTATCAAGTAATCACCATCTACTTGTGCTGACTAGTTCCTGTCCTGCCTCATATGGCTTTGGGGGAGATAGCAGATTAACATCTCTGCTTAACAGCGTACAAAGCTACAAGAGTTACATCATAAAGTTACATTTATTGAAGTGGAGCATTGACTTTACCCAGAAGGAAACCAAGGTATGTTTGGTTTAGAACTAGTGCAGATTTAAGCACCAAGACTAACAAGATTTACATCCTGTCAATAGAACTCAAGCCACAAAATTGTGTTGAACCTAAATCTCATTTTTGACATATGGATTACAGTATACTCTTAGAAAGCCAACAACAAAAAGTTGCACCCAAGTTTTGTACAAGTTTGCAGCATATAAAAGTGCAACATAAGCAAAAGGAAGAATTGAGTTCTCACTGCATTTTCTGTTGGCAATCTCATGATATACATATAAAAGATCAGCTACAGCAAGAATTTTTACAGCAATGCCACATGTCCATCTCGTGGTATTCTTTTTGAGCATGGAAAAGAACCTGAAGAACCTCCACTAAACTCAAAGTGGAGCTCCACTCTTTCATGGGGAAATATGCCCTCTGAGAATCACATGTGAATAAGGCACAGTAGAAACTCAGTATATGCTGAAGACATCTTTATCAACATTACAGAAACATTCTCTATCAGACAAAAGGAAATAAGTATTAAGATTTAAAAAATTAGGAGGAAGGTTCCTGTTATTATTCTGCCATACTTAACACATCAGAGTTTGCCAACCTCCATGACTCTCTGAACTTCTAAGTCTTCCCATGCTTCCCCTTTTGAGTATATGAATAAATACACCTATAAATTGTATGCACAAGCATCCATTCTGGTTTTTGGTATTTTTCCATCCTTTGTCCTCTTATTTATTACATCATTTATATTTTGTGCCTTTTTACACAGTAAGCAGCCCAGAATGAGAATCCTGTTCTTCCATATTTAAACAAGCACCATTCCCATTTTGACAATTATCCTAATGACTAAGGCACCAACAGTACTATGGAGTCTTTTTGTAATATTTTTCAGCTGTAGAACTGAAGTTCTGTAAAAACAGCAAAAAGTCAACTAGAAAAAGATAAACAATAACGACAACAACAAAATCCCTGTACTAACCATCCCCATTTGACAGAGGTATATTTAACAATATACCAAGCTCACCCAACTGGCCAGGAGCAGAGTAAGAAAATGTACCCAGCTCCCTTAAGTCTCTTTTGAAACAATAAATGTTTTTACACAAGAAGAAGCCAACATGATATAAAATCTCTACTGTTCATCAAAATAAACATGAGTGACTTCACCGATGCTGAAAATCTTTCACAGCTGCAATGAAAGTCACTTAGCTTATGTACCTTTTATTTTTCTACTACTTAGGAAAACAATGCATGTATGGAGGTCTACCCAAGGAGAAAAAAAATCAAAATATTTAATTAGGTATTGTGACTGCCATCTTCATAACTTTTTAGAAATTATTTTCAATATACATGAAAGAATGAACGATTAAAATAAAAATGTTAGAAAACTGTAGTTTTGCAGACAAAAATCAAAAGTATCTAATTGACTTTCAGGTCTAAAGTAGTAGATCATAAAGTCCACTTAAGTCACTTGGATAACTGTAGAAAGTATAGTAACCCCAATTAAATACATCCATGATAATGCAATGATGCAAGCATCCACAGAGTGTGGTTTTACCATGCCAAGCAAATTAAACCTGTTAATTTCATGCATGCTGTAAGTATTATATATCCAAGGAAATAGATTAGTAAGCCTGAGACTAGAAATCAACTTCTCAGGATTCAGGAAAATGTCAAAACTAGAGTTACACAAGAAAATGCATTTGGCATTTTATAGCTCATGAATTTTTACTCTTACCTCTCCTAAATCCCTAATATTGTGGGTCTCATTAATAAGCAGCTTTATTTTGCTTTTGTCTACTTACTACTCATACTGCAGCCCCATGTCTATGCTCTAGTCATTACAGGCTGACAAAAGAATTACTAACTGCCTCAAGGGTGTTCCTACAGCACTCATCTCTATGGTGTCAAACTTCTATGTGAACATTCATCCACCTCCCCAACTGAAGCACAAAATGAGAGATTGCAATTTTTAAATTATGGGAAGTTAAGAGATAAAAGAAAATTAGCTATTTTTTTCTGAGACTTTAGATTCTTACAGTATATTTTCACTTCCCAAAACTTTTGCTGTAGCTGCAAGTGATACTGGAAATGTAAAGTCAAGCGCTGTGGAATTTGGGGTAATTGACTTTGTGTACTTTACAACTAGATATGAAATGTATCCCTCAAGTAACCTGATTTCAGAAAACTGGCAAATGCAATGCAACATTCAGTAGCCCTAGCTACAATATTTACCTCTTCCTGGGTTCACAGCATTCACTAAGTGCCTTCTACCTTTCGTAACAGAGCAGAGGCCCCTCTTTCCAAGAATAACTGAAACTTACTTCAGTTTGGCCGAGACTGTACAAAAAACCATGAAATTTATGTTGTTCTTATGTTTTCTTCAGAACGAAAATGGGAAGTTATCCAAGAAAGAAAAAAGAAAAAGACTAAGTGGGAAGAACAATGATCACAACATAATAAATCAGCTTGTATAAAAATAATGATTCTATATCTGAGTGCTATTACATTTTAAAGAGTGAAAGGTGTTCTCCCCAAAAACCAATTTGACAGGAGTAGGAGTATGCATTGATTATTTTGGTAATAGTCAGAAGATAGATATATCTGTACCTTTTTCAGAGCATTTCACCAACTTCTGATGAACTCAAAGGCTGACAGGATACACAGAACTCTTATATGACAAGAAGTGCAACTACAGATTTTTTTCTTTTATTCATGGAAACTACAGGTAGCACCACAGAGTTTGGGTATGTTAAGCAAAGAGCATAATCTTTCCCCTTTGAAGGAAACCAGCAAAATGTTAGTTTCATAATCTGATATTACAAATAACCATTAGCATGAAGAAATCATGCAAATCATGTTAAGACTCTCTTACAAATCAGATGGGAAAGTGGGCAAGGTGGCCATAGACAGGAACATATGAAAGAGGGAAGGACAGATTTTGGGACATGAGCTGAACTAACTTGACTTTTTCTAGTACTTTGTGCATTTGTCATTTTGTCATGCAAGTTTTCGTTCATTTTTTGCAGTACTTCTAAAGACAATATAATTATGCTACTACAATTCAGATCACAATATAGACTGAATCATGAATGGGCCTGCGGACACTATTGTAAGTTAAGTTGTTAGAAGGATTAATGAATATTTTCATGAAGGGGCTTTGCAAAACAGAAGAAGAATGTCAACATCATACCTAGAAGAGAGGTCTCCTTGGCAAATGCTGCAGCAATAGCTGGGTCCAGTGTTGGCTGTCCATCGCCAGATGGAAGGTCAGGACGAGTGTAGTCCCTGCTTTTATCGTTGTTGTACTTGACATTCAAATTCACCAATTTGGAAAAATCAATTCGTAGGGTACAGCAAGCATTATAAATATTTTGACCGTCTAAGGCCTGAAAAAAAGATCACAGTTTATTTAAAAGGCACACAATACCAGTTGGTTGCACAAGGTTGGGGTTTTTGGTTGCTTTATTTTAAACAAGGTCAGCATAAATATTTATCTGTCTAACTTGAAACCAAATAAATGCATTAATCTCTCAACATGATGCCAGGAAGCTCAATGTTCCCTTTTTCCCTAGAAACTGTTTTTATGCACCAAAGTGGCAAGGGACATTTTAACACTGTCAAGCTTCAATTTTGTCTGTCGAATACAGCTAATTAACCTGCATTCCACAGCACAGCTTAAAATCAGACATAATGCCAAATAGATTGCTCAAAGAAAAAAAAAGAAAAAAAAACCAACAAAAAACCAAGAAGAATCTTATACATGGAAAATTGACTGAAAAAAAAATCTAGACTTAACCACCATGTTAGACAGCCATCTCTTAAAGCATAATACAATAATACATACATTATTCCTGCATCCTTTCCTTCTCCTCTCAAAGGTAGTTAGCGCCAAAAATGAGAGAAAACCAACTTTAACTGCTAACCTGATGTTACTAATGCCCTTTTTTAGAAATCCCATTTGCACAATTAATTGGTACTTCTGAAAGAATGTGTATTAACATGACAACTATTAACTATGAAAACAATTTTAAAAAAATCCAACATATATAAACACATATATATACATATATGTGTTTCCTCCATCTCCCTTATCCACCAGGCAAGTCAATACCTGGATTTGAGTCCATTTACATTTTGGGCATATCTTCCTTTCACTCAAAGCACTACCAGTTAAATACGGGAGATTTAAAAATATAGAAACTTTTGTAACAAAGGCAGTTTAATTCTTAGGGAATGCTAGGAAGTGATGATGCGGCTCATCTTAAAAATTAGCATTCAATCAAGTAATTATGTTAAATATAACGCTACCATATATAAATTTGTTTGTTTCAGTGTATATATATATATATATATATATATATATATATATATACACTGAAACAAACAAATTAAATTTGTTTGTTTCAGTGTATATATATATATATATATATATATATATATATATACACTGAAACAAACAAATTAAGCAAATTTTCAAATACACACATCAGATCTTTTATTTCAGTGTTTGGACTGAAATGCACCACTTCTGGAGCCAAGCTAGCTCTTGCAGTTATCGGGGTTACATCTGCAGTGTACTTGCCAACACATCCAGGTTCTGGTAGGGCTTACTATTTTGAGCTAAGCGCTGCACAAACCTTGTGCCTGCTATTTTCAAACAGTGTTGCATCTGGAAGCTGAACACCTTGCAGACACCCCTTTGCTAGCAAGGCTGTCCCTACAAAGCATTATCACACCTGACATCTCCAGGGCTCACAAAACCTCTTAAGAGAACCACCACCATTAGCAGTCAACGTAAAAGAATGTGTAAGTCAATGTAATTATTTTGCCATAGCTTTGAAGTTCTAAAAACATACAGAACAAAAAACTTAACTGGAAAATCTAAGCATTGTATCAACAAATAGCAAATAAAGAGAAACTCCTATATTTGAAATTCAGCGTAAAAATGCTTTATACAATATTTCAAAAGCAAAATTTACTGTCATTCACAGAACACAACCTTCCTTAATTATTAATTAATTCTGCATTGTTGGGGTGGTGGTGGGCACCACCATTACAGCATACACCACTTGCTAGCTCTTTTATACATAGTGACAAAGCACAATCCAAGACTCCTGTTGGTATTTGGGAAAAGAATATCACTTGAACACTTACGTGTAAAAAAATTTACATTGAGAATCTGCCATCACTTTTAGAAGACTTCTTACCTTCTAAAATCCACTCAGATATGGACTAGAGGAAGGTCCAAATTATCCAGCCAGAGTTTACTTACTGTCAAATACAATGCCACTGCCCAGCAAGGGAACACTCAATCCCATGATGAAGAAAACAGGCATGAACAAGACTGAAAGGCTGCATTGTTTAGCTTTGTCTGAATCACAAGACCCAACAAGATTCATACTTTACCTCTCTGTGGAGTCTGTAGACATGTGGCTTGCAGAAAGCTGCTAAGTTGATGGAAATATTTTATACTTAACAAGTAGTAAACCAAGATATATCTGTGTTTGTAGTTGAACAGTAGTCAGTGTTTTAAGGGAGCCATAGAAGTAACTAAAACTTCTACTGAAACAGCAAAAACTCCTCTTTCTGCCAAAATCAAAGTGACCAAAAATACATATAAAAGGTACTGCACAAGAGAAAGCCCTTGTAGCTGGGAGACAGATGGGCTGAAAGAACATCCTGAACCAGAAAGGAAGAAGATGTACTCTTAATAAGCACTGTAGTCAAACTCTAGGAAAGGATTCAACTGCTAGAAAAAAAAAAATCCCCTCACCCCAACCATCTCTACCAGCAGCATCATGCACAACTAACAATGCAAGGAAGATTCTCACCAACCAGCATTTTTATCAAGATTAATTGTTCATACCTAAAGTTACAAATGTAAATGTGTGTCCTGAGCTCTTACTTAGCAAAAGAATGTGCAACAAACCCTCAAACACTGTTCATCTCAGACATCCGGAAAAACATGACACCAGCTATTCACTGCTAGTGAATGTACATACAAACATCATCTCCAAGAACTCTAGTTACTGCTAATAAACTTTTCTTTCTAGTATTTATTTCACATCTGATACCATACCACACATGGGCCAAACCAAGGAGATAAAGAATCATGAGACCTTCTACAAATATGAGTACCATTCTTCATCTTGCCTGTATCAGCAAACCCAAAAAAGAAACCCAAGATTTTAGAAGGGCGTAAGAGCTAAAGTCATAAAAAACCCCCAAACCCAAGGAAGCAACACTAACAAAACATACTCCAGCTCAAATAAGTACCTCAAAGTAAGTAAAAGTCATATGGTAAGTATCTCTTGGGAGAGAGATGTCCCAAGTGCATCCTACAGATCTGTCCATCTAAATGAAAGTAATTTCTTTTGAGATAAATATCTTAGAGACAAGAAGTTTCTGTGGCTAAAAAGTGTATGTAAATACATTCTGTTCTCACAAATTAACATATTTTATGTGTAAAAGACCTGTTATTGCACTTCCTGGGCTTTCTGATACAATGCAATCCAGCACTCTCCTGTTTACCTGAACACTACTTATCATTTCTGAGTATAAATTGTGCTCTTTAGAACTAAAGATGTCCAAAATAGCCCTGCAGCTCAATATCCATCTGAAGATGTCCTTTCTTCCATTTTGCAGTAACTACCAGAAGTTCCTGTTACATATCTGAGGGCAATGCAGACTGGCAGAAATCTTTTGCAAACTGCTACCAGCACAGAGCTACCCTGAAGTTGTGAGTCAAAACAACTGGAAAGATGACATGTGCAGTCAAACCTCACTGGAATCTTTGAATCATGTGCAGGCCTAGGAAGGATCAATTGGCCAACTGTAACAGAACCTCTAGTAATATTTTTAACCTGTGCTGGGTCAAAATGACCAGCATGCACTATATGAGCCTCAGCTGATTGTCTGTAGATGACTCATTAATAGCTGTTAATATCCATGATTTGGCAAGAATACTTTCAGTACATTTCAAGGAAGACAAGTGTTCTGAATTAGCCAGCTTCTCAGTCAGAAACACCAGCACTCTCATCTCATGGTATACCAAACTACTGGTTTCAAATGTTTAAGTGTGCTGCTTATGCTAAGAGTACTCATCATTTACAACGAAAATGGGCTATTTTTAACACTGAGATATCTCCATATGCATACAGACATCTCCAGACAAAGCCTTCATTAGCAGAAGCACAGCAGTTCACTGTGCTCTACTCTTGCCCATTCTCAGTTACATTCTCCACTCCTGGCTAGACTGCTGCATCATACAGAACCTGAAGCTCCCAGTCTTCACCCAAGGAACCCTTAATGATCCAATCTGAGGGTGGTGATGAAAGAAGTATTGGCGGAGCCACTATCTACTTTTACAGGAAATTAGTTTCTTACAAAACAAGTGGAGCAGGAATGAGGTTTTTCACTAGCTGCTCATTCAAATTGCAGAAGAGATCCCACAGGGCTAGAGGCTTCATATTGCACATTCTTGTCAGTGTCACTGTTTTCTCACAACTTTCAAATGCACAGCATCTCTCCTTGGTATTTACATCACTTGAGTTTTTCAAATTGTTCTTTAACTTCCTTAATAAGTCTTCAATTTCTATTAAGGCCATATTCTGATTTCCTGTGAAGAGGGCCACCATAAAATTAAATTTCCCCATTATCTTCTACAGTAACTTGGATGAAAAAAAAATTGAAAACTTCACTCTTTTACCAAGTGTTTAATCTTGAACTCCATGCAACTTAATTGCAGCCACCATATCATCTTGCTTCTACATCCAGATGTGTTTAAGCTGAAGGGGTGTTTTTCCTATCACCTGATTACTTCTTTCCTTTAGGTATTTTTGTTCTGGTGGCACTTCATATTTATCACAGTGGCTTAACCATAAGAACTTTATTTTACTCTGTTTATTTTGTGAGGGTAGTGGGGAAATCAACTTTCCTTCCAATGCAGTTTGTACTACTCTTAACATTTTGTATATTTATGCATAGATTGGTGAAAAAATGAAACTATACACTTAAGACCATTTCAATTTGACAATAAGGCCCCAACATTACTCTGACAATGACTGTACATACAGGAGTCACTTATTTAATGATGTTAAGTCATTCACACACACGCTACAACAAGTGAACAGGTACCCTAATCAAAACACGCAAAACTGGAGGAACAAATACATGCTTTTTTAACACCAAGAGAGTCACACAAGCTAGTATCAGTTTGTCTGAAGTCAACAACAGCAAGAGATTCTTAGATTCCTTTCTCACTTTTACACACCTCATCCTTTCATTTGTAACTTCTTTATAATATAGTCCTAGAATTACACTGATCATTTTCATATCATTACAGTCCATTTCGCAGACGTCATTTTTCCATTAAATTTCCTGATAATGCACATTACTCAAAAAATGAGGTCAAAAGTTTTAACACTTTATGTCATACTTTGCATCAGAAAAGCACTTTAAAAGCAGCAGTAACATCTCCTACTGAAAAATGGCTTTCCAAACACAAGTCAAGCCTGAATTACAACCTTCTATAACAAATACATTTAGAATTTATCAAATATTTCAAATATAAATCTAAATGTCTAGAACTGATTTCTGCAGAACTTGTAGGTTATGATGTAGCTTTTGTACCACTGTTTTAAACCTGCAAGGTCAATCCCATCCATACAAATTCTTATGTAGTACAGTGATATAATTGCATCTCTCTCTACTCTGAGGCATAATCTAATATTTGATATTGGTTTCAACTATGAAAAGGACATCCCTAATTTAAATTGTGTTCCAGATTTACAAGTATTTCCACACAGCTTTTCTGGAGTGGATTATCTTAAAGTGGACCACCATAAATCAAGTTGCAAAGTGTCTCTTCTCTCTTGTTTTCCTCAATAGCATGAAAACTTACACTCTGCTTTTTGCAATTATGTTCAATTCTTTGTGATTCCCTGTCTTGACCATCTCACAGTTCTTAAATCAATGCCCAGTCTTTCATTTGGTGATAGGGACAAAAATGACCACCGTCCACCACCTTAATAATGAAGTCTTTATTTCAATACAACCCTCATTCTGTACAACAGAAAATTAAGCCCATTTTTTGACTTTTCTCTACTAAGAGGAAAATTTGCCAACTTAGCCTGAGGTGTGAGCTTTTCAATTTTGTGAAGTTCTCAGCTAGTATGTCATCTACAGGCAATAAGCACTTTCTATGCTGCCAAGCAACACTTAACCAGCACATCAATTTTAATCAGCCTTCCTCAAACTCAGACTGCATGTGAAGGTTTGAAAATACAAATTAATTCCATTTATCTCTTGAAAATTATAATAATAATAATAAAAATCTCACTTTCCCCTTTAGTTCACCTTCTCTACTGCCACAAATGTGAACATATGCCATTCAATTAATTCAAACCATCTGGTCTAGATGACATGCTGTTGATCTTTGCCATAATTTATCCATAGGCTCTCTCCTGCTATAATGAATAAAAAAAGCTACCTGTTCTTGCCTCTCCTACCCAGGATAGGAGAGTTTCCTATAAAACAAAAGCAAGATCCTGTTCACCCATCACTGCTGCAAAGCTTCTTCACAGTCTGGTCACCCGAGTAAACTGCACTCTCTCTTCTGGGCATTTATGGTTACAAATAAGTTTAGATTTTTTTTTTCTTTTTAAGATACTGTAAACTAAATTCTTTCACAGATCTGTAACTAATCCACAAATCATATCTTTCTATGGATGCTTAAAAGTACCTGCCAACAACAACCCAACAGGGTTACTAAATTTGCTGCTTACAGTGAATTAATTATGCATCACCATGACATCCTACATTCTTACTTCTGGTTGACATTTTTACTATTGCAGTGTTGCGTATTATTTCATCTCTGTGCAGTCTTACTATAATATTTGTTCATATAAATGACTAAAATATTTTAGACACAGTATCCATAAACATACTATCATTAAACATTGATTTCACGTGGTATAACAACTAACTTCCACTTTTTTTTTTAATCTCAAAAAATTCACACACATGGTAGAGGAGTACGACACATTGTTATGGCAGTACTCTGTTACATCAACATTTTACTAATAGTGAGAGTACAGGAAGATCTCAAGCCTTAAAAGAGAACTATACTTACTTGTTTTGCTTGCTGTGCATTTACTGGATCACCAAACTGCAGTAAAGCTTGAAACTGGTTATTCTTTGTGAATGTGATTATCTTCAGTACAGCACCAAATTTAGAGAATATCTGCCAAAAACATTGTACAGTTTTACACATCTGTTTCTCCCAATCACAGCTCAAGCTAAAGTGAAATTTGACTTACCTGATGAAGAACATCCAGGGTTACTGGATAGTACATGTTGTCAATAATTATTCTAAGTACTGGACTCTGAGCTGGAGTCACTGCACTCTCACTAACAGTGGTCCCACTAATGGGCGCGTTTGATGCCTGCACAGCCGTCACTGCCTGAAGAACAGCTTGGGCCCGCTTAAAAAAATATGACAGAAGAGAGATTTTCTTAATATTAATTAGAAATATTAATATAGTTAACTCCAGAAACACAAAATAGTCCACTTATTTAAAACTCAGAGCTACAGACATAACACAATGTTAAGTGCAATGCAAGTCTGATTCTGTGAGAAGAGCCAACAAAAATGAAAACAGCAATGAATCCTTATGTCACGTTAAGGAGGGGCTTCAAGCGGCACCAATATCAATCTTTCTAGTAGAAAGCTTATTCTACTAGTAAGGATAAAGAAAGTGAGGATTTTGTAGGTTTCAAGATTCTTTCCTTTACAGGAAATAAAACTAAACTAACCCACAAACCAACCAAAGAAAAACCCCAACCCTATAGAAAGCAGAACTACTTATCTTGCATTCAAAAGACTGTTATCTCACCTAACATTTCACTGCCATTTTAATTATGTAGAAAGTTCTAATAGGAAGGGCTAAGCTAACACGTCCAAACTTCTGAGTTTTAACACAATGAAATAATACACAAGACTAACAAATGTCAGAAAGTAGTATCCAGAGAGATAAACAAACTGGTGTCTGTTATCCACCCTCTTTTGTAAAAAGAAAAACAAAATCCTCTCCACATATGGGTTTGTTTTACTTTTAAACACAAGTAGGATTTTAGAAATTCAAAGGTAACCACATGATACCACAAAAACACACATCTATGTAACTACTGCCACTGCCAAAACTGACAGTATCAGAAAGATTAATTTCTTTTTCTGAGAAAGAAAAAAGTGCAAAAAAAAGGGATTCCATTTAATACTTTCATTACATTATGAAGCAAAACAATACAAAACAAGAGAGACAAGTGAGCATGCCAGGTAAAAATAATAACCATCATATGAGTGCATACTGCATATTTTAAAGGCATTAGAGATATTACACAATTCCATGTCTCACAACTTACATGATACTCCTCATACTGAAACAAATCAATGAATAAGGAAAGTGGGGGGGAAAAAAAAGACCTGGTGAAAACCAGTTGTGAAAACAAAATTTACCTCTACATTTAACATTAATTACTGTAACTGGGTAAAAATGTCTTTTGATTACACTTCTTTTCCCAAATGCATGAAACACACAACTTTCAAGAAGCCACATACTTGGCTGATTTGCATAATTATTTCCTACCCTTTCTATAAGCACATATCAATTAAATACCAGTCCTTACAGTGACTGGAAAAATTTAAACTGTATAACCCAACAAACTACAACTCCTGAAGTCAATTTTAACATATTACCCTTGTCAACACTATCTATATACACTTATACATCATATTTAATTTCATTAAAATTAATGTGAGTACATGAAGGAATACAGGACTAAACAATGGTAAATATTAAAATTCTTGTGAGTATTTTGTCAAACAAGCTCAAAATAACATCTAGCATCATACTTCAGTAGCCAATTTGAAGACATTTAAGTAGTATGTAACACTTTTTTCTTACTTTTGAAAAATTGAAACTAACTTCAAAAGATCAGATACACTACCCAAAGTACATTTATTTCTAAATGTTGCAGTGTCTGTGCAGAAGGACTAAACCCATGCATTTATAACAGGCTAATGATTAAAAAAAAGTACAGTTAGAGGTCATTCTATTCTCAATTCTCCTGCATCTAGATAATGCACTAAGAGATACTTGTTGTATATCAGAGTTTAAATGCTCTTCTGTATTCTGATGTCTCACAGGAAAAGAATTTTCATAGAATTATAAAACTGAAATGAAAATTAAAAATGGTCCCTTTCCAAACTGCTTATTCATAACCAGCTCATTCTGAGTATATAAGTAAAAATAATCTCTGAAACTACTATTACTGAGTAGTTCAGAATGACACAGCTTAATAGAACGTTTCCAGCCAAGGCCTGGCTATTTAAAGTACCCCATGGTTAAATACTTTTTCCTGTCTTCTTTTTAACTAAGATACTTGCACATTTCTCCATTTTTTTATTCTATCTTGCTAGTTATATATACTAACATTCAAACATCTTGACATCTACCTGCCTGAACATCCAGAAAAAGACAACTTCAAATGAATCTGGGTTGATGAGAAAAAAATTTAATCTGATTTAAAAGCTTACTATTTTGTATCTATATTATGTATCCATAAAAATACCAGACTACAAGCAATATCTGCATTATCTTTATTTCTTACAGAAAACAATGTTCAATCATCTTTGATTTATAGAATGCTTTATGAGATAGTTACAGAATGCTTACTGCCAAGTAACTATTTCTATTATACAGTTATAAATTAAATTTTAATTAAAATTAAGTTTTCTGGAAGATTTGGAATACAGGTTAAGATGGGATAGTAATATGCACAGTGGCATAAAAGCTGCTGAAAAGTCAGCACATCCTACAGGTTGAAAAGGTGAACATGTGAAGCACCAGATGAATATCAGCAGAGAAACCAGAGGACACATAAGATAACACTTCTTAAGGCAGTATGTCCATCATAGGGAAGACAGAATTCATCCCCTACTCTATCCGAGGGAAATTAAGGTGTTTATTTTTCTTTGTAACTGACATTTGAGAGGGTGGGTAATCTCTATAAAAATAAATAAAAGTATTTTAAGGAACAAGACTATTTAGCAAGACCAACAGGAAAATCACCACTATACTTGATCTGAACCAAAATGTCTTTCAGAGATTACCCTGAAATTGTTTCAAAGGCAACAGCTATAACTTTACTATTTACATGACCTAATAGAGGACACAATTAACAGAAACTAATTTGGCACTTATGCGGTTTTTTGTATAATCAAAAATGCAACATAAGAAATTAATCTTAAAATAACCATCAGATTTCTGGTAGGTTTGAGTCTCTTATCTCTCTATAGTTTGTATGAATTGGTCACCACGTTACTTTTGTTAATTCTTCAAGTTTACTAAAAACAGACATATGTATCTGTATTTGTTGTGAAATAGGTCCTGGAGAGGCAAGAGCAAAATGGTGTTTTGTTATTAAATACATTTATCTCTAGAGTGATCATCATGGTACTATTCTCCAGAAAAAGCAGATCACAAGCTTAGGTTACCTGTGCTACTGGAGTGATCATCCAAAGAACTGAAACTTAGGCATTGGCATTAGCCATTACCACTAGGGGAATTCAAATTGGCATTGGAATCTCAGGTGTCAGAACAAGAAAGTTAATTCTACCATCCTACAGTCTATAAACTAAGACAAAAACTTTGAAGTTATTTAGAACTTTTAAGTAACTATTAAAAACACACTTCAGAACCCTTGCCTTTTGACATTAAGGACACATTAAGAAAATTTATTGTAATGGAAAGTTCACAGAGAAAGCAAATCCCTTTCAGTGCCACAAAATGGAACAATCATAGGTAAGACTACAGGAGTGGACAAATCCAAATGATTCAAACATATGGCACATGAGCCAAGAACACGTGCCATGCCTCATCTTGTACTGTCAGCATTTGTAATACTACTGAACAGTAAATATACCTGGTTAAGTGTGTTATCAGTCTTTAGCTCTTTATGATTGGAATACTGGATATAAATGGGTTGGTTCCGAAGATGAGGTGTCACAGCAGAGTAGTAATTAACCATAGTGATAGCTGCTTCTTCTGTGGCAAGTTCCAAAAATGCCTGCAATTAAAAGAGGTCATTTTCACTATATACAAAGCAGGCAATCTTCATATTAGCCGTACATAAAAAACCAAAGGGTTTGATAACACATATTAATAAGCTGATATCAAGTCTTCAGAAAATGTCATTCTACACATATCAACTTTATTTGCTAAGCTACTTAGCTCCAAAAATTCATCTGTGAAGATGCAATAATAAATATTTATCTTCCAAATAACTTTTTGCTTTATGTAGCTGCCAACCATCCCCCGTTTCCTCCCAAAATTTACTAAAAGACGGTGTAAATTCATTTTAAAAAATAAAGGAACAAAAGCTCTTTTTTTCTAGAATACTTACTGCTTTATGACATACTTCAATAGCATTTTAACAATAGATTTTGAAATCAGACAGTAAGCATATCAAAAAATGGAAAGCAACAAATTACCTGGTTTTTCCCTTTCAGCATCAGGATGTTGGTTACTTTACCAAAAGGTAAACCTAAAGCAATAACTTCTGTTTCTGTCACTTCTCCAGGCAATTTCCTGATATGAAGAACACGAGAAGGAGCCCCATCCATTTTATCATCACCTTTGAATTTCTTGTTGTCATTACCATTGGCTGAAAGACATATTCAGACTCTATTTGAAAATTTTACTGATACTATTAATACTTCATTAAAAAATGCTTTTAATGATAAACATGAAATTATTTTAAGTGAGCTATCTCATTTGATTTAAGTCAAATTCAAGGCTTCAGAACAAATTCTGCAGAGACAAATGCTACTTTCATGAAAGGTGGACTGTTCAAGACTTAGTCATCTGACAGAGACCACAGCAAATCTCTTACACCTCACTTTCAGCAAAGCATCTCATATAATAACATGGAATAACATATTAATCATGTTTAACAAGGGCTCACATAAGAACTCCAACATAAATTAAAGTAAAAACAGTTAGTGACTACCCAGAGATTTTTTGAAAGAAATAAAATGGTGGTGAACCATTAATAGATCCCAAAGTTTTTTTAAGAACTGCTTGCACTAAGGAACTGGACACAAAAAGTAGAAAAGTAACAAAGGAAGACAGGAAGCATCATTAATGCTGGGAAAGATCAGGGCAGAGAAAGGGGATGACCCAGAGGACTGACATCAGAAAAGCCTGATGAAACCAACAATTTAAGGTAGAAAAATGCCCGTTCTGAACTATGAGCTCACTCATGAAAAAGGAAAAACCAACTAACAACACAATGCAGCCAACACAGATGGGGATGGGAGAAGATCCAGATAAATGTCCCTAAAAGAATCAGGGGAGCATTAGCATCAATGTACAAAACACCAGAAAAACTATTTAGAATACTCTCCAGAATTCCTGCAAAGAATTACAGCAAAATTCCAACTGGAGTTCCTTTTGCTTCATACACAGCTTACCAGTTGGATGGAAGAAATCTTGCATTTGAAAGAAGGCCAGAAAAAAATTATTTACTTTGGTTAGAAATATGCCAGTGGAGTAAACATCAGAGTCAAGAGCTAAAGAACAATACTGTCATAAGATATAATAATAATTAATTAATCAGTGCTGGAAATCAGCATGCACTTAGATATTAGTGACAAGTGACAAGACTTCCCTTTCTTCTACCAAAAAAGATATTTAGATTAATCTAAATACAAAATTCAAAATATCCTATTAGTTTAAAACAGTATGCCTTAGAGGCACATCATGCAGTAATACCCACACCCTGTACCACTACCATCAACCCTCCTCCAAAAAAAATTTCCATAGCTAAGCTTGTAAAAAGTTCTTGCACTGAAGAACACAAAGTGTTTTCCACCTTACTACAGCAGACAAAACAACAAAAACCTAACATTCCAGACTGGTCAAAATTCAGCTAGCAATATCTCCAACTGACAGTGCTAGAATCCATGCAATAGCAGGTATTTTAATCTGGCCTGCTGCAGAGAAAGACAAATTTTGGTGGAACACAGAAAAGCAAAATTTGAAAAATACACACTGACCTAGGATCTGAAGTCTACAAAGGACTCTAACCTGTACCATTTTGGCAAATATGTGAGATTGAGCTTCCAGGTAGCCATATTTCACTTGTTCAAAATTATACATTATAACACTATCTCAAAGAGACAGACAGCCAGAGTTTGTGAAAAAGTACTTTTACTTTTCACCTGAAGCCCATCACACAATGGTCTTCCCGAGTTCTCAATTTAAATCTCTACAAAAATAAAAAAACCCAAACAGAAGAAACAAGGCAAATTGCAAAGGATAAAAGAATTACAGTGATACTGAAGCTACATGTCCAATGCCCTTCATATTTCAGCTTTCTGAATAATTTCAATTCATCAAAGTTTCAAAAAATATGAAACATTACCAATCAGAAATGAAAATGAGAAAAAGTTTTCAAACCAAAGGATTTTCTGAAATTAAGAAATCTTTTTTTTTTTCCATCACCAGAAAACCATTCACCATGATGGCTCAGATCAGTACTGACAGAACTGTTTTGTCTTTTGTGTGGTTTTCAACAGACAATTTTAACATACTAACCCTTCCACAGCATAATGTCCAGGAATTTACTTTCCGTTACACTAAAACTCTTTTTTAAATTAGGCTCCAGGCAATCCCAGCATTTCTAGTAAAGGTATTGTTGGCCAGTATATAATCACTCACATATATGTATATTAAATGTTTCTTTAATAATTATTTAACACAATAATTTATTAATTAATATATTACCCAACTGATGTTGCATCTACTAGCATTGCCACCTAATACTGGCATTTTACATAGTTTTTCATCTTTTGCTGCAGTAAGTTTAAAGAATAAGCCTATATGAAGCATTTTGCTGTACTAAATATGTGTATCTTTTCCTAATCAGCAACTAAGAGCTTTAACTTAATTCACATATACAAGCCTCTCACATAATTTTATTTTTACATGGTCTTAAACCTCAACTACACTATACTTTTAACTTTTTTTACTTACTGTAAAAAAAGCTATGTAGACAAGTGTCTGGGCAAAACATTTATGTAAAAAAGTAGATAAATATATTACAGCAATATATACAAAAAATACAGAATTAGGCACAAAAGAACATATGGAAATGAGGAAACGGGGTGGGAGGGACAGGACTGGGGAACTGGCAACAAGCATTCTCAGTGCTGAATTGCCCAAAAAAAAGTTTTTAGCAGTAGGGCAAGTAAACATGACAAAAGCTGTTTATTACTTATTGGCAAAAGCATCTCTTGTATAATGAAAGCTGAACTGGTACCATTCATTAAAAAATGAAGCTCACCTTCTTATAGCAAAATTTATGCCAAAAGATTTAACAGTGGATTTTGGAAGACAGAAGAAATGAACATGTCAGCTGCTGAATGCAAAGAGAATATGTACTTTTTCTACTTTTGGTTATCCATTCAGCATCACCTAACAGTAATTTCCTGTTCCAGTAATGAAGTGTGTATCATACACTAAATATGCATGCACATACACAAGTGAACTTTTCAAGACATTCATGAAACAAATTAAATTTAGCTTTTAGGAGAGTTATTGAGAGATTCTGGCACTGTATGAAACCTCTCTAACTGTAGTCTCTTATTTGTCATTATAAATGGTACTTCTCAGCTGAAGACGCATCATTAAATTGCACTTGGGAACAGAAAGCCACATTTACAACATGGGAACACAACTTGTTCAGAGCCATTGAAAGGTGAATTTAACTCTTAAAACAACAATCTCATCCTCTAACAAATTTTATTAGCAGAATCAGTGTCCATAAAGGTTAAAAGTCAAGTCAAGGGGAGCAAGGTACTAGAGGAATAACGTGGTCTTCTGGCAGAAATAGAGTCTATGCCTAAGCAGCAACAACTGAGAGATCCTTCCCCATATAGCACTTAAAACAAAATTACTGAAACCTAGGGGACAGGCCAAAGGATGGTGAAGGAGACCTCACAAGCTGTCTAATAACTACTGCTGTTAAACTGGAGACTTACTGGCAAGTTACTATTTCATGAGGTAGTTTGGCTTTCACTGGACTTGAAAATCCTGATCCAATTCAAACATTTTACTGCTAACACTTTAACAAATATAAATATGAAAAACAGTAGGCTACAATATTTACATTGGGAGAAAACGTTTTTAAAAGCACTGGGAGAATAACTAAAACACAGTGTTAGTTCATTTACAAATCAAATTATAGCTGCAAATACACAGCTTTAAAAAAATATAAACTCAAAAAATTAGAAACATAGCCCTGAATTATAGAAACATTTAGGTTGGAGAAGACCTTTAAAGATCGAGCCCAACCATTAACCCTGCACTGCCAAGTTCCACTGAGCACAAGAATGGTTCTATTCAATTCAGACTACCTTAAAAACTCATGTTCTGTAACAACCATAGCATTGATGTAAGTCCTGTGCATCTCTCCACCAAGGAGATGAAGAATTCAGTTTCCGTGTGACATCAGGCAACTATATCTAAATAATGAAACAATGATATATCTACTAATGATATTCAAAGCATTATTCTCACATCCAGCTAGGATACTACAATTTAAATATAATTGATACATAAGCCACATCGCTGTTGCACAGAGTTCCTTCAATTCAGTATAAATCAGCTCGTTGAAATGGAATGCTTACAAGTTGACAAAGCCTTTAAATGGCCGTAATCTGAACAACTTGGGTCCTGGCATTTTCAGTGAGAAACTCTTATTTTATTAAACAAAGAAATAGGAACTTATATAAAAAAGCAACAAAATGAACTGCAGTATACACAAAGCATGTTGTAAGTCCAAGTCATTCAATGATTCAAGCTATGAATATTCAATGCAACCAAGCAGTTTTTGCAGAAAAACTGTTCAAGTTCAGCATAACTCCTAGTAAAGAATGAATAGCTTACTATCTGACAATAACTGTTTTTGAAAACATATTTTAATAAAATTTCATCCTAGAGGAGCTTTTCTCTGCATTTTTGAAAAGAAATATATAAATATGACCTAAGAGCTCTGAAACCTTGATTTTAGATGCATAATTTTTCTGTATAATAAACTTCTTTCATAAGCACACAATCTCCTAATACAGAAATGTAACTGTGTGGGTACTGACAAAAAAATTTGGATATAATATAAAGTTGTTTTCACCCATTAGTTCCTGAAAAGAAGGGGGAAAAAAAAAGTAAAAATGACCACGAGACACTGTCCATAAACTCCTGCATATCTGCAGTAGTGAAATAATCTATAAACATACTTCCTGCAGAAATCACTCTGTTTCACAACTGCCAGTACATACCAACAACCAAGTAAAAAAAAAAAAAGGATTGTTCAGTTTGTACATACTAAAGACGAGAAGCTTAATAGCAGTAGTATTCAGTGCTGTTCTATGTAGAAAGAACTTCTTGTTTTCCCTTGGCTAAATATATGTAATTTAATGTTATCAGCTAGTAGAACATAGGACACACATCCAGACAGGAAATAAGTGACTAAGAGAAAGGCAATGCAATTGCAGAAATCTAGTTTATAGTTGTGGATTATGACCAGACAAATATTAAAATGTTGCAGTGGCTACTGAACACAATCATCTGCCTCAACCAACCAGCAACAAACTGCAGGCAATCACAAATTGTATAATAGAGCCCACTGTGGTTTCATTTCTGGAAACTTCTTTTCATAAAAAAAGTTTTCCTGGATGTACCCTACCCTGATGTAAGTGATAGAATGTAGGAAGAGAACTGTTGTCTGATCCAGTGACCTCTCCCAGGCTCCCAAAAGCAAATATACAGGACCTTTGCTTTAGCATGTAAATCTTCAAAAGTTCAACTTAAAGATAAAATCTGGAATTCAAAATGTTTGAAAGAACAAGAAAAGGAGATACTACACTCAAAAATACAATAAAAACACATAGGATATGAAGGTGTCTGAAGTCCACGTGTTAACCTTGAAGGTTAGGTTACATGGTCAGCGTTAATTACACTTTTGTTAATAGGGTATTTTGCTGTTTATCACAGACCTGAGCCATGTGCATATGAAAATCTTGACCAACCAATATTAAAACTATCTTACACTACAAAGACTATTGCTTAAGAGGAATTTGAGCTTAAATAAGTAAACACAGCGAAACAAAGAAAACTTTAATACAGCTTTTAATTGGCACACCTGCACATAGGCTGCACCTGTTTCAAAATGTACTGAGCACTGAGCTTTCTAAGCAACTTTGACAACATATTTACAGTATGGTATATGGCTGTTCAGTGTTGCAGTCCAACATGGATGCACTTAATTTAGTCCTTAAAAATATGTAAAAATACCACAGGCAAGAGTGAAATTCAATTGAAGTAGAACAATTAGGTACCATAGATAGAGACAGAAATTACCAAAATTAATAATAAAAGCCACATTTTATTTCTCCCACCCTGAGATTTTTTTATTTTTGTAAGTTTCTAAATCTGCATATCTGTATAAATATGTAAAGTATACAACATTATTAAATTACAATACTTTCCAACCACATGTAATGTACTTCTTAAAATCTTTCCAATTATTATTAATTGTAATCAATTTGCAAACATCAGAAGTAAATTACCTAAGTTTAAGCATCATTAATTTTAACTAATAACCAATTTTATTTCATGTGCTAGCAAAAATGGCACATCTATGACACATCTATGTTTACTGCCCAAGTTAAATACAGCACTTGAAATATTATTAGTTTGTATGCCTCAGTGCTAAGTATTCTGTTAATACAATGAATTACCTACTGAAGTCACTCCTAACATTCCCTGCTAATTAAGTAAAAACAAGATCAACAGTATCATTAAAGCTCCAGGAGTCTGGTGAGCTCAGCTGCAAAGTGATTTTGGAATGTTTCGACTGATCTACCTTAAACACACAAATGTGAACAATGAAATTGATGGCAGCTGTACAAGAAAACCTGTCAATTCTTCTTGTCTTTGACAAGCCAATTTTCATAAAACTTTCATCAACATCTTTCACTTTTTATCTACATCCCTTAAAAATGTTACCTTTTTTGTATGTGGATTTCAGCAATGAGTTCATGGCATGAGCATCTCCGTACAGATAACTCTTCCTACAACTTCCATTAAGCAATCCTCCATCTTGAACAGCCTAAGCCTCATACAAAGTTCAGTGAAAAAGAAACCCCTTTACAGAGGAAACAACTTTTCCAGTTTTTAAAGATAAGGAAATTTTTTTCCTTGCATTTAAAATCTGCAGAATAAACAACTGCAGCTATGTATTTACTGAACATACAGCACTGAAAGCTAAAATAATTATTTATGTATAATCATTTGCAATCTGTCTTACTAATGTCTTCAAAAGCACTAGCAATGTCAGAATCAGCAATATTTATTTAAGGATCCTGGTTACAGCTCTGGTTTCTCAGAATCCTGTTACCAAATTGTATTTTAGCTTAAAGAGCCTTTCTAGTCATTGTGCGCCAACACAAAAAAAATTAACTTATGGAACTTTATGAGAAGATTATGCTCTCCAAAGAAATCAGAATCAAGCAAGAGTATGGCAGAAAATAAGAATAGACTTTGACAATATTTTCAAAAAAAGTTAAAGGAAAACTAGCAGTAGTTTAAGCAGTACTAAAAGGCCTGTGGTTCTGAGAATACAACTTTAATATACTCACACCAGCTGGTGTTAAAAATGTCAGAAACTTACACATGTAACATAAAAAAAGAACTTCTTACGCTTAGATATTTGCCGATCTTGTACTTTACAAGCTGTTCTCTCTTGCTACA
This sequence comes from Anomalospiza imberbis, assembly GCF_031753505.1. Lineage (NCBI taxonomy): Eukaryota > Metazoa > Chordata > Aves > Passeriformes > Viduidae > Anomalospiza > Anomalospiza imberbis. Next base: position 13,635,297 of record NC_089689.1, read on the forward strand.
AATTCTAATCTAGTGGATGGGATCCTTCCCTTAATGTTTACAGAAAAATATTCTCCCATACTGTCCAACCTAGTTCAGGAACAAAAATAAATCTTGTATACTTAAATATAAACACTTAAATGAAATTCCTCAACAATGACAGCAATCAAATTTGTCCAAAACAGGGTTCAGAATTAAGAGGTAAAAGTCATCTTAATCCAAGTCTAGATTTCTGCTCTTTTACTGTCTTAAGACTGCTCTTTTACAAAAGACATAGAAAGTACCTAAAACAGTAACTTCACCTGTGGTGACTGCTAATGTAACACTAACACGCTGTCACCTACACAGTCTGGAAGATAGATACAGATGTCAAAACTGTTTAGAAAATGCCCAAGGATCAGGCCTTGTATTTTGAGCCATGTCCAAGATGGTAGCTTTTTTAAGAGAATTACCAGTGGTTCAAATTATCAGTAAGAATGCAAATCAAAAATTTGTTCACCAATTTCACAAGTTTCTTTCACAAAAAAAATAGGAGAGGATTCATCTGCAAGACTCCCTATAGGGCAGAGAAATCATTCCCCTTTCAAGCCTTTCACTAGGAGAGAAGATTAGAGCAAGAGTATTCATAAAAGCATTAAAGTACTACAGTATTCTCACTGAATGGCAGCTGAATACAAAAAAAAAAAAAATCATCACTAAAGGAACTGTTCCCATGTTCCCATGATAAAAAGGCAGGATGTTCATTTTTAAAAAACCATCTTCAGTCTCACCCATAATGACACAGCCCTCAGATCCACAAAAACCCCTCCCCTTCCAAGAAAAGGTAGTTTTTTTGACAACTTAGGCATTTTGGTTTAGGATAATATTTCTGTAGCAGAGAAAGAAATGAGGCTGTGTTTGACAAGATTTTGCTCAAAGTCTAGGCCTGCTAAGGCACTGCTATTGATAACTGTTTCTCTGAATGTGTACACTTTCACCAATAAAAGGCTCAGAGGATTACAAAGACAAACCATCTCTCTCCTCTGTTCTCCTAGCCATCTACTTAGAAAAATATCACAGAATCAGATATTGGAAATATCACAGTCAAAACCATAATAGGTTTCTATACTCTCCAGAAAACAATGGCCAAGTCTCATAATACCATGACACTTCCCAACCCTAACAATGAAAGGCCAAGAACAAGTATTTGTTTTACACTGGCAGATATCTACAACATGTCTCATTTACAAGGGACTTAATAAATGATCACAGGGTCCCTGATGCCCTAGAAAATTTGGGAAACATTCATCACCTTGGTTACAGAAAAAAAAAAAAAACAACTGCTTAATTGACTAAAGTTTTAAATTCTTCTCAAGAGAAAAAGTAATAGCAGAACTGAAGCAGAAGGAGGACATCAATTCAGATAGAAAGAATACTAGAACTCATTTGGTTTCAGGAGATGGTTACAGGAAAATTAACACACAGGTTTCAATTTCACATCTAACTACTTCTGAGTTTACAATCTCAACTTGTAAACTGTGCAAGTCTGGAAAAAGTACTTCCTGGTTCACAGTGAACAAGACTGCTATGGGAGGATATATTCAGAAGCTGAACAGAGGATTTATCCTACTCTACAGGGGTTTTCCGTGCTACTTCAAAAAGGCAGGCAGAATGAAATTTGAATAAAATACCAAGAAAATGTTTAAAAAATAGAACACCCAAACAAACTAGCCCCCTTTTTACAGACTGCTATAGAGAACGACTTGAATTACAGTACTGCGTTCAGATTGTAGGTTTTTGTTTGTTTGGGATTATTTTTCCACCAACCTTCTTTACATATTACAGAATTTATGTGAAACTTTTAATAACAGGCATCTGATACTACAGAAGCCAGACCACTACTTTGACCACTGCTGCTAATGAGATTGTTTCTTGAGTAGTCATTTATGGTTATGGATGCCAAAAAACGCAAACAGAAAAACCCCACCCACACCAAAAAAAACTCCCACACACAACAAAGAAACTCCCAAGAAAAAAAGAACCCAAACCATTAATTACCTTAAATCGGGTGGAAATAAAAACAAAATGGGAAGCAATGTATCTGTTAAATACATCAAATTTCTATCCCATACATTAACCTAACGAGATCAAAACACGCTTTTCCATTCTCAGAATTTTTAAGGAAGAATATCTATGTAGGGGCTGCTTAGACAAGCTTTCGTATTTCTTCCTCTGAAACCTCAAAATCATAACTCTTATTTTAATTTTTTTCCTTTACCTCTTTTTTCCTTTGATAAATTAATTTGCATTTTATTTCCTGGAACTAAAAGTTTATCTAAAAATATATGGAAAATCTGGTAATATTTAGGACTTGGTCCTGTCTTAACATCCACTGATGACACCCAAACCCTCCTGCATACAGCTCTTTTCCATAGTAGTTTCTTGTTTAAGTAAACCAAACTGATGAAGCACTAATTAATACCCAAGACTGAAAAGGACACCAAGAAAATGAAAACAAGAAGGACCTCTTTCAGAACCAGAAGGAAGTAAGAAAAACAGGGAAGAGAGACAAATGTTCTGGGCCTCCAAAATGGCTATGGCTACACTGCATTTCTGACTTATTGCAAAGTACAACCCCTCTTTACCTTTGGTTACAGAACTGCCAGTGGAAGTGGTTTTCTTCTGCTGCCACACTCCTTCACTCAATACCACACTGTGTCTACAACTGTGCAATCACATGACTGATCAGTAAAATGCTCCAAGGAAAAACTACTTTATTTTGTCAGAATAGTTTAATGCTGCATTAACTTATTCTGCAAGTGTATGAGCACTCCAACAGAAGAGTGTAGCAGAAACATGTGGATTTGGAGGTTTTTCCGCTTGTGCTAAAGATGTAGGATGAGAAAGCACAGAGCTACCCATTCTGGCAAGAGCTGTTACCACAGCACCCTAATAGTAACATGAAATTGCACCCTGACTCCCAATCTCTTACTAATAAATTAAAATTAAAAGAGTCTGCTATTAATATCAGTGATTATACTGCTGACCCCATGAATACAGAAAATCAGGCACAGTAGAACACTGAGCCAGGCAACTGACTAGAAAGTGCAGCAACCCTCTGATGCCATCAATTAATTCCTCCACATCTCTAAGGCAAGAGGGGGGAAAAAGAAAAAACCCACCAAAAAAATAATAGTACAGTAGAAAAAGAAAAAATAGAAAAAGCAAGACCTCTGAAATGAGCTTTCCAAGGGAACTCAATGTACATTCAACATACAGAAGCATCAACTGCAATAGAAGGCATTTTAGTGTGTGCCAATTAATGAAAAACCTTTCTATCTAGCATCACCAGAAAATTGATTCAAGAATAGCCACAATCACTTTGCTCTGATATTCAACCACTGTGATCTCAAACTGAAAGAGCAAAGTGAAGCTTCCTGCTTTAGCAGTGAACCAGAACTCTCTCTTCCTCAATACACACTGTATTATGAAACTGGCACGGTGGTGTTCCCTGCAATGCCCACACTTGCAGACGACCACGCATAAAGAAGTTGATGTCACACAGGAACCAGGCTGTTTACCTTTGCCTGGCAGCTGAGATCCTTACTTTAAAGGTAGCTGTACAAGACAACTGCGATTTTTCATCCCATCTCCCACCAATAGTTTTGTGTGCAGACATCTGAAAGTTGCCTGTTGATTGAGGGATTATTCTTCTCAGACACCCAAGGTTTGTAAGAAATACAAAGTCACTATATTTCTAATACAAGCCAACAGTTTATCCCTCTATAGCACAACGGATTCTTGTTTTGGTGTGGTCCCCTTGTAAACAGGAAATGAGTCCAAGTATAAATTATAGATTTCTCCTTTGAAAGGGCATCACTTACCAGTAACTACCATGCTGCTCATGTTAGAGTTCGGGCTACTGAGTACACTGCCTGAAAGAAGTTCGTCAGATCCTCTCTAAAAAGAAAGAGACAGTAAGAGATTTTTTTTCCTCTATTTTGTGATTTTTAAAGATGATACTTCCTCTTTTCAGATAAGTGCAACAATTTGAAATCTAAGTAAAGCGGAATATTTACATGGCAATCTGAAATGAGAGCAGCTTAAGCACAGTTGTTTAACCCACCACTGAAATAAATCCATCTCTGGACACAATGAGAACTGCTGAACAATAATTTTGTCCAGCATTTCAAATTCAAATATAATTAAATAAATTTATTCAGCTTCAATAACATTTAAATTAATTTAAGTTTTAATATTTTAATACACATATATATTAAACTATTATATCTAGCTGAAACTACAAGGGAAATCTACACAAAGAAATATGGAGTTTAGCTCAATTTTAACACCCCTATTTAAATACAAAGATTTAATGATCACAGGAAATGACATCAGTTTTCATTTTGGGGACATTCATTTTTTCTGCAAAACACAACTTAGGGCAGGGAATTACATCTTCATTGTAGTTCTTAAAACATGACACATATCAATTAATGAATGAACTTAAAAGTGGGCTGCAAAAATCAGAGGAGGGCTTATATTAAAACCATGTAAGATAACCCTTTCCACAAATGGTAAGATGGGCACTTGATGCAGCTGAAGAAGAGCTTCTTTTCACACCTTGTTGTTTCTTTTTTTCTTTTATGCCCCAACCTTCTTCACCCTCAAGACTTCATCTCTCAAAAAGCCTAAAAAATCTTTATGTGAACTTTCAATAAACAAAATATTTAAACCATCCTTTGAATATTATCTTTAATTTCTTATAGGTTCTTTTCCACTTCAGAAGTATTCCTGCGGCACCCTTAAGACTAATCCAGGTCACTGCTAAAATGGTAATGAGGAAAAAAACCCCAGTTTCTACCATCTTTATTAAAATAAATGGGTTTAATTCTGTTGTGGACACTACAAGAGAATCAAGAATAGTTAATGAATATGTTTTACAGGGCACTTCAATACTCCATAATAAATTAATCTGAGACTATTACCTTCATAGACAGCACAGTTGAAAGACTTATAAAAACCCTTACCTTTTTCTCATACTGCACTATACTTGTGTCCACAGAGAGAATAGTATGTTAAAGTTTATATACATGTACACACCTATAGAGCCATTAAACGTTTACTTGGTTTTCAACATCAGCTCTGAAGAATCTCTATACAGTTTACTGAATGCTCTGAGCTTGTAAGGGTAAGTAGCAAGCAACAAAGCTGTGCCTATCACATCAGCAAGAGCTCCCTGAAGATTGCATCGTGCCTAATACCAAGATGAGACAGAACCATGAGAAGGACTATTTGTCTTGTCCTTTTCAACGTAAGGATGCATTTCTAATCAGATATAACCAAGAAAAAATTAACTAGATAGAATTGAGAAACAACTTATAGGTAAGTTATAGAAATTCTCTGTTTTTCTAACTACATTGCTTTCTACTACTGATGTAATATGCAGGTACTCAGTGTAAGTTGAAACATGAACATTCTTTCCCTTTCATGTTCTACTTTTTCTAACACAATATTGACAGGGGTAGAATACTGCAAAGTTGAAGATTACTAGCAGCATTAGGTTACTCAGTGGTGGTTAAGTGCAGTTTTTTTCTGCTTGCAATACCCATCTAGCTTTGCTTGGGAGCCCCTGTCAGCAGCTTGGCCAGCTCAGCTGAATAGGCAGAAGTAGCAGCAGACACTGAATCTGTTCAGAGTTCAGCTGATTGAGATCATTCAGCATCATTTTTTCCCCCTTAATACAACAGGCATAAACTTGCAACAGTACAGCAATTACTACATAAATAGCTGAAGCAACCCCAGTACCAAATGAACACTCTTCCCAAAACCTGTAGGAACTCTGCAATTCTGAAATATCTCAAATTTGATTTGCCTTCAGCTTCAGAAAGTTACTTACAACAGCAACTGCTGAATGACAGAATGCAAGAATGGTTATATAAACTTCTGGTTCCTAGTAAATCAGGCTTTGAAAAAAAATGTTAATTTCTTAATCCACAGCAGAAAAATACAAAAGGAGCACAAATTACTCAACAGAGTAGATATTCAGTTCCTGTATTTCTGTTTCATGAACAGTTTTCTCTTCATTTACAAACATATCATTTTACATTTCATGAATACCTTCTTAGTCAATCACAAGATTTTGTCATTGCCCTTGAAAGATTTAACATTTTTGCTTCAGAAGAACAATGAAATGTGAATTTCTTGCACTGGCCTGTACCATAAAGTCTACACTTGTCTTATCTGCATAAATTAGTGTTCAAAAGTCTGACTCGCATATGTACAGGTTCATACATGAAATGTTCTTCCAACTCCCCCATGAAATCACAAATGAATAGCAAACCTCTATTAACTCACTCCTGTACGTATTTCCCAAGCTTTTGGTCAAAGACAAAGATCTTTCTTACCATGTGAGTAATGATCAAATAGCTACACATGGTTATTTTTCCTAATTGGTTCTTAAGCAGCCTAGACCCTTCTGTACTTCAGTTCTGTACGTAACTTTAAAACCAGCTCTGCAGCATGATGGACTTGGATACACTTGTAATTTACCACTTGGAAGTGGTAAATTACAAAATCAAAAGCAGTACCTGCCTGGTTATTGTGATTTACTTCAAAAGGGTTATCTGAAGATCTTGGTTGTCTAGTAAAGCAATTTCATATAAGCATCTCAAGTAAGCCAATGTGTGCTCTTTGACTGGCACTACTGTGTAACACAGTCCCTCCCAAATTACATAGACATAAATACTTATTTTACTCACATTTATTCAGCAGAGATAAGGCTTTATTTGATTTGTGGTTTGGAGTGCTAGGTTTTGGTTTTATGTGCATATTCTTTTAGAGGGTGCTAAGCCAAAAAAGACGGATGCCATGCTCCATGAGCAAAGCCCTTCATCACTCTGCTATGTCACACATGAATTTCAAAATCGTAACCAGTTTTCCAAGCATCTCAAATATTTAATTAGTCTCAAGCACAGAAATTCTCCTAGTTGAATGTTACAAACCTTTAAACTAAATTAGGTAATTGTATTGAGTGTTTCAGAGCTAAGGAAACCAAACTCAGACCTTTGAAGAGAACACAGAATCAGACTCAAGGAAGGAAGATCCAACAGCAACGTTCACTTAACTCTTTTCCCTGTCTGTGCAAACCGCTGTGTTCTAAAGAATAAAGCAAGTTTGAGACTGTATAACAATATTGAAGATCTCAAATACAGAGATGGCAAAAACATTCTCGTCTAAGTTAAAATAACAAACCACCACAATGATTATATTTCACCATAAACTGCAAAGGAAAGTTACTGTAATAGCAACACAGTAGAGACTAATTGAATATCCATTTTAGCATGAGGCAAGGAGATTATTAAGAACAAAATAAGAAGTACAAACTGCTATTATACTATTAATACCTCATCTTCTGACATCTAGGCCTCAACAGCACAAGTCTTCAATGCTGTATTTCTATTCCTACCAATGTCAAGAAGACTAATCTACATAAATCTTCCACAAAAACTAATAACTAACTGCTCAGATCAGAGCTATCTAGATCATTTCTTTATGAAACCAAAATATGAGTATACAAAATAAACAAGGGAATTTCCAGGCTAACATCTTGCAGTGAGCAAACCCTGAATTTGTCACAGTCAATACTGCCCTTTCACTTCAGCCCATGTTAGCATCCCCATGACCCCATGAGAGCATTTCCATGCATGGTGGGAAAACATCATGTTTAATGCATGGCTTCAATCAATGGATTTATGTAAAACTGACATATATGACCACTTTCAAAAAAGACAATATACCAAATCAGACTTTTATTGCATATTTAAGTGAAAATTCAAAATTATATATACAAAAGTTATTTTGCACACTATAAATTAAAGACACCACTTTGATATTTTAGCAGATTTCCCTAAGTGAATACTTATTTCTTACACAGTCATTTCTACAATTTACAAAATCAATTAAACAACGAGAAAGAAGCAGCCCCTAGTTCAGCAAATGAATGCCCTAGGTCCTTGCTTTAAGTTATAGCTAACTCAAAATCCTTCACTACACAAGCTGGATTTACATTGCAGAATTTCAGAATTTCTCCCCCCATAAAAGACTACTATAAATCTTCATGCTATCACGGGTTTTATTATGTAGCTATATAATTTCAGGAAGTCATTACAGTCATACAATGCTTCCAAGCTAATCAAAAATATACTATCTAGAAGTCTTTGCAAACTATTTTCCTCATATTCCAGATCAGGCTTTAAATACTTAACACATTCCCCAGATGTTATTAAATCCAAGGGTTTAGTCTTTTATGCACCAAAATACTCTTTGACAACTGTTTGCATCAGAGACGCACTGTCTTTTTCCCAGTAATTAAGGGCTATGGAGACTCTGATCAGAAATTATGGCTAAACCTAACCTAAGAGTGTATTAAAGAGAGATTATTAGAAGCATGTTGTCATGGTTTGACATGGTGTCAAACCATGACACATGTGAAGAAGCACTACAATACTCCTAAATATAGTAAACAAGTGTCTCCTAGAAACAGTTAACTTTTGTTAAAAAGTCAACAGTATCATCTAAAAAAATTTCTTAAATTCACACTAGAAAATATAAGGATGACATTCCAAGACATTAAAAAATAATTTTTTTACAAATACTCTCATTTGTGGTATTTATATTTGCTGGTATTACAAACCTCTCTCAAAACCAGGATGATTCTGCCCTTCCCATTTCCCTCTCTGTGCCCTTCCCCCCAAATGAAAGAGAAGTAAGAGAACTTCAGCTGCACTGCACATTTACCACAGTCATTCTCAGCCTACAGGCGTGAATCTCCCAGGAGGTATGTGACAAGCCAGGAGACAGATCTCGTGGTTTAAGGAAATCCAACAGCATTGTAGAACACTTTATTTCTAACAACATCTGGGAACAATTTAAAAGAAAGAGCCAGAAACCTCATGGTATAGGAGAGGAATAAGCACATGACAGTTTCAACCCAGACATTAAAACATTCTCCTCTAACAGTTACACATTGTAAACACTCTGCTTCAATATCTGAAGTAACTTTGGGGACTGGCTGTTCAAAACAACAGAACACACTTTAAACCCCCAAACACAGCATTTATAAGCTTTGTTCAGTTTACATGTGATAAGAATTCAAAAGAATCTTCATTTTTAACATGATAAATTTTTATATGAAACACTGCATAAATATACCTCACATAATCTTTTGTCAAGAAAAAAACACTTGATCTGCCTTATGCTCTGATTACACACACAAATGTCAAAACACATAATCCAAACTATCCTAAGGAATTTGTTATATCTCTCATATGTACAGGATCACAGAAGGCCCATGCAGCACAGGATACATATTCAAAAGAAACTCCATGCAGGTTCATAAGTATTTCACAAAGCATACAGCTCAACAATAAACTTGCTGTTACTTCACCAGAACCCTACATGCATGGAGTACACCTACTTGAATCATTTTAAAGAATGCACCATTTAACTATATTGGCATGAAATAAGGTTGTGAACTCCATAGGTACTTCGTAATTGACTTATAATATCACTTGCTTTTCATTCAGTATTAACTGTATACAATATGACCACCTTTACATACTTACTCTCTCTATACGTTCTTTTTTACCCTACTTCAATTACTTTCAGATTCTCCTCAGTCAAGCATATATTGTTTATATAGCCTAACAACTATGCCCTTTCAACACTCTCAATTTTTTCAGTAAGAAATGAGCTAGGAGAAAATTAATAAACATTACTAAAACCAGGTAAATTTTGTGGAAATTGAGAGAGAGCAATAAAGGGAATTTGAAAAGTCCTTAAGATTGACAGGAGACAAAACTTAATTTCCTTAAAAAATCTCCAGCTTCCTAAAACACAATGATGAAAAAGACCAAATTTCTCAAAGCACCAGAAGATGGACTATTAAACCAAAAAGCCAAAGAGCAAAGAATCAAATCTCAACTTACACCACATCACACAGCCTCATTTGGAAACTTCCAAACTTTCAATTGTAATGAAAGACTGTAGGCAAGAATCTCTTTTAATATAAGTCAATGCTTCAAACATTCAAAAGAAGTACACCAACAAAATAATTTATTCCAGCATTTCAGATTTTCGATTCTACTTTTACCAGAAAATAAATTACTACTCTCAAACATTACTGGTAGTAAATTAGAATAGGTGAGAACAACTCACTAGAGCTACAAAGGATGTGTCCTTTGCCTTCCAGACAGAACCATGGCACCCGGATGTACAGATTTGCTCCTTCAGTAGCGGTTTCTACACTCAAAATGCAATCCACATGGAAGGTATTTTCTACTCAATTATCTGCTATTTTTCACTAATAAATCAAAAGTGCTAATGCTGTTTTGTCCATAACTCAATACTCGTGTTACGCATTTACAGAAAAACTGATTTTATTACAAGCTAAACATGGCTACATGTACTTGCAGCTGTAAAAAATAACCAACCCCCTAAATCCAACATCACAGTCCCATTAACAGCTGGTGAAACCACAACCTCATTTGAATCAACTACCACCAAAAGCAAGAATCCTATCTTCTCCCTGACCCCAGCAACTTGTTCCTACTCTGTCATCCTAATTCTGTATTGCTACAAGCACTTATGCAACCACATGCTTTGGTACAAATCTGAGTAAAAACATGGAGCTCACTGTTGTGCCAGCTTAGCTTCATCCTGGTTAAGTTCCCAAGAAAGGCTTGTGAATTGACTACCTAAACATCTGCTGCACAAGTATTATAGTGACAGAAAAATGGAATGCAGCTGGATTTGCTTGTGAAAATGAAAACAAGGCCCGAAGCTCTAGGAAATGGGAAGGGTATTTGCATATGGTATTAGTGCATGTTTTCAGAGATGGTGCAGGTGATTGTGTTTCTCTTTGTATAACTCCTCAATTAAGATGTAAACCTAAGTCTTCTGCTACAAATGAAAACTACATGATTTCAAATTAGTGAAAGATATCAAAACTTATCAAACAGGTATACTAAAACTTCCTTACATACAGTGAGCATACTTACTACAGAGAACAAACTAAGTTTCAACATGTTTCCTTTCTTTCCATTTTCAGCTTCCCTTACTTCTTCACATATACTACAGTGGCAGAATGGGCATCACAAAAAAAAGTACAAAGAGAAAAAGAACTGGAGTCAGCTGTTCCAAGAATAAATATGAAAGCCATTTCAAACAGGGTCAATTTATAGAAGTTACTGTTATCAGATATCTTTACTGTTAACAGATGTCTTTCATTGTAAGAAGTTATTTTTTGTCACTATGGACATGTTCCCCATACCATTGCTGGAAAGACAAGTCCAGATGCCAGTTCTAAACTTTTGAACATGGTCAGACTTCAGCCTTACTTCAGTGCTGTAATGCTCTACACATCTTTTTTGCTGTTTACTGCTGCTAGCACAACTAAGTTTTATTGAAAACAAACGTTGTCTAAAAACATTATCACAGCTAACACAAGATTTAAATACCTCTAATTCACAAACAACGCATTTTTCTCATGTCACTGTGTTTTTGTCTAGTCTACCAGCAACTATATTAGACATGCAAGGTTAGCCCAAAACTCTAATCCTAACATTTTAAATACAACAGACTAACACACGGCATTTGTCTGTATGAATAAACAAATTTTTTATCCTACCACTTCCTTTTATAAGTAGAAAAAATTACAACAGTGAAGGCAAAAAATTTGAGAGAGCACAAAACTGAAATGAACAGGCTTGTGAAATAAGTTATGAATACATTTTAGAAGTAGGAGTTTATCTTTTGACAACTTGCTAGAATCTGGTTTTCAATCCCATTTTCATTATACCATGTACAGTTGAAACAAAACATCACAGCACATCTACAGTATCTACTTGTTTCCACCATGAAAAACTTCTAAGTTATTACTAGCAAAAAAGGTTCAGAGTATAGTTTTCTGAGACTATACCTCAGAACATGAGTAAAAAAACCAAAGTGGACAATGATTCAAGAGTACTTAAAGACTGCTACTTCGTGCTCTCTCCCCCTTCTCCATCAGTTCCTTTCTCTGTCAGTTTTTAGCTCCTGTCCTTCCCCCATACTACTATATTCCTCCATGTTAAGTTTCAGCAACCAGGAAAAAGGGGAACTAGGTGATACTTTCCTGTTTGGAAAACTTAGAAAGTACAAGGATGTGTTTCTTAGCATTTGCTACCCATCCCAAACATAACCAACTAAACACACAACACCAATTCCCTCATCTCTTAAGTGCACAGCAAAAGCTGAAGCCCTCACCTTGGGGGGAAAAAGGCCATCCCCACATCTTTAAACATTGTAAAACTCTGTTTACAGTTATAGCTCTCCTAGCTATAAGTGGGGCTGTCCACACTTGGCAGCTGAAGCTTTGTTTTTGGCCAGTATCCATAGCACCATCAAGAAGGGCAAAAATTTCCCAAATGCTGTGTACCAAATAATGCATCCAGGAAGAAATGACTGGTTCTGTTCTCCTGTCAGATGGAAGAACACCTCAGCCATTGTGAAACACACAAGGCACATACACAAAATTAGTCACTCAATTGCTCAAGCCCTGTTTACTGCACAGCCACCCATCCCATCCTGGAGAAACATCATCCATTACACTGAAGTGGCACACACTGAAACACAGTAGGAGAGATCACCCTCAATATGCACCCAAATTTCACCTAAGTTATTCCCTGCAGCTGTGTGACATATTCCCTATACCATGTTTTCATATCCCTCCAAAGATTATTTTAATTACTCCATAGGAAAGATACATTATATACTTCATACATCCAATGGCTGGAAAAGGCTCTATCACACCAAGTGCCAAATCAGTTATCAAGATTAAAGCATTGTAACATAAAGAGAACACAAGAGAACAATTCAAAGTACAGTTATTAGATGCTGATGCTCACAACTGTATAACCACAGAGTAACTAAGGACCTGATGTAATAAGAACAGAGCACCTCAAATATATTAAAAAAAAAAAAGCTAACATTTTATATAATATGATTTTTTTTGAACTATGCACAAAGAAATCTATGAAATGTGTAGAATTTCTCCAGGGAACTGACTTTTTTTTTTTAAATTGATGAACTATGTAAATATTACCATTACTGGAATCCTTAACTCTCCTTTTTTCAAGTATACTTTGCACTAACTGCTTATATACAATGCAAGTTCACAAATCAGCATCAGACAGAGAGCTAAAGCTCATTCCTTCTTGAATTATTTTGCAAAATGTAATGTAAGGGGTGAACTGTGTGCAGTGACATTTCCCTGCTTCCATGAATTCTAGGAAAGCAAAACAAGACATTACAGACCAAATCAAGTAAGAGTTATTTTATTTGTATTTACAAGATGGCTGGGCTGTGACATGTTCTAATGCTTTCAGAAATTAAATCACATTGCTGGTCTGACAGATTTGAGCTAGGAAGCATATTCCCACTGCACATTTTGAGTTGTACAAATCCCCACATTTACTCTTTGTAAACCCAAGTTCTCAAGTTGCATTCTTCATTTTTTCTACCTCCATTTTATGTTTTGTATTGGTTTCTGGTGTTACTTTCTGGTGACTCAACATGTAAATCAAATGAAGACTGAACCTCACGTGAACAAAAATGTTTTAAATCAAATCAAGTATACAATACAAATATATTATAAGTTTCAAATTTATCCCTCATTTGTAGATAACTCTGATTATAAAACTGTTAATAAAGCATTATAAGGAAGCATTCCTTTTAATCTATACTTGCCTTGACCACATGCAGTCTCCTAAGGTACAAAGCCCTCCTTTAATTGAAAGGCAACACCCAGACCACAGTAATTAGCTTCTTTTACTCTTTCATGAATGGGTTTAAAAGTATAACATGTGCACTTTGCTGTTTAAGAGAACACCCATCCATAACAGCTAATATAACCTTTAAATTTGTATTGACATGACTGATGTAGATAAAATAAAGCTAATTTTCCAAACAGAAGACTCACATGTCACCATCCATTTCTCCAAGTAAAACTGAATATATCACCAACATATTTTAAAAGTGATCAGCATATACACTCTAAGTGAAAAATCTCAGAAAGCATCAAGTAAAAAAATATCCTGGATAAGTTAACTTCTCACAGGTAAATCCCTGCCCACATCCAATGACTATTCAGTCACAATAAAAGCAGTGCTGGAAGAACATTAAAACTGCTAATGCAACTCCTTGGATTCAAAACTTATTTCTTACACATTCCCATGGCACCTCATGAAAAAGAAAACTTCCAAGGGAAGGCCAGATGACTGATCCTAGTTGTTTATATACACTTGATAGGCAAAGCATTCCTCAACTTGAAAACATCAGTCCATCAAGAGCAATGAATAGTCACGATAAGGACAAATGTTTCACATGTCCTTCCACAAAACATGACTGAAACTGGCACTACATTACTATGCACACTGTATACCTCAATAAGACTGAAATCCCATTTTCCATTCTTAGCAGTATCTTGAGATAATTAAAGAAGCTCCAGAATACAATCCAGTTTATTCCTCCCATATTTAACAGCTTTCTTCAGGAAATCATCATGCTTATTTATTTGTACTACTTCTATGCACAGACTGTTTTCTTCTAGAAACCAGACAGCAAGTCCATTTTCACAAGCAAAGAGCACAACTTTCTGATATGTCTAAGCCTCTCCTTGTATTTTTTAATCACTGCCTCAAATACACCTGTTTTGCCTTCTTTCTTATATTCATAATATAACTTCTACAATCAACAGAAGAAAGCAGTTACATCATCTGAAGCATCTTTATTTCATTGTCTGGCTAGTATCCTAAAATTTGGTTCCAAAATGGCACGACTCACTTAGGACATAGTTTGTAACACTCAAATTCTCATAGATTGAAGTTGCTCACAGTAAAGTGTAAAAAGGATACTGAATCCATTTACTTCTCCTGAAGTGAGAAATGTCAGAATTTAAGATCCAAGTGATATATGGTCTACATGAAACTACTACTTCACTAGAAAGAAGAAAAATTACTAAGGCCAGTTTATGATTTTTTATTTTTTGCCAGGAAGCCATGTACATGGAGTGCAGTTTGCTGCTGAAAGACTTGGAACATCCTCAGGTATTCCTCCAAACTACTAAATACATTGCTAAGTATAATTAGTTAACACTTTGTCACCCTAGGCATCAGAGAAATAATCATGTCAGTTCATATTTCTATTGTGATTAGCTGCCACAGAAGTACCTTAATAACTACACTTTACTCACAATTCAGAGAATGAGTGTAAGCTTGTCTCCAAGACTGCATGAACATATGGAGCTGGATGGGTCCAGAATCCATGTAACTGACTTCTCACAGCTCTTCCTAGAAGCAAGCTTACCCAGAAACATTATACAGGTAGTTCCGACAGAACAGCTGCTGCATGTATAGGCTGACTGTATTATATAAGAACCAGTCCAAATCCAGCAGGACCAATACAGAATCTGAGCAATTGGGCCTTACTAGACAAAGCTGGGCTTAGCAAGCAGTTAACACTGATCAGCTTCAGGTGAAAAGGCAGGTACATAGCACAAGCTACGAAGTCCCTGAACAAATGTGAAGAGTTAAGTGTAGGCACTAGAAAACTTCTGCATCTGCCACTGAAATAGAATTGCTGTCATGCATTCATTAAAGTTCTCTTGTCCCATATACCTTTGCATAAACATTATTTTTCGCTCTGCTACTATGGAGTACTGATCTAATTCCTGTGATAGATTTCATAAAAAAAAAAATAAATAGTAAATTAACAGCTATTTGGAAGCCCTTTCCTTGTTATAAAAATATAATAAATTCATAACTGAACTTGAGAAATAAAAAGTACAGCAAAAAAAACCACCCACTTCTGTGTCTACATAATAAATACTAGTTCCCATTTTTCTGTCCTGTTTTAGATAGTCACTTCTTTTTTAATTTCAGTGGAAACTGTTTTAATAAAGGAGGGGGAGGGACAGAACAAAGTATGACTTTTACAGGCCCCATGCAACAATGCGGGAGTGTTGATTTGAGAAAAAATATGATAAATCAAGTTTTAAAGTAAGGAGCTTACACCACTACATTAATCCAGAACCACTGTTTACAGTTCAGTGCCTAGAAAAGTCCTTTGTGTAAAGGCTCCAATTTACCTCTAGGGATTTTTGTTTAATAAAGCACACACGGCTGACTAGGTATCAACTCACAACGACCAGTTAAAATCTTCCAACATGCAATTACTGATGCTCAAAGTAGTTCATTTTGTACCAGCACTCTACCCCCTTATTTGTTAAGTGCACATCCTACCTTCACACCAACTGCAACATCAGTGACAATGCTGTAAAAAAAGAAAAAAACAAGAATGTAAGTCAACCAATTTATCCTCATAAACCCAACTTTTCAATGTATTGGGGTGACAAAATAATGAGGAAACAAACAGGCAACAACTCCACTGAGCAAGAAACTACTTCAAAGAACATACAGGACTGAAATACAAAAGAAACTTTAAAAAGCCACTCAGCTCCCACAGCTTATAGGCCATTCCAAAGAGTACAAAGTTTCAAGTAAATGTTACTCAAATGCAGCACGGCCAATAAATTTATTTAGGAAACTCGGGTTTCTGGACTACATGAGATTACATATTGGAAACAGAGTAATTTAAAAGTATAAAATTTCTCACACACCTCTATTACCTAAAAAGCTAATTCAGCAACACAGCTGAACCTTTGTTTGACCTACTCTTTGAACAGTACAAAGTAGCATTTTTTTAAAATTAGTTTTGAAAAAACCCCCAACGCGTTGGCAGCTATACTTATATGAAATTTAATGAGGTACACCTTTGAAAAACACTGCAACAGGCATGTCAAGGTACATCTTTTCCTTAGAGATTGTAACATCACCACTCACAGTGTCTACTACAATCCTAAAAGAAACCTCAGTCCTCAAACACACACACACACAAAAGACTATGGGAGAGCATTCCACAATGTAGTACTCATTAGTGACAGCAGTTCTCAGACAGGATTTGTAACTCCTACCATTATAACCACAACCATAAAAAGCCTTGGGAACTCTCACAGTTCAAAGGTTATATGCTTAAAGCATACCAAAGAGATGGCTTCTCTCTTTAAAGCAGAGTAAGCAACCTAATAGGAGATTTGGAAGCTGAAAGCTGTTGTGTTTACACTGACGGAGGCTACAGCCAGCAGCCCCGCTTTCCAGGTGCAACAAAAAGCAGGCCTGGCGTGTAGTGCCTGCCCATGCAGCCCCTACTGTCCCATACTGCCGACTCCTTCCAACCTTCCCTTCTTTGGTTTTTACAGCCAGTCCGCTGCATACACAAAGGCATCTTTCCACCTGGGGAGGGGGGAAGCCGAAGGGCTTATTAGGCAGTTTCTGAAAACAAAAGAGCTCGACATCTGGCTCCTGCTGGCATCGCTCCTCCCCCCCAGCCAGCTCCAAAACAAACCCGAGCCCTGAAACGCGCCCCTCCTCACCCCCTGGCCAGAGGAGAGATGCCAAGCGGGGGACAAGGAGGGGGAGAGAGGCTCTGGGGGGCAAGGATGAGGGCAGATCGAGCTCCTTCTTTACATCGAGACGCGGCGTCTCGGCCACTACACTTAAGTAGGGGGCAGCCCAAGGCCCTCAGCGAATTGAACGGGGGACCCTACAGAGGGGCCTGCGTTACGGAGAGGCTGAGCCCACTCCTGCCCCGCTGCCAGCCTGTGTGGGGCCTCAGGCTTCAGCTGTCCCGCGGCGGGAAGCTCATCGCTCCCCACACCCTCGGAGACGCCCGCCGACAGCCAGCGAGCGCCCGGCACCGGGACAGGTCCCACCGCCGACCGGCAGCACAAAGCGCGGCAGTGCGCTCGCTCCCAGCGCCCCGGTGCCCACTCACCCGTCCATCGCCGAGCAGGACAGAGCGCGGGCAGCGGGACAGGAGCCGCGCACGGGGAAGCTGAGAGAAAATGGCGGCCTGGCCTGCACGGAAACCGCCGAGCGTTGCCGAGTGCCGGGCTCCGCTCCGCGTCCCCCTCCGCTACCGCGCACGCGCCGGCAGAACGCGCATGCGCCCTGCGCGCCGGTGAAGCTTTTGCCCTCAGCCGCCCGGCCCGAGCCGGCCCTTGCGGCGGCGCGAGCCTGCCCCGCCTGGGGCGGGAGGCGGCAGCGGCGGCGCCTTCCCTGCCCGGCCCCGGCGCCGCTTCGGGAGGGCGGGGCGGCGGCCACGGGACAGCGCCGAGGCAGCTGGGGGCGGCGGGGGCTCCTCAGCCCGTCGGCATTCCCTGCCGCCCCCCGTCGGCTGAGCCGCCGGACCCCACTTGTTGGAGGGAGAGTTTCCGGGCTTGGTGCCGGCCCTTCTCCTCAGGGGAGCGCTGAGGGCCGCGCACGCCTCCCGCCTTGTCCCCGTCGCTCGCTGCCCTGGGCTACGCTGTCACTTCCCAGAAAACAACCTGTTGACTATACAACTGATCACTAACACTACATAAAAATAATAAAGAGGAACGTAGAAAAGAACTACTGCAGTGAATTGGGTCGTTTATTCACAGAATAAAGTGTCTCCGTGATTCTCTGTAAACTGTCACGTCAGGGGACAAAATACGCGGCTATTATGAAAAACACATTTTCTCTTCATTTTTTTGCCAGATCTCAGTATTTCATCACAAATCTTACAATGTTTGACACATTTCTAGGTTTTCTAGAAAAGCTGTGCATGAGAAGACCCTGGATTGCATTCAAACAAAAAATCAAACTAAAGATTTTATACCTATGAAAGAAATTTGAAATTGTGATCCAAATGTTCCTGTAAGATCCCAAACACAGAAAAATGTTTAAAAGTATTCAAAAAGTCGTCTGTGATTTCTATATTTTGATCTAGCAAAAATATGTTTAGAGAAGGTAGCCTTGATTGCACTTCAATTTTTCAGGTTAGTATAAATTCCTTGGAGTCTGTCATCAAAACTATAGCAATGAAGCCTGAAAAAGAATTTAGGAACCAAAAACTATAAAACTATACATACATCCATAAATGGAATATTTTCAGTATGCTTTAGTACTCCAGTATCCTCCTCTGACACCACAAATAGCTCAGTAACTGGATGAACAATTATGAATGTGTACAGATTCTCATTCTACTCTGCAACTTGTTGCTCTGTTCTGGAAAAGCCACTCTGATTCTCTCCAGCAGTTTACTGATAATGCCTCTCCTAAATGCCATTATCACTTGGATATCTGTAACTACTTCCTCTTTCCGAAATTGTCTTCAGCACCCATCACTGACCACTAGACTAAATTACTTATTATTCACTTTCTTAGAAAATCCCTCTTAAATATTCGATTTGCTGAGATTGTAGCTATGCTTTAAGGGTTTTGCCTTCTACATTGTTATGTTTTGTTTATGTTTTTAAGTCTGTGGTTGTAACGTTCTTTCCTGATTACACATGATAAAGTACTCTGATCATGATTGAAAGTAACATTGAAGACATCAGAGACATAGGGGTGCATGTAACAATCTCTATAAATCCAGGGCGTATTTATATATTTACTTTCTCTCTCTGTGTATAATCCCTGTATATTCCAGCATACTTACTAGGCTTTGCACCACTGGAGGTTGGGCTTATAGTTGGTTTCTCTTGATTTCCATTGCCTTCAGTCCTGTTTGATGCCACATTGTACTGGGAATGCTTTTGTCTTTTTTCCCCTCTTATAAATCTAAATACATCTTATGCATTTTTGTATTGGTAGAAGTACTAATTCTTCCACTTCTTAGCAATTAATAGAAAATCTAATTTCCATCTCATTTCTCCAACTGCCTCATTTGCTTACCTTCTTTGCCTTTATAGTAATGCCATCTTCAATCCTGTTTTTCTCTTCTGTAATATTTATTTTTTCTCCTTCTTTCATGACACCTACCAAAATCTAAGTGAGCTGATACTCATTCAGTTTATCCTCTGAGTTAGAAGCTCTTCCATATAAAGGAGGCTGAGGAGTACCTGTTGAGTATTGCAGAAAAGACACTGGAACTGAGTTTGCAAATCTGGTTGAATTAATGGATGTGACTTTATACAGCAAAACTCTGGTCCCCCACAAAGCATCAATAAAAGTGATAATCAATCAGGATTTTACCTAGAGCATCTAATTTTAAAAGGGATAAAAAAGATTTGAGTATTCAGTGCATTTCTAATAAAATGCCATGGCATCCTCTTGATCAGTTGTTTATGCAGTGTGGTATTCCACTTTCCTGTTCATGTAGCCTTGCCTTTTTATAATATTAGATCATTTTTAGTACACTTCTGAATGCCTTGTGAAATGTCTGCCGCATTTGGAACATTGTGATAGCATCATCTGTTTATCTGGTCGTCTGTTTTCTCTGTTGCTAGAGTGTGTTTTTTCTTTGTCTTTCTCATGTTTCAGAAAGTCAAAAAAAACCTGTTGTCAGAAAAAAAATTGTTGCCAAAAAACACCCGCTTGTCCTTACGAACTGTCAACTTTCTGCTGAAGCCCTGTATCAGATGTTTCAGAAGGCAGCTGAAATGTCCAGTAAGAGATAACCATTAAGTAAAATACCTCAAGCAAAGCTCTTCACATTCAGTTGTTACATTACAAAGCACATGGGCTTATATACTCTATCCATTTTATTCTAACTAAAGTTTAAGTGCAGATACTATTATCAGCTGTTCAAAAGTTCCATACTCTTAAAATCACAGTAATCTTACTGCTGCAGCAATATTTTGTTTTCCGAAATAATTTCCTTTGATCATTCATACACTTAGATGTTTCACTATGATTGATTGTTTCTGTTTTATTTCAAGAACAGCTAATAAATAACCATCTGTGTAGTTCAGTAGCAGAGTGACTAGTTAATGATGTTTGCTTCATGGAAGATGTAGGAATTAGAAAGCACACAAAGATATTTTCTGCTGTACATTGTCCCAGACTGACTCTCTGGAGTTGCTGGGGATAAAACAGCATCTGCAGTCTCAGAGAACAGTTTGTCCAAGAGTTTGCCTTAGCACTTTTTGACATCCGCAGCATTCTAGGATAAGTCTTGCGATTTAGGAAATCATCGTCTGAAAAATATTTTCTTTTGGTTGTGTCAAGCCCACTGCCTGATAATTTCCTTTGATGTCCACAAGTTCTTCTTTTTTTTTTTTTTTTTTTAATAGATGGATCATTTTTTCTGTGTACTTATTCTTGCTGTTCTTGAATGCATATACCTCCACCGTATACTGTCTTCAGTTATTTTTTAGGAGTTCTAGTAAATTTCATGTTTCCTCTATTAGAAGTCATGCCCTGTTTTCAATGATTTGTTTTGATTTTTTAAATACCTTTCATAATCCTATTCTAGAAGACTATAATGGTTTTCATTATTCAAGTTACACACTCAATGGCTTTATATAGGTGCATAATAAATGCTTTCTGGTTTTATATTATTTTTCTTTCTTATAACACCAATCTCATTTGCATGTTTGAATCCTACTGAGCCATGAGCTGGTGTTTTCACAGAACCCCCCCACAACTCAAGCACTCTTTGCTGTTTGAAAGCCATTTATTTAGATGCCAGGATTTTGTGCTTATATTTTGGCTTGTTTTCTCTCTCACATATTACTTCCATTTTTCAGCACAGAATTTAACTTGCCATTTTATCATTCAGTCACACAGTATCATGAGAGCTTTCCACAATTCTTCACGGTCAGCTTTTGTTTTTATTACCATGAATAATTCAGCATCATCAGCAAACTTGGTTGCCTCGATAATCACTCTTTTTTCCAGATCATTTAAGAATATGCTGAACAACACAGGTCCCTGTGGTACACTACCGATGACCTCCCTGTACTGTAACAAAATAGAACATTTTTCTTGTCCTTCATTTAATATCTTTTATTAATCTAGTATTAGTAACTAATAATTAACAATTTATTAATATATCAAAGAATGTACCTGTTTATCTTGTGCCAGCTTAGTTTCTCTCAAGAGCTTTGGGCAGAGAATTTCCACAACTTCTTTTTTTAAGAAAACGTTATCATGTTGTTTCAATCAGACTATGCTAAAACTCAGTGACTCCTTCAAAGAATATGATGCTTCTTGCTATTAGAGGCACTTACAGAGTAACAACTCTTCATTTGTCCTTATCTCCAAACAGCCCCGTCCTTCAGTTTCCCCAGGTTGTTAATAGTAGTGTCATTAAATGGTGTTGCTTAGAACAACAGATCCTCGGGATATTATGGGAAAGGTTGATCATTTGCTTTACCAGTCTTTGTTATATTAAACCACATCATTCTATCTTAAGCCAGTCCTTATCATCTTCATAAATTCCCCAGATGCCTTTGAGCAAAGTCCCAACATTTATTAGTAGCTATTCATCTTTTTGTGCTCCTGTAAACAATGTCCTTAATCAACATTTCTTCCCAGCAGTCTATGTTGCTTTACTTTGTTTTCTTAAACTAAGTTTTGAAGCTATTGTGTAGCTCTTACAAGCACAGTGCCCTAAATAAATGTCCCTTTTTTGAGTTCAGGTCAGAACTTGTCTTGCTGGCCTGAATCCCACAGGCTGCTCTCCAGCATTTTATTTCTAACATCCTTGCTAGAAAGACAGCTTATCTTGGGCAGGCTGGGAATGTTACTGCTCTCTACCATTTCAAGCACTGAAATATGTGGCATAGCTCATCCTGTACTTAACTGAAGATTCGTATGTGTCCAACGGTCTCATGACAACCAGATTATTATCTGTCTGTCCACTCTCTCTCTCTCTCTAGCTTCTAGGATATCCACCTGGAAATTAATTTTCCACAGCAAATTCACCTTTTTCTATCACTGTGATTAAAAACATGTGCATTTACTTTCCTCAGGACTGGATATCAGTTTTACTTTTTATTACAAACAATATGTGCCAGCGGTGTTTGCAAGCATCTTTCATTCCAAAGGGCTTCCTTGGTTTTGTCTTGGAGAGGTGGTGGAGTAAAGATCATGTTGTGGGTCATGTACAGCCATACAGCCATGGCTGCAGCTGTTTTTTGTTAAGGGCGAGAAGTGAAATTTTCTTTTTTCTTCTTTTTTTTTCTGAATGCAAAAGTGTCTGTTGATGTTATAAAACAAAGGGTAGAACTTCTCTGCTTCTTAATCTAAAAAAAAATATAACAATCTTTCTATTGTCACAAGTGGCTGAGTGCTGGCCTGGCCCTCTACAAGGCACAAGTGAAATATTCTGACACCAAAACTATGATTGTTCTCCAAGTACATTAGTAAAGTAATTTAGTCAATGGGCAGTGAAACCTAGCTTTTCCCTGACTGCAATGTGGCCGGCCAGTTCTGATGAGGACTGCTCCCTTAATGGTGGTGCTTTTACCAGCCTAGATCTTTACATTGCAGACAGCAGGGCTGTCCCACCTGCCAGGCAATCACCAAACCTAGGAAAAAATCTCTAAGCACTGTACTTTCAAAATCAATATTTAGTGCTTATTTTCATGAGTGGGTTACATGAAAGACCCACAATCAACAAAAACCTGGCTTTAGTTCTTAGCGAGTCCTTCATTACTATAACAGCTTTTGTCAATCAGTGTTCCGGTAGCAAAGGTTCTCCATTTGAGGATCGGACAAAGAATAAATTTAGGGACTTCAAGATTATTTTAATTTTTGTTCTGAAGTGAAGCTGCCTAAATTTTCGCTATTGATACACATATAAGAGTATGACTAACTTAGTGGAGCTGAAGCATTTAGTCCAGTGATGCCCTGGCAATCGGTAGCTTTGTGCAAACGGGAGCCCAGTGTGTTCCAGTACGTATGTGCTGACCAACTGGTGTCTGAGCAGTGGCAAACATTAACCCCTCTTCTCATAAGCCTGCTTTGGTGGGGGGGACTTTCCTCTGTTCCTCTGCCAAATCAAGCAGATCCACTGCTGCAGGTGATCTAAACTCTTCTGGTTTGACTTTACACTGAAGAGATCTAGACAGACGCAGAGTCATTTTTTGTCAGAGGAGACCCCCTGAGACCTCAGCCCTCCTGCCTCCAGCTGCTCATTTGCAGTCCAGAGCCTTTCCTGCCCTATGCCCTGCAGACAGGAGCAAGGACAGGCCAGAGGTTTCAGCCACAGCCTGAGTAAATATCCCCAAACCAGGTTTAGATGTTAACTTAAGGGTGTGTTAAGGTGAATTTTGACTTGCCCTTTATCTAAACTCCCAGACCAACATCAGACAGAAGACTTTATGTAATATACACAATGAGCCCAGTCTTGTACAAGCTCTGAGGCTTCCTAGTTTTGCAGATATGATAATTATGATTATTAAAATGGTGACCAAAAAGGTAATGGAGAACACATTAAAAAAAAAATCACCACCAAGGAAAAGATTCCAAATCTCCAATAATATAGAAGTAAATTAAAGCAATACATTCTCAAGCAAAGAAAGAAAACTCATAGCAATTTCAAAGAATATTCTTTGCACAGCTAGAATAAAATGGGACTTTTGCTATTGATTTCAGGAATACCAGAACTTGAACTCTGAACTCAAATAATTTAAAAGGAGTAAAAAGTGTCTCACAGTAATTTTTAAAAGGCTATATAAGTGACAGATGAGCTCACCTTTCCACTTTACCCTTTGATGTTAGAAAATGGAATTATTTTTGTACCATTTTTCCAAAACTGTGCTCTCATAACATCCTATCCTAAGTTCTTCCACATGCTTTTGCAACTTAGGTAGGAACAGCATTATGTTCCTGGGCTTTTTTGATAGGAATTATTTTATGGACTCCTACAAGACTGTATAAATTATCAAAAAGAATATCACAGAGGAAAAATATTTTCAAGTGGATGCTGTCCATGGTGGCAAAAGATATTTAAAATGGAAACCTTTAAAGCGATACAGAAAATGTCTTCAAAGAGGACACCCCAGAAATTTGACTATTTTTTAAGGAATGAAAATCCTCAAAGCGGACACCTCTTTCTGTGAGGAAATCCTCAAAGAGGCATTCCACCAGAGTGAGAATCTTTGAAAAATGAAATCTCTTAAATGATCTGAAAACTTTGAAAGCAATAAACCATTCCTAAAACTGAAAGCAGTATTTCGTTGGGAGAGTATAGTGTGTTCTTAAGGAGAGAAATAACTGCTCCATCATTAACTATAGGGGTGAACAATGCTTCTTCTCTTACAAGAGGAATAAGTATTAGTTAAAATCCTTATCATCTTCACAAATTTATTAAAATACATTATTACAATATTTTAATCAATAAATAGTATTGGTGGCAGCATACTCTTTCTCACTGGGCAGTCAGTTGCTGATTAAAAAAGAAATTCTTCATTTTTGAAGAGGTAAGTAAGAAAGTCCATGAAATTGAGCTTGTTGGAAATACTTCTGTGAATGATATTCCCATGGAATTCCCTGTTTTTTTCTTAAAAGACAGGAAATGGCAGCTTTGCAGTATGTTTTTCCAGTTAAGAATTGTATGATTTTTTGAATCTGGATGATTTCTGCAGGATGCAAATGCATATTCAGATGTTTTCCAACTAGCACATTCCATGGAGTACTTGCTGGGCAAAAGCTTTATGGGACGTGCTATAGAAGCAAAGTGGGGACAAGCAAAGTAAATAGCCTCTATATAGCTTAGAAGGGAAACAATGAAAAGACAATTTGTTCATTTTGCCACACTGAAACATCATGGCCTTGAAGATGATTGCTGTTTAAATGTTTCCTTGAAGAATTCAGGGAGGTGAGTCTATAGCATAATCTAGAGAGGCTGACTGCTGGGGCACTACACAAGCTGTTGGACTGTGAGTGAGCTGCAGCTGACCCAAAGCCAACAGCAAGCCAGAATTATTTGCAGTGCAAGGCACTGGAGTTTAAAGCATCCTGGGGAGACACAGTCTTTTCCAAATTAAGAAATTCAGAAATTAGCAGATAAAATACATAATTGCTTTCCTGAGTAGCCACTTTGTCTCTTACCCATGAGACTCATGGAAGCAACATTTTAGTCATCTACTCCTGGTTGAGTGAACCTACAATAGTACCATCACCTTCATACTGTTCCTACATCAAAAACACTCAACAAGGGAGAGTGTCTTCTCCTCTCTCCCTTATTATCTTTTCATGCTGTCCTCACACACTCCTCACTTCAGGATTTGGGTAGCATAAATACCCCTAGGAAAATGTAGTTAAGGGGATGCATTGTGACACTCTGGTTTTTAATTGCTTTACTGTACATACTTTTCCCACTGGTCTGTTTGTCTAGCGGCAAATTTAACTGAAATCACTTAAGCATCTTCCTGTATTAAATATTATAGATAACATTACTCTTTCAAATCTACTCAGCTGAAATAGTTTTTTAGCATATCAATTTCACAGACCTGTGATTTCTGTGGTGTGCGGTACTGGGAGGTTCAATATGTATACATAGGAGGCGATTTTGACCCAACTGACACAACGTATAGAACAAAATTCTTTAATGATAGCCTTTAGCTGGCATGAGGGTGTGCATTTTAGAAAAAAAAATAAAAAGATGACCACAAAAAGTAGAAGTTGCTTTCATGCTAAAAGGTAGATGTGAATAGTGGTTTTGCTTATAGCAGAAAAGAAATCCAGGTTGCAAGGACCAATTACCATGTTCAGTTGCTGTTACAGTCTTTTCACTCACTGAATACAGCAATGCAGCTGGCAATGCTCAGAGAATTTAAGTAAAAGATAGAAATACCTTGTGAGAGCATTTGAAGATGATCTGCCCAAGTAGCTGCACGTAAAAACCTTTCTGCAGCACTGCCTCTCAAAACCAAAACTTCTGACCCAGGCTACAGGCGTCCCCTGGCAGCCACGAAGCCGGAGCTGCTGCAGGGCTCGGCCCCGTGGGCACTGACACAGAGCAGCCCACGCTGAGGACAGCACAGTGTTCTCCCTTCTGCTGCCCCTGCAGCCACCACACAGGCCCCAGAGCTGCCCTAGGCTGGCACCTAAACTGCGGGCACTGGTGAGATTTTCTGCAGCTAAAACTCTCCCAGCAGTGTAGCCAGAGCCTCACATCAATCCTTGAGAAAACACCAAAGCCCCTTTCCAGGCTGTGCTCAAGCTGGAACTGGTACATGTACTCCCATGCTCCAAATGAGATTTTTGGAGAGGTGCATACCCCTGCAGCTCTGGGGTGGCACATGAGTGCCTGAATAATCAGAAACTGAGACATCACTATCACAGGTAGAATTAGTGACTTCTGTCATGCTTTAGGCTACAAGGTTAAAAAAGCACCAGAAAGCAATCCATAAACTAAAGTTTTGCAGGGTTTTTTTCTATTCCTCATGTTCCACAGGAACTTCATAGTATGTTAGCTGTAATTTAAAGTTTACCTGCTACAGCAAACAAAAATCTCACTGATGGTGGAGCATGGGCAACAGATCAAGGCACCTCAGTAATTTTCCTTGTCAACCTTACTCTTGTCTTTTCAATTTGGAAATAATAGAAAAACCCCAATGTTTCTGAGGTTCCAAATACTGTTCTCTAGACTAAATTATATTTTCCATTAAAAAATTGTAAGTTGCTCTATCAAGCATACAAAGCAGATATAGTTTTCTTTCATATGCAGCACGAACAGTTACAGATATGTTAAGTGGTAAAAGGCACAACAACCCACTGCAAATTTGAAAATGGGTGCTGAGTAGAAGAGCAACAGATTATAGATAGAAGTCAGGAATAATTCTGTCCCTAAATTCATTATGTATCCAGATAGATATTGTTAAAAAAAATCAGTTTGCCATCCCCAAAACTAATTTACTTTATAATTCCAAGAGCAATCTTCTGTGTAGTCTACTGTCCTTTAGGAGTGCTGATGTAGCTGGAGAACAAGAGCAGCTTGTCACACTGCATTACAAACCGTCTGCCTGCAAATTTCAGAGAATTTCTGGCCACTTGTGACATAATATCTCATTAACCTTTTACAATATCTGAACCAAACAAAGATATCTGCATTTTCAGAATAAACAGCAGCTATCATCTCAACGTCCATCATGAATAGCAACAACTTTTAACAAATACCATCAGCAGTATGAGATGCAATCCAGTGATAGGCTGAGTCCTCATGGCTTGGACTACAGCAATCATCTTTGTGTCAAATTTACATGTCTATATTTCTTTACTCATTTCTTAGTTCAGCTATCAGTCCAATATTGTACTTGCTGTCTAATGTGGTGACTTAGCAGATGTAAAATATTATTTTAAAAGGGAAAAACTGATAGTTTACAGCCACTGTAGGCACAGAACATGTAAAGTAGAAGTCATCATCCTGTAGTAAGTAATCAGAATACTGCTGCAGTCCTGGTGCAGGTTTTCTAGGGGATTGGAGTCAGGGTAGTCATATCCCTCCTGTTTTCTGCACACGGGCAGGCAGAGCTAAGCCTTGGCCTCAGGGCACAGGAACCCACTGACAGGAGTGAGAAGGGATCAGGCCTGCTGACACATACAAGTGCTAGTCAGGATGAGCAGGGTGTTTGGAGGCACAACAGATCTCCCAGCTCCAACCCAACCTGAGGCAATGCAGCTCGCTCCAATTAAAGGTATGCATTGCTGAACAAAATATGGCTCTGCCCAAACATGGTTCTAAAAGCTGTAGAGACTCTGCTTACCTATCGTTACAGTCCTTTTTTCAGCTCTGTCTTATTATTTTAGTTCAGGCAGGAATTGCTCTGCGCTGATTTTCACTCCTAGTTGCATTCAAAATGTTGCTAAGATAATCTCGAACTTCAAGCTCAGGGACCACCAGACCTAAAGCCTAAAAATTCTGGATTCTGATTATCTAACACTGCTAAAGGCAAGTTCTTAATAGTAGGGAAACAGCAGTCGCTCATGCTAGGTAAAGGGAAAATTTTAGTACCCAACAGTTCTTATTCAGACACCACATATTTTTATTACCAGTAAACAGGGAAGCACCAGGCTGTCATTACAGTATCCAAGGTGTGTCTACTCCTCAGCTTGCTTCTTACTTGCATCATGCTTCCCCAGAGCCCTGTTGAAACCATACTCAGCTGGACAATACATTTATTGTGCAGGTTAAGAGTAACAAAAATGCAAAGCCAACAAAAACTTCAGGACTGATTTTCACAGTCTTCTGTTTTCTTTTTGCTCCATTTCTCTCTTTAAGGACACAAGCAAACCAGGCAGGTTTGACTGAAACACTATTTTGGAGAGGTTTGCAACAAGATGTGAAGTTTTATTAATGCATAACCTTTCATCCAAAGATCACAAATACCATACCAGTATAAATTAAGTCTAACTTCTTCTCTGTAAAACATATAATAATAATAATTATTATTATATATTCTTGTTGTTGGACAAACTGATTCTTTCGAGTCACAAGAGCAACAGCGCAGTAGATAAGGAAGAAAAAGAGCTTTAGAGTTGAGTCCAAAACTGTCAATGTAACCACAATGTTACCTTCCAAACTGCAATATACACAGTGAAAGCCCTTGGTAACTGGACAGTCATGCCTTTGAATTTCTTATCTGCAACAGTGAAATACCCCATTCAAAAAATGAATTAGAATGCAAATTTTATGGGACTTAAAAAAATTGTGTTTTGAATTCCCAAGTATTCAAGAAGATTCTGATCAGCTACAAGCTTCTTCCCTCGTGGTGATTTTACACTCTATATAACCAGTTTTCAGTAAATAATATAATGATCTCAATGGTCATGGTCAGAAAGATAATTTTTAAACCATTTCAGTCCTGGAAGTACAGCCAGTCTGATGTATTAAGCTGTCTAAGGTGTGTGAGCTGCCTTGCTAAGCTGATCCGAAACATCAACTTAGCAATACACGTATCAAGATTTTTAACTGATTTAGACACTATCAGAGTATCTCTAAAACATAGGACATTAAGTGAAAAACCCTAAATCTATCATCATCCTAAAGTGATCAATCTATCACGCATGGTGCCAATCAAGAGTCAATAATAAGCCACGAGCATTAATCTCCATTATAGGTTTGTATAAAGTATGACACATGTATAGATTCAGTGCAGATTTGGACACTGTCTAACCACAAAAGTAAATCACTTCTCAATGGCCAAGGAGTTTTAAGTTGCCTCATTAATACAGGGGATTTTAGTGCCAAGTCTACCAAAGGGAAGTAGGCATCTTAAAAAAAGTAGGGGCCTTTGATCACCCAGAACAACTTTGAAATTGCCTCCTAAATTAGCTAAGAATCAATAACACATGAGGTGAATAGAGGAGATGTGATTTTGAATGACCCACTGAGCAATCCACGAGAGAGGGAAGAGGGCAGAAAAGGAAGCTGGCTGGTGTCAGCTGGTGGCTCTCTGCAGCCCAGGGTCTGAGGGAAGGCATTGCCTTACAGCATGGATTCATTAGCCACCCACAGCCTGTCAGCTGCATACAGAGAGGAAGGACAAGCAATTAAATTTGATTTCCAGGCAAGTATACTTCTCTTTCTGTATTGGCCATCGTAACTTGTTCTATTTTGGATTTTGTAAATAAATGCTTCACTTTAACATGGTTTCCATTAAGAGCAAGATTTCAAGGTTAGTAGATAAATTCACACTATTCCATATCTGTAGCTGTAATGATTCATAAATCCAGTTTACTGGAACCCTTTTGGAATGCCCACTCTCCATTTCTCTAGGTATTGAAAGCATTAAGCATCTGGTATTGTATTTGCTGCACAATTTAGGCAATAGTGATGCAAGAAATTCCCTTGGATGTCCTGCGTGAGTCATGTAGACAGCAGAACATGCCGAAAGGAGAGAGAAGAGTGCCAGAAAATAACTACATTGTGGTCTAGTCTCTACATTGGCAATTGTCAATTAATAAAAGCAGGCCGATTTTAATTAAGCTAAAAGTTTCAGCAAAGCAGCACTGACTCCACAGATCTGGCTGCAGAATTTAAGTTGTTTTTAATTCTGGATTTATTGGACTTTTATTAAACATCACAAGAGTAAATGTAGTCTGAAGATGGGGAGAGCTGCTCCCACACCCAGGTTTTTACCTAATGTAAATGTAATTAAACTATGAGGAATTCTAACACAACTTATAAGTGAAAAACATTATACACTGTATTAATTCACCCTTGATTAAAATTTTAACGAAAACTAGAAAACTGCACTCCTGAAAAGACCAAGAAGAAAATCAATTATAGAAGCCTCTCTATGAGTCTGTTGCATTTATGCAATGGAATTTCTGATCTGATGAGAGGAAAACTGAGGAACAGAAACTTTCCACAGTATTTCTTTCACAACTTGGTAGAGCTGCCAGAAGAAATTCTTGGCGGGTGTAATGCTGACCACAGCGGTGCAGGAGCTCTTAGTTACATACTTGTTCCCTGAGTCACACTCTGTGGCGGCAGGGCTGCCCTGCCTCAGCCTACATCCATATAAAGAAAGAAGCAGTACTTATGCACATCATCAATGGCAGCATGACATTAAGAGGGTCAGTCCCTTGCTCGTTGTGCATCACATTGCTCCCAGACCAGCACAGGTCTTTCTTTTCCTCTGAGCAACCTTCATTTATTGTAATATAAATAGAAAAAAAAATAGCTTGTATGTTTGAATTAATAAGTGTGCATGGATGAGGACATAGGCAAAAAAGCTAAACATTTCTTTTGCTTTTTTAATCTAGTTTTAAAACCATCAGTGCTGATAACATAATAGCCAGGATATTAGAAACCAGAGTCAAGAATATCATTTTTATATGAGGAAGAAATAAATGAAAATATTTTTTTCAAAGTCAAACAGGGCAGTTAGTGACCTGCAAAAAATTAAAATATTTACAAATAAGTGTAGGTCAAGACTGTATATTACCCATCTTTGCATAAAGACAGAAGCTGAAACTGCAGTCCAGCACTGTGTGAGCCCAGGCTCACAGTCAAGGAGGCGTCCTCGGCACAGGAAAGAACCAGCAGGGCTGGAGAGTGAAGTGATTCACCCAGCAAGCGGGGACACAGGCGAACCTGGAGCCTGACGAGAGGAGAGGGTGTCTGGCTAGGAGTAAACAAACTACTTAATTAGTATTTTCCCCAAACAGAGGAAAATCTCCCTGCAGGTGCTGTGCGACCCAGCCCAGGCCTGGGAGACGCTGCCTTGCCTCCTGCTGCTGTTCCTGCTCTGTGCCCGGGGCTTCGCACACCGAGCCGTCTTTATTTTAGCTTTATTTACACGTTCTGCCAAGAGAGATTCCCATATCTCTCAACAGGCTGGAACAGGACATATTACAAGTTTTGAAAATGCAGAAACTGTGATTTAGTGGTAGCACATGCCAGGCTGTGGTAAATTTCTTTAAGCATTGTTTATATCAGCTTCCATAGTACCTGAAAATAAACAATTAATGTTTTCCTGTTAACCAAATTAAAGGATGTCAAAATTTTAATGACTGTTGGGATGAGCACTTCATTACCAAACCTACAGCCAGTTCACTGAGGACACAGCTTTGTTTGAAGCTTGTGGAGCTGTGCTGTGCTGCTTGCACTGAGGGATGAAGCTTGCAGACACTGCTCCTTCCTTTAAGTAGCAGTAACTTTCTCATCTGCCTCAAGCAGTTCTTTGGGATGTCACACATCAAAACACAGCTTTTGTTCGTTCATCCTAATAGGTAGCAAAGAGTTCAGAGTTTTTAGGTTCAGAAGCTGATGTAGTCTTGTTTTGACCTTTCTCAACATGCTGAATGCCCTCCAGTGCTCTGCACTGGAGTGTGGCAAACACAGCAGAATCCCCATCAATCTCAAGAAGGGAGGCAGAGCAGCTGAGCTACACCGCAGTTTGAGAGCATTGGCCCTATCTGTTAAAATCTGATGTTGCAGCCCATTTGCTGCAATGGTAGGTGCCTCAATAGCTGCACTTAACCTTGCTGAATATTCAGCAGCAGCTCTGTGTTCCTCAGCACTATCAATTCACTGACACCATTTAATATCTTTTAATTAAGAGTGAGTGGCAATAACCATATACGTTAACCAAATGTTATAAATAAAAAAATTATTTTCTTTTCTTTTTTGTTTGGAGTGAGATTGCCATCATCCCTATGGCACCAAGTACCCTTTCTAGCTATTTTATTCTCTGATTAGGATGTAGATCGTGCCAGAGTGACTGACACATTAATGTTACACTTACAAGCCTGTGTAGCCAGCAGTTCCTCAGTTCCCTGGGGTAAGAAACTTCAGCTAATGCCAGATGCTAAATCTGTGTAATGGAGCACTACACTGCTTTGTTTTTATTTATAATGCTGCTGTTCTTCCAGCACTTGACAGAGGTACATATCGTTAACATCATTTGCTGGCTCAAGGAGTTGAGACAGGGTAAGCTGTTGTGACTGGCCCAGCAAAGGGTGTTGGAGAAATTGAGCTTTTCCCATGCCAGCTCAAGCTTCTTGAAGACAAAATCAAAATCAAGACAATGTTTTAGACTTCCAGCTCACTGGGAGATTTTTCAGTACCTGCCACTTTGAAATATGACAAACCTCAGACAGAAGAACAAATGGTAAGAAGGCAAGTGAAGAATATACAAAGTGAAGCAAAAGGTAGACAACAAAGAGAATGCTACCATAGACTTATAAATTAATTAGGTGACCTCTAAGAAAGGTACTCACATCATCTGTTTTAGGCAACTTCTGGCAAATTAAGTATGATGAGGATTGTTTCGCTCCTCAACTACTGTTGGCCAGTTTTCCAAACGCTGGAGCACACCCTATACCCTCATCCACCAGGTAAAGAGAAATTTTCCCCATTACAGGGAAGACAATTTGGTCATATGACAAGACATACTCAAAGTCCTAGTTACATGACCAGGCATGAGATCAGCCATGGCTTTTTTGCCAGCAGCAAAGAGAGTAGCAGCTCACAAGGAAGATTAGTTGTTTTGGAAGACCCTGAGATTGGTTTTCTCTGAGCAGGGAAACCCCTGCTTTTTAAAAGTTAGAAGCATAATTTTCCTATAAAGCCAGTAGATGGTAATGAAAGGACAATCTAATTTGCACATGTAATGCCAGACACTTCAATGTTAACTACAGAATGCAAAACTCTGGCTTTCTGTTTGCTGTGTAATCCCATATCTCATTCTGATTTACAAACAAGGTAAATCAAAGTTAAGATTTGCAAGATAAGGTCAGGATATGCTTCATCTAGCATGCCCTGGCCATTCACACAGCAAACATGGGGGGTCATTTCCACAGTTTTGCTTTCAAGGAATCTCAGCTACAAGCAGAGGAATGAAAATGTGACTCTCCAAGCTCCCACTGGACAGAGAGCTGATCTCAGCTGAGCTCCAACAGATCAGGCTGTGGTGCCAGTGGGCTGCTCTCATTTGTGTCTTGCAGCAAAGAGCACAGGACATGAGAACCAGCCCAGAATTAGACCATCCGGGGCTGACTGAGCAGCTGGATGACTCTGGCAGCAGGGCTCATGTATCCCAGCCACAGAAAATCCTGCCAAACAGTCAACAAAACACAGTTTGCAGTGCAAAGTAGCTGATAGTTACTACTGCAGAGCTGTATATTGTTGCATGAAGAGAAGCTAAACTTTATGATAAAGTTAATGATGTACGGCATGTAAATTAGCTATATCAGCACCTGAAGCACTTATACACAACTTAATTTAATATTCCAACTCATTAAAAATCTTATTATATAAACCACTTACAGGCTTTATAAACACATTGTAATATTATTAGGAAAAGATCTTGATAAAAAATAATTTGAATGCAAAATGCACCTGTAGTCTAAGTTACTTATAGTAAAACTAGCTAAATGAAATTTGCTGTCAGCAAACCTCCTGACAAGTTTTCCTGAGTTACAAACAGACCTCTTTTGTGTACTTGGACCTTTTTCTAATAGAAAGAGTGGGGCAGAGAATTCAAGCAATGTAGATCATAGTACAAGCATTGGGCATAATCCCCATTTTGAGGACCAAAACATTCCAGAGCAGACTGTACAGTTGATTATAACAAGTGATGGAACTCACATCTCTATAAATTTCCCTCTCAAGCTATAACAACTCTTTAATATTGAAAATGAGAAATTATACTGGCTCTTAGGACAAGGCTCTACTCTAGTTCTGGTGGAAATGAAGTTTTCACATACACAGAATAGTATTTGTTATGTTTAACTACTGAATAATTGAGTTGTTTTTATTTTAATTTATTATAATACTGTGACATTGTATGGTGATATACCAGTAAAATGACACATTAAAAGAATGACCTAAAAGTGAGCATGATTCAACTACATAACTGATTTTTAAATGAGGTCATAGACTTAAAATGATTGGTGTATGATTTATTGTCAGAAGAGAAGGCAGTAAAGTTTACATCACCTGTATTCTTCACTGACATTATTTGGAGTTGCTATTCAGAGCATGTACATTTTAGAAGCCTATAATATTTGGATCTTATATGACATTTTCATATAATCATGTGCCCTAACAGGTTCAAGTAGGTAGAATTTTAAATCTATATAAATAACAAAATTTGTTGTTTTCAATAACACTTAAAACATTAATCTGCAGATCCCTGTTTTAATAAATTCATAGTGTTTTCTATGTACAAAATAAATACAAAAGATCAGCTTACTATTCCCCAAAACTACTGTGAAGTCATCAGAGAATTAATTTTGTTATTCTACTGAAGCAGTATGCAATCACCAAGGTTCACATGGGTGAAGTATTATTAAGTTCTGTTCACTGACACATACTGCAATACACAAAATAAGAGCTAAGAAGTGCAGACCAGTGAAATTACTTCTACTTGCAATCAGATTGGTTTTTAAAACAAGCTTTTCAGCTACTTTGGCAGCAGCCCTGTAGGTGCAGCTAATCCATTGCTGCTCCCAGGTTTTCCTAGTCCCCCTCTCTAGAGGTGGCCCTGGAGTGCCGTGGAGCAGCCCAGCCCACGGCAGCCCTGAGCAGTGGGACCCACGTCAGGGTTTTACACTGGGCTGGGAGCTCCATCTGGGCCTGAGAGAGGGAAAGAGAACCTGCTCTGTCTGCATGGCAGCCAGACTGGCTGGGAAGGGATGGGAAGGGATGGGGAGCCAGAGCTTCAGGCCGCAGAGAAGGGCAGGCTGTGAGATCCATAGTTAGAGACACACTGCTCATTATGGGAATGCTGTCCCAGACAGCAAAGCTGCAGAGCTGCCCAGGGCAGTGTGACGTGCACATTCCCCTCACTAAACCATGGGCAAAGCCAGACTGGGCTGGACCGGCTGCCCTGATTTTAAACAAACTTGGAAAAGTCAGTATTGTATTCCACACAGCTATGCTATTTCATCCTCCTCTGGTGCGTTGGCTCATGACCCTTTCATTTATCACAGCAATAGGTCTCACATTTACAAGTATGAAGGACTTAAAAAGAAACAGGGTTTTTTTTGTTCTTTTCAATATCTGTTCCATTGATGCTGCCCTTGTGGGCTTTCTGCTGCTGTACCTCACTCCCAATGCAAATGTCATCATCAGGTAAAAATAAACTTTAAGACTATGTAGCAAAGTAGTTTTGTTTGCCTTTGGCAATTTAATATAGCTTCAACATAAAAGTTTGCCCACATGTGGATGAAAAAGCTTCAGTGCATCTGTGTGCACTCTGGAGCTGACTTTTCTCTCCTTTGGGCCCATGGGCTGAACTGATTTAAAGGTGCCAACTCATCTTTTAAGTACATAGCCATAAAGTTCAGCTGAGGCTTTGTGGTTAAATCTTAGCTCCAAAGCCAGAAATCTGAAATGACAGCACTGAGCCTACAACCAAAGCGCCTTTAGCAGATCTTTTGTATGGAGACTGTTGACACAGAGTCCAAGAAAGGATGACAGAGAAAATGTAGTTATAATGTAATTACGATCATGCTCCCTTGCTTTTTGTAAATGCCTGATATTTAAGTAAAATAACAAATACTCATTTATTGACAGAACTTACTGAAATAAGCCAAAGGCAGATTGAAACGTTGAGGGTTTTTCAAGCCACAGATGTTAGATCATCTCAGGAAAACAACAGCAGATTCTGAGGCACAAAGCTGAACTTTTCCACTGTATCTGCTGTTCCATCAAATAGGCTGTCATGACCCCAGTTCTTACTGTGATGTGCCAACAAAACTGGTTTTATATCACTTCTAAGGAGTCCATAACAAGATGTTATTCACTGCTAATGTATTTTGGTTCATATAAATGCAGAAAGAGTCTGTGGCAGGTCACAGTGTATCACCCTGTTATTTTTAGTCCATGTACATAATTTACCTTATTCATTGATACAGGTGCTCCACAACTGATTCAGGGCTGTGATAGAGTCTCAAATGAAGCCAGTAAAAAAGCTTTAGCATTTCAATCCGTACAAAGTATGAACCAAAAAACTCAGATTCAATTTAGGGGGTGCGAGTTAGACTGGAGATGCTTCACCTGCTCCTAATAATACCATGAGAGCTACACAACCAAATACATTAGATAAGGATTGAGCCTAAATAAAGAACAGTGTTCTGATGATGAAAATTACATTCTTTTGTTAAAATACTGGAGCTACAATGATCTGATAGAATGTCTCAAGACAGTTTAAAGATACTGTTTCCATGTAACTTGGCAGGATCACTTATATCAGTGAGATGAGAAAGAGCTGGCAAATGATCAGAAAACCTTTTGCCTGTTAAAATTCAAAGCTTCCATTTCTTGGTCTTCTGAAAAACAAAAGGTGGGCAGATGGGTTCTGTTTGCTTCTCCTTTAATTCTATCCATTAAATAGCTAACCAGCAGACTTACAGTTACTGCATCTTGACATGACAGTTAATCTTTACTTCTTTCATGACACTCATATATTAAATATTGGGGATCAGGTTTTATTTACTGCTCTCACTTTCTGTAATCCAATAAAATGAGTCTTCCCAGCTACCCTTAAAGCAAAGAAAATCTTCTTTTCTAAACCATTTGCAAACAAATCCTCAGTGTTCATTGTTAGATCTAAGCTAGGAGATATTTTATATGAACACAGGCAGATTACTGTCAACAGAAAAATCAGATGCTAAGTCCCAAAATATTTCCAAGCATATTTCCACAGACTAGCATACATGAGCATGATATAATTTGAAGCAGAGAAATCATAGCATAAAGTGCTACCATCCAGTCCACGTAGTGTCTTCCATGTATGTGGATAAAATTCTGTGCTAGGGAAGATATAATATGTAATTAATAATTACCATATTTGTCTCCTCCCCAGATCATGTTCTTTCCCATGAAAGAAGACTTATTTCCTGATCAAGATACTGTTCTGCTTGAAAAAAGTAAGATGTGAATTATTGTAAACAGTAATTAATAACTGAAAATCTTACTTTGCATATCTGTAAAGCTCTGAGTTAAAAAGGATCTCAGATCATGCTTCATAAACTTTAATTGAGCTGCCTATATCATGCCTATGACATAGGAAAAGATTACTTCTTGTGTTTTATAGCTAAATGATAGCAAGACAAATACAGATGCAAATCTTGCCCTCAAGCAAATGGTCACAGAGTCTCCTCATTGCCTTACCAACAGAATACTACTGAGCAAGCAGCACTCTGAATCTATTGCATGGGTAGGAAACAAGAGGAAGGTGCTCTAGCTTTTGCTGCTAAAGACAAAGGATCTTCTCCCAGGCACCAGAGGAAACAAACAGGAGCCTGGTAAAGCAGGAGGCAGAGTTGTGCAGCTGACCACCCCTGCACTGCACCTGTTCCCATTGCTGTTCTGAGGCATCTCCTGGAGCCCTGCAGCAGAGCCTCTGTCACTCTGCACAGGCAAGAGTGCAGGAGACACTCGTGTGAAGCACAGCCACTGCAAGTACAGAGCTCATTTACACAAAACAAGAAGTAGGTAGCACAATTAGCTGCTGGCAGAGGGGACCTTCTCAAATGTACACGAAATAGAAACCTGCTGTCTGTAGTGCAGCAACTGGTCTGAGCCGAGTTCTCTCAGTGGTCACCCTTCTCTCTGCTGCCCAAGACACTGTTATCAACCAAGCCCTAATTTCACCTTATGAATACTCTTGTCATTGCCAGGAGGACAGCACAAGGCTGATATGAAACAGGACGCCCAAGTGATCACTTATTCAAATTCCAGTATCACATAAGCCCAGATGAGCAAAGTACAAACAAAGGAATGATTTTGCTCCACAGGACGACATTAAGCGGTCAAAAGAAACAAGTAACAGCCTCACTGAGACAACAGCATTGTTCTACTTAAGTAAAAGAATAAATCTCAAACACGTATAATCAGGAGTAACAAGACAAGTGTGACAAACAGCAGGGCACAAGGCATTTTACTGGGGAAGAGAAGGGTATGATTTGATTAGTGGCAATTTTCAAGACATATGGGTTAGTGGGTTTGGCTGCCTCTCAAAAAGGCATTTAAAAATATTTTTACTAAATTAACATTGGTTTTGTTTCCTAGTGGATGCTCTATTTAGTGTTCTGTTTCCAAACATGCAGGGCAACATCCTTGATTCTCCAGCAAATCCTTGTTTCTTCTTGGTTAAGCTACTAAGGAAAAAAAGGTTCCAATCTCACCAGGAGAAATCACTTGCCTTTGCTGTTCAGCTCACCACAAAGCCATCTTCTGTTCAGGCACTTGTTCCAGACAGGGAAATAACTAATGCAACTGCATTGTTTTGAGCCTTTTTGCAAATGTAGATGCTCCTTGATTTCTGGTATTCAACCCTGCCAAGCCACCAATTGGCTTTCTAAGATTCATATTCAGCTGTTTATTCTGCCATTTTTGGACCTCAATACCTCTTCAGCAGGAAGATTTCTGTGAATGAACAGGAACTTTTTAACTCCAAATAAATAACTTGGAGTTTCAGTTTGTCCTGTATTCTCCAAAGTTCTCCAAGGCTACATACTGTCAGGCTGGAGCACAATCTCTGACTGAATCTGTCTGAAAAAGCAGATCAGGTGTTGTCTCCAAGCCACTCCCATTCATTGTGGCAGAAGGATTTCTGACCTGGGGAAACAGGCATTTCTTTTTGCTGCTGAGCTCATTTTCTCAGCATGTGCATGATAAGCAGGAAAGCAGATGAACTCTTAAGAAACAAAGATACTTTTTTAATGCAAATGTTTCCAGTAACTCAGAAAAAGGATAGGAAAATATGGAAAATATAGGCTATATAAGCAGAATTGTTCTTACACAAAGAAACATTTAGTGAGACTTTCCATAAGGCAGCTGCAGCCCTGTGAAGTCAGCAGAATTGTAAAATGACAACATTCAGTGTTTATTGTTTATAATTAGTGACTTATCTCTCCACTTTGACTTCAGTGGCCATATTACTATGTAGAAACCCAGCTCAATTATCCTCATTTATGGATATTTTGAAAACTATATTCTCCTAGACATTATAATTCAAAATGGCTTTGTGTGTGTATATGTATATTTAACGGTGGCAATATTATGGGTAGGATACAAAAAATTTAACAATAACAGCCCTTTCCTAAAAGTGTACCTAAACTTTTTCCAGAATGAAAGTTTCTTGTTCATTATATTTTTAAAGAATAGACTACATTACATTACACAGCTTCTCAGTGATGTGAAATGCAGAACTGAGCATGCAACCTTCTGATGGGCTCCAGTAGAAAGCCGAGTTACTCTGGCAATTAAAGACTACACATGAAGAAGCACCTGGACCTCATTGGCAGAGAGAAAGAGCTCAGAAAGTGCTCATGGTTATGGAAAAAAGGCATGTTAGAGTGTGACACCATGTTGAGCTCAGATGGCTCAGCCCCAGAGATGGGGCACGATGTGTGACACCTCTGCCCAAGGCAGCAGATCCCGTCCCAAGCTGGGAAGCCCAGTTGTGACAAAGGTCTGACACTGCTGCCAGGAGAATACTCAGCAAAACAGCTTTGTTTTATACAAAGCTTTGCTTTTGAGTCTTTCATATTTTTTTTACTTCAGAATGCTTTAAACCCTAAAATTTAAAAATTCCCTATGAAATGAAACAGCTGGGAGAAATGCTTTGCAACATGAGCAAGCTGTTTTATCTCAATAAAAATGAACTGTATTCTGGTTTTGACCTTTATAACCTCTTGCCATAGGAAACCATACCATGCTGAGCAAAAATAATTCTCTTTTTAGCTATGAAGTTATTTCTCCTCTGAAATATCAAAACAGGTTGAGGACGGGATGTTTGGTTCTCCTTGTCATTTTTTTTTTTTTACCCAGCCAGAAGGTCAGGTTCTGACCATTAGGAAATCCTTTCTGGTGTGATGACAAGTGGGGCTGGGACTAGAAGTCTTTGCTGGCTGGATGCCCCAGTCTGAGTGGTGGGACTTGCTCCCACGCACCTTGCAGACCACCCCAGCTGACACTGAACATCATGGAACAGTTCTGCTCCTTTCACCTGCACTTAGTTAGAAAACATCTGAGATGGTCTGTGATGAAAGGCCATGATCTTATGACAGATAGATCATTATTGCAGAGACTGATTACCCTTTGCTGATTCCTGGACAATGAGATTAGCATCAATGAGGCTGGGGAAATCTATCGGAATGAAAAGGGACACAAAAGACAAAAGATGGAAATTAAATCCCTTGGTTAAACAGAGCAATGAGCCACTCCTTCCGAGGCAGAGTGAAGCCAGGGTGCTTCCTCTGCCTCCCTGCTGCAGGAAGAGGTGGGGAGGAAAGAGTGACAAACTACAGCTCCTATGGCATGGGGTACTGTACAGGCAGGATCCTAAACAGCTGCCCAGACTGGGCTGAGCTGCATGTGCTGTACCCTGGCTACAGGCATGACTTGGGAACAGCCTGGCAGCTCTGTCTGGGACACACTTTCCCTGGAGCCACACTGGAATAACCAACCTGGCACCTGGGGATCAGCACCTTGCTGGCAGCAATGTCACTCGGGTCCTGCAGCTGCAAGAATTCAAGCATATAACATTTTGAGCATATAACAGATATAAAGCTTATGTTTTATGCTTAAAGATAATTATGTGCCTACAAATTCAAGTCTTAAGACAGAAAAGTGGGATGACATTTTTAGAAGCGCTCAGCAGCGATAAACTTCGCTTGTATTGAGGTCAATGGGATTTCTTTCTACGTGTCTTAAGTGGGAACTGAATTAGGTCAGTGCCAAAGTGCTTTGTAAATCAGACCTGTGTGGTAAGCAAAGAGGTACAATATTTTCCTTGCCTTTAATGGCAGCTTAGGGACATCTCCTCCAATGCAGTGCAGTATGAAGTCCCTCTTCATGACAAAGGCACTATTATATCTGACACTCCAAGGTAATAGTGTATGTGCGTGCAGAAAAAGCCTTTTATATGAAATACCCTTAATCAGTTACAAAATTATGTATTTGAAATTTTAGGATATTATGGAATGTATCTATCTCAGTCTCCAGTTTAGGAATTCCCTGCCTAATTAGGAAAAGAGTACACCTGCACTAAGACCAAGAATGAAAAGGCAACTTTCAAGAGAGCAGTCCATTTGCACTGGAGAACTATTAACTACTAAAAAGTCAGGAAGGTTTGGAATAGAAGAGTTTTCAAATCATTACCTTAAGCAAGAGTCCCAGTAATGCTACACCAGTGTAAAGGATAG
The DNA here is from genome assembly GCF_031753505.1 of Anomalospiza imberbis. NCBI lineage: Eukaryota > Metazoa > Chordata > Aves > Passeriformes > Viduidae > Anomalospiza > Anomalospiza imberbis. The sequence goes on from NC_089689.1 coordinate 13,677,779, forward strand.
GAAACAAGAAAAATATTCAGAAAAAAAAATATTTATGGAAAGATTAGACACACAATTGTGTGTTGAATATGCATGCACAATTGCATGCTTAATTTGCACACCCAATTATTGCCATTGTGCATAAAATTGAATAATTACCCATGAAAATAAATGATTATGGTTATTTACTTCCATAATTACTTGATTTGCACATACAATCATGGTAATTAGGCACACAAATTAGTCATCACACAATTGCATGCCTAACCTTATTAAGAATGAGAATCAATGCATTTATTTTAAATTGCCTTTGTCCAATTTGTACTATTTCTTTTTTCTAGCTGGATTTGGAACGGATGTATGTACCAGGGCCAAGCTTCCCAGTGTGCCTCTGTCCTGATGCCACGCCTCAGACATCACAGAGCCCACAGAATGTCCCCATGGCACAATGCTCCTTTTGTGAACAAATCATACAGGAAATGCTATAAAAAGGGGGAAAAAATCAGTGAAAGTATGACAAGAAGTTGAGAAAAACACACTTTTCAAGTTGTTACTTTCAATTCCGGAATGTAGTCACTAAAAAAAAGTCTCAGACATTTGGGAGGAAGAAATGGGTCATGTTACAGAGGAAACAAAACTTTAATGATTTTTTTTTTGCATTGAAACTTTAAAACACGTAAGTACTATAATTAGTTAGAAGAATGTTTTGGAAAATCTAGAAAAACTATTACATTCATTTTATAGGCAAAACCAGTTAAGAAAAGAGATGTTAAATGCCCAAGCCTTTATCAGTTCTTTGCCGCACTCACAGAAATAAAATCCAATTTCAGCTTCCAGATTTGTGACTTCACTTATTAGTCTGAATGTCTGCCCCTTGTAGATGTCCTGTCTCCAGGAGCAATAGGTGAGGATACCTTTATTAACTTTCCTATAAATCACATTTTGCTAGGAAACATAATAAAAGCCTGGGGAATTAGTCAATAAAATAGTGCTGTTTCTCTACCACTTAATAAATGCCTGGGTCCTGTGGTTAGAACTTGGTATGCTCTCTAATTAAAAAGAACAAATATGAGAAAAATTCTGGCAACTTGAAATATTGAGCTGCTTCATGTTTGTTATTGGAGCTTTCTTGAGTACAATTTTCTAATAATTGGACCAGACGGACAAAGAAAAAAAATTAGCATGAGAGTTTAAACTGAGTCTATTACTACATAGAAAGGATCATGCCTGATAGATCTGTCAATCTCTCTTCATAAATCAGTAAAACCCCTACTGCATCTGCATACAATATATATTTTTTGCCTACCAAATTTGAGTTAATGCCAAGGTAGTTAATGCTGGAAGAAATATAGGGGTTAAAACATTTTGTCCTTAATGTATCTTCCTTTTTTTTTCGGTAGTTGTTAATTATGTGCCTTAATTTAGTTCTTTCTTAATGCACTTTAGAATGAATTGTATTTCTTCTAATTGCTTTATTATTACTTGACTTTAGACCTTATGTTAAGCAATCAAAACGGTATGGCAGAAAGAGAAGGAGGGAAAAAGATCAAGATACAGTGAAGATGAGTTTACATCTTTAAAGCAATCACACAGTCCCCAACTGCAAGAGAGAAAGGAGAGAGAGAGAAAGGAGAGATCCCTGAGCGAGCAGCTGTTTGGTTTGTTGGCATGTGATGAAGTTTTGCTTTGAGTCATCGAGGGTGGGACCTGTTGCCAGGCTGACCCTCTGCTGTGAGCTGAAACCCTCACCTTGGGGAAGATGTGGCCCTGGGTCAGGAGGCTCACGGGGGACGCAAAGGCCCTGTGCTGCTGCATGAGACTGTTTGAAGCACCCTCAGAAGTCAGTGGCAAAAATGCCTTAATAAAACTGGTTAATGCCATTAGACAAGAGCTCTCTTCAAATCCCTTAAAATATTAGGTGTCAAAACATGCCAGAAAAATATAGTACCTTTGCAACACAGGCCCATTAGCATTTTATAGGTAGTAAGAGCTTTAAGACTCCCCTATCTTAAATCCTAGGGAAAGCCATTTAATAGAAATAATTCAGGACTTCCAAAGTAAACGCTAACACCTCTTGCTAGTTTAATTCTTCCACAAAGCTATTGTTATAAATCACAAGTAAATGATGGTTTAGAGTGTCATTGCAACCAGCCTGAAGTTAAGTCATGAAGACAAACCCAACCCCAGGAGGTATTTTAACTTTAAACCATTCATTCTGCAGCCCATGGTCCTGCTGTAGCCTGACAGCATACTAATTCCATGTGCTGATCAAGTGCTAGTCCCATGCAGAAAAAAAGTATTTATTTACATGCATAAGGCTACTTAAAAAAAAAAAAAAATCTGTATATTTCATGATGCTAAGGGGGTATTTGTTTAGTTGATGTAATATTTTCTATAATGATTTCTGATTACCAAAATGCATAGTACAAATGGTAATCAGTGCCCCTTTCAAAGCAAATGCTGCTGCTGAGTACCTCCTATGAGTTTAATCACAGTGTGCAATTCACACCGTAATATGTTATAATTGCTCCCTACAAAGTTGGTCCTATTTCATTTTAATATCACTGGACTAACTGCTGAAACTCAACATGAGTTCCTTGAATGCTGTATTCTTCATTGAGAATTTTACATACATAATTAATCTCAAATAAGGGTACCATTAAAAAGGTGGGGATTTTTAAATAAATGCCCTTGGTTTTAATAGCTGTAAAATCAGAGGTGGTACTTTGAAAAGTTCACCCTGTTGGACACTTTACTCTGAGATCCGGTCTGTTTGCCATTTCCTTCAGATAATTTTACCTGCTCTTTTGGCAGGGGAAAAGTACATACTGATGCAGAGTTTATCCTTATTTTCATGCACCTACAAATATCACTCAGGCCAAGATGAGTTGATAACTCTCATGTTACTCTTTACAAGAACTGTTGAAAGTACCCTGGGCTGTGAGATACAGAAGATATGATGTTGCACAGCATTTTGAGCCAAAGAATCTAAAAGACCAACTGGAGATGGAGAAAGTAACTTGCTGTCAAGTCTGTGCAATCCACCTCTGATTTTTACAGCAATAGTGTTATTTGCATGGTCATGCAGCAAATGACATTACTCATTTTTAATACCTTTTTGGCTACTTTTTACATATTTGTGAGCAAGTCTTTGGACTTTCCTGGATAACGTATGTGCTACTCAGGATATCTGAGCATTCCCCAAATTGTTCCTGTTGGTCAAAGTACCAAACAGCTGCCTGCTCTGCCTGCCCAGTGCCTAGGACACATTTGGGCAGCCAGGGGAACCCCACTTCATGCCAGCCTAAAGGAAGCCCCTGGCAGGAGCCTTCCATGTCCTCTGGGACCTGCCCTGGGGAGGCACTGCCATGGTTTAATGACAGAGCCGGGTGCAGGACAGGTCCAAGCCAACATAACCTTGCTGTTTGCAACTGGTGGTGTGCTTGCTTTCACTGAGTGAAAGTTATAACCTGAGGTGGAGGAAATGACAGTGTCCCCATCAAGGTGGGTCACTGGAGCACGACATGCCCCCTGTGTGAGTGGCCTCGTGCAAAACCCAGTGAGCGGAGCCACAGCAGCCTCCACCAGCCCCCAGTTCAGCTCAGGCAGGCAGAGGCAGCACAAGGCACAGGTCACCACTGCTGGGAACGCCTCCTGACACCAGGCCTGCTGCAAGTGATACAACCACTTTAATTATACCAATTGCATCAAGCAGAGCTGCTGCTGAAATCATCGAGAGAAGCCATGGCCTGGGACTGAAACATCATTTAATAACACTGACGAACTGTTCCCTTGCTTTACGTGTGACCCTGACCTCCCAAAGGGAATTGCCACCACAGAACCTTCTCTCACAGCGGACATGCTGCCGAGCCAGGAGCTCCCACCTCCTCGTTAACTGCAGCTCCTGCTACTGCTCCCCTAATGAGGGCTCGCTCAGGAGCCTGCCAGGTGTCCAACGGCAGGCATGAACCCAGAGCGCTTCCAGCCTCTCTTGGCTTCTGGAAGCAGAATTTGGTCCCTTTTTATTGAACACAATGCACAAAGGTACATAGCATGTGCAGAGAGAACATGCACTAAACCCCAAAAAACTTGTAGTAATTAATGTTAACAGTGTGTGGCTGATGATGACTTGTTGGGCCACAGTACTTAGTGGTGGTTAGACAGGATAGCACATGCGAAGAATGGGTATTATTTTTTGTTTGCCTGCTTATTATCTCCATCACTTCCCAAACCCTAAAACCTACACCATCAGGCATTTCTTTGAGCCTGCATTGTTCAGCTACTAAGAGGCAAAGTGACCAGACGGTGGTTACTGACAGTACCCAAAAGCAGTCTGACCCCAAGGCCAGCCTACAAGTTGTGACACGAGTCCTTGCTACTTGTCCTGCCCCTTGTGCTATTTTCCTTCCACCAGTTTACATCTCCTCTCTTTTCCTATTGTCCTTTTTCAGCCACATCTCCTTGTCTCCTTGTCCTGCAACACTGAGCAACAAAAAAGAACAGTCAGAAGCAACAAACTCAGCATTCCGACACTAATACATTTTTCCTGGGTTTTAGACTAGTGCTAAAATTCCATGCAGTATCTGGACATTTTTCTTTCTCTCCCTGCACCAGATTTACCCAGCATATTCCTTCTAATATTTTCTGTTTCCTCCCTATCTTCTTTCTGGACTTCTGTTGAGTAACACAAAAATACCCCAACCTCTGCTCCAAACTATTTCATTTGGTTAATGCCAGCTTAAAAAGAACTTGCTAATGTCAAATCCAACCAAGAACACTCCATGCAGCACAATGAATAGGAAACAAGATAACAATCTATTTTAAAAGTTAAAAATTAATTTTATATGTAAAATACTGTTTACTTTTCCTAACCTTTAACATGAGATGGAAATAATAGCATTTATCAAAAAGGAGATGTGACACTGCTAAAGGTCACAACCATCCTTGACAGTATCATGTTGTAGCATTAATTGCTAGCAGGTTTTTTCCCTGGCTGAACCCCAGCCCATCATTGTGCCAGCACACCACATCCCACCCTGGTGTAAAAGCAGAGTTTAGATTTTCCTTCTTTAGTGGAACCACTTTGATGTTTCTGGTATGCTCAGGGTAGAAGGGCTGTGAGGGACAGAGCAGCACACCAGACACATGCAAGGAAAGGGCATAAAGATGACATTTACATGAGCACTGTGACTTTTCATCATCACTGAATCCTCAAATAACCTGGAACCACACATAAACACCCCACTTTTCTGTTTTTAATAAAATTATTAATACGTAACTGTACAAATTTAAGACCCAAGGACTCTTTCAAATGTGAACTTCATAATAGATCTTCCAAAGCTATTGTAACCATTGTCAGGGAGCATTCATGTTTTCAGAAGTAATTAAGAAGTAATTAAGGCAGAAATTCTTGGCTATACCTTGCCAAGGTTTTCTGAAGTTTATTCCCTGAGCTGCATTGTTTTAAAAAGGGCAAAAAACATGAAGAAAACAAAAAAACAGCAGCGTGAATTGTAATTACTCAAAAGCAGTGCAGAATAAAGCTTCAGTAAATGCCTTCACAGTTGAACTCAACTGTTTAACAAATGAAAACTCTAATTGACAATTCTGTACCAAAGTGTAAATTTGTCAGGGAAGGATACGCAACAAGTTTTTGGGCTTTGTTTCTTTTTCTCCTTGTACATCATAGTGAGTGCTGTTGTGATTTGGATCTATTACTTCTGAATATTGCATGAAGCTGACAAGCACTTGTCATTTAAAGACCACATGGAGGCATTTAGTTTTCCATTTAGACATAATAACACATTATGCAAATAAGCTTGCCAAGGAAAGCTGGAGGCTTACATGAAATAAACTGTCAAACACCAGTTGCTAATAAATGAACATTTCTTTATAGATTGTCTTAATTTGGGCAACTGGAAAATAAGCGTGACTGCATGGATAAACTATCTTTCAATATGAAATTCTGTTGATCGTGCAGAGCAGAAATCTTCCCAGAAAATTGATGTTCCTTGCCTCGATTCAGTTAAGCAAACACAAAGAACTTTAAGCAACCCTGTTAAATATTTACACTATATTGTACAAAAGAATAAAGGTTTTGAAATTGGCTCCCCACATCGCAGATGCCGAGGGGAGCTTGGCCATGCCTGGGGCGAGAGCAGAGCGTGTCCCTTCAGCGCTCATTCCATGGCTACCGGGCACTTCCTGGGCTGCTGGCACCGCCTGGCGCACCCTGATGGCACACCCCAAAGGGAGCCGTCGCAGCCCCGCACCACTGCCCAGGGGCATTTCAAGAGGCACGGCTCCCCCACTTTCTCTGTGCCATATGCAGAACTCACAAATACTTGCAAGGAGATCTCAGGTGGTCATGTGGCAGATAAGCAGAATGTTTAAAATAAACTGAAACCCAGGTGGCTGGGAGAAGTGAGGGTCTCCAACTGCAAAAGTGGGCAGCTCAGAGACGCCCACATGCATGAGCATCACAATTAAACACAGGCCTCCTAAAACAACTCTCGTCAACAAACAGAAAACAAACAAACAGCAAATCAAAATAATACCAAAAAAATCGAGGTTACCAGGGTCAAATAAGGGGTTTTGTTCAAGAGAACTGTTTCTTCAAATGGAGCAGTGAAAACCAACCCAACCAATCAATGCGTCACCAAACAAACCAAAATACATCAGTGTTCTACTTGTGCAAATTAAAAGTTTAATGGAGGATGGTGATTTACCAAATCACTCCATGTAAAAATAGCCTAATTGCTCTACATATTTTATATTACTTTGAAGGGAAACTCAAGCCAATGTGTAATTCCAATGGTTAATTTTCTATGTCATTCCTTGTTTCTAATTTTTATTAACAAGAGTAACATACAGTTGTTTCTAAATCGGCATCTTTTCATCCTTAAGGAAACTAAACCCTAAAGTAATATTCTGTCAAAAATTTGCTCTAATTGGGCTAATCAAGTAGCATTTCCACGTTAGGAAGGATGGATTATAGTTTCATTTACTGAGAAGTTCATATAACAGTTGCAGACATTTATATTTGAGTAGCTGGTTTGGGATCTGTCCAAATCTTTCTCTTTTTGCTTCTTTTTAATTAATATTTCAGGCATACAGGATAGCTTCTTCTTTTTTGGAAACTGAATTGAAGGATTTGATTTGCACCAGGCATTTTGCCATTAGGGGAAAAAATAAAAAATAAATCAAAAACCTAAGAAGGAAGTCATGAAGTTTTGCTTTGTAACTAACCCAAAGTTTTTCTGCGTGAGGAAAACTCTACCTGATGAAGCCACATTGTCCCTCTGCCACATAGCTTACTGAGGGGACAGCTGACTTGCCAGTTATTTTAAGACAAAATTCAGAAGTTGATGCTTTGTGTGGTCTGAGCAATCCTCCCTAAAATGACCAAAAGAAGTCATTCAGAGTCAATTGAAACTGAATATTTGCATGTAATTTATGGGCCTTTGCAAAACCTCTGCCTGTTCAAAACCTGACAGCTCAAAACCTCCCCATCTGCCATGAGCCTGTGCAAACCTCGCTCTACCTTCACTCTGTAAGATTTAAATTCAGTTTTTAATAAAGCCTGTCTACTGCTTGTGAGTAGAACAAGAGCAAAGCAGCATCCTGGTTTTAGTCAGAATTTATCCCTGTGGTGTGAGAATGAGGAGGTATCTGGTGGAGTATGAAGATTAATTCACAAGAGGCGAGAGAAGGCACTTCCTTACACAGGGAGCAGCAAACTGATGAGAGGTGCTGCCACAGGAACCTGGAGGAGGACCATGCCAGCAGATGCAAGAAGGGTTCAAACACATACGTGGACAACAAGGTCCCTAAACCCAGACAGAAGGTCATAGCTCACAGAGCATGTAGATATTCAGAAATTAACCAAACTGCCAAATGGAGTGAGGTGCATTCCAGCCTCCTCTGAGCCCCAAGATTTGCTGTGTCAGGGTGCTCCTTCTACACCCATAGGCAGAGTCTGGAGCCCCAACACGCAGCAGGGGCAGCGCTGCCTGTCCAAGCACAAAGCAGAAAGGGTTGAAATCAAAGCAAATTGTGAGAGAAGCTTACAGCACTGTTGGGGCTAGGAGTGAAAACAAAACCTAAACCCAAAGTAAACCACTTCCCTAGCATGTATTCCCCTGTTCATTTGATCCATGCGACAGCTGATTTCAGACTAGCACCAGTGGCTCCACCAACCCTAATCCTCTGTATTGTGTAAATACTGCAGCATTGCCACAGGCTTAGAGGCAGAGCAGCACTAACGTTATCAACACTGATCAGCTGGCAGGAACAGGATCCCAATTGCAGGACTGTTTTGGTACAGTCTTAGCACTACTGAACAAAACTGCTTTTGAATTTGGGAATTAGCTGATGCAACGTGGTAAAAAGGCAGAACTACTGACTTTCATACTGGGATCAGACAAGGGCATCAGGGTGGAATTTTATTAGGTTATTATTGCCTCACTCTCTTCTTGACACAGTCAATCTTTCTTGCAGGGTTTACATTAATAAATAATTACCTATGGCAAGAGACTGAGATGCACAAAAAGGCCTTACAAGTGCTCTCATAGGCAGGCATCTTTGTTTCAAAAACAAAGATGGAGTTGAAAAGTTTCACTAATCCGAGCCTTGTCATCTACAATGCAGTTGAAATAACCCCCTAAAGCACTGTTAAAAGGCACAAGATCAACAGATCAAGAATTGGTCGAATTGTAGATGATACTGTCTCGACTACAAGGGCATCCCTTTGTAGCAAAGATTAAAGGGAGAGTGCCTTTTCCTGTATGCTGTTGACTTAAACAACTACCATTTAGCGGTTTGACTTTCTTTTTATGGTCGAGAATGTATTATTAATCAGCAGTCCTTTAAAGAATGTGCTAAATTCCTCCTGCGTTTAGCACTTACAAAACATACAGAGGGGGAAAAAACCTGCCCGTGGTTTTCACAGTCTAAACAATAACAAAGTGCCTCCAGGATTCATTTTAATGAGAAATGCCAGTGTCACACTGTGGAAATCTGGAGACAGACACGCACACCAGCAGATTAATTATCATTTCGGAGGCAGGAACTGTGTGGATTTTGTAACACGGCTTGTAGAAAATAAAAATTCTGCTAATCACTGCAAGATTTGTATTTCCTCAAAGGTACCATTAACCTATAAATACATGTGCCACATACATTCAGAAGGAATAGGAAATGAAGGAGCTCTTCCTCTCTCCCCTCCCCAATACTACAAGCTAGGAAATTTTCTTCCCTTACAGATAGCTATGGCTTTTTGATTTCTATTTTGGGTTGGTTTTCTTTGTCTGGGGTTTTTTTGTTTTAGGTTTTTTTTAGGTTGAGTTAAGTATAAGTTTTTCTGAGCTTAACAGAGACTTCAGCAGGCAAATAGCACGACACCCACTAGTCCTCCACACATCTGCAGGACAGATTTATCACTGCTGGCATGCCATGTAAACGATGGCTTCAACCCCTGACGGAATAGTCATTGACTTTCATAAGGATTTCATGGATTACCGAGTCCAGGGGCGTCTCCCGGTACCTTTTCTGGACTTGTGGATAACATTTGCAAGGCAAAGCCCTCGTGCAGAAATTCTCTGCTGGACAAGGCACTTCTCTGACTCCAGTAAACCCAGCTGGCAGCTGACACTCAATGGCTTCAGCCTTCAAAATGGGAGGTGATAAGAAATGGGAATTTTAACAATGCAGTGACTTGAGTCATAACCTCTCTGAGCATATTTGATAACTCCAGTCTAATTTCTGGTTGTAATTCAGAGGAGGACTGCATTGTTTTACAAGATAAATGTATTAATCCCTATTCTTCTGTGGTAGGTATCTAGGAGATTAACTGCATTGCTGAGTGTGTGAATTTGTCTGTGACCAAAACCTGACATGAATGCAAACTATATGAATGATTTCTAAGACTCTTTTGTTAAGGAATAATCTCTAGACAGATGTCCATGATAGCTGAGCAGTCATCCCCACACTGTATCATTTATTTGGAATTCATATCCCAAATAAAACTGACTTTACTATAATCTGCTTAATTTCTAACTTCTGAATATTTTAGCCAGTTTTATATTCTAGCCTTCCCTGAATCACAGCAATTGGAAGGCTCAAGCTCACATTCAGGCCTTTAGAAAACTGCACACATGATGAAATAGGTTTGGTTCAGTCTTTTGAAGGAGATAGTTTGCTTAAAGTAATAATTTGATAGCTTCCTCCAGGAAAACAGCTCTTGTGAAATGGAAACATTTTCCATGTACCAGTGACAAGAGTGCAGGAATGTACCTCCTTCTCTTACTATTTCAAATCCTGACAATGCTACTGGTCTTACTCTCCCACTGAAATCTTCATCTTGGCCCCTCTTCAAGAGTGGCGACAGTCTCACTCTTGCACGATCCAGGTGCGTGCAGGTTCGGAGTGCCCAGTGGCTCACTCGTGGCTGAGCAGGACTTTGGCAGGGGCACACGTGCAGGAACTACTGGCAAAGAGAAACCTCTCTACCTTATTGTCATCGCTTTGTGACCCAGATATTAATGATAATTAATTAATATTAACAACAATAAGAGTAGGGCTTGTTGTGTTGCATACATACCGACTGCAGTGTCTACACTGAGCAAGTGCTCTCAATATCCCAATATTACATACAAGGTGATAGTGTCTTTTTTTTCCTGGGATGAGAAATACGTGATACTACTGGAGAGTCATTAATTCTTCCTCAAATTATATTTTGCAACTACTGCATTTTTCATGTATGAAGGCTGATTCTGGTTCCCCTGAACAGATTAGTTACTTATAAGTGTTCAGATAATCCATGCAAATAGATTGCCGTAAGGTTGTTTATTATATTTTTTTCCTCCTGCAATGAGTACAGAATGTGATTTCTCATTTCGGAACAAGTTTTACAAGCAAGTGGAAAAGTGTATAACAATAAGTAATGCATATTTAAATTAAATTTTTGAATCCGTGTTAAAATTTGTGAACCTTTTAGAATAAATGAGCATCCCCCCGATTACTTTCGGAGAGAACTCTCTCTGCATTTATAATTCAAAGTGCCCTAGCTGTCTCCCAGAGTGGGGTACAGAGAACATTGCATACAGATAACATCTTCAGAGAAGCTGAATATTATTCTCTTCTGAAAAATGAGGGGAAACAAAGCCTGCATCCCAAGGTGTCCCTCCCTGCCTGCTGTTGCGGAGAATGAAGCAGAGGAGAAGGCAGAGCAGGGGTGCTGTGGGAGTCACACCGAGTGGCCCTGCACTCCAAGATGCAGCAGCTGCAGCACCCCTCTCTGCCCAGCCCTGTCCTGGGGCAGGGGCAGCCTGGCCCACCTACGCCTGCCGGCAGCTCCGTGCAGAGGAGCGGCCTGGACGGCTCGCTGAGCGCCTCAGCCCTGCGTGCCACGGGGAGCTGCAGCCCGCAGGGGCCCAGGGCAAGGCCCACCCGCTCAGCAACGTCCTCGCACACCAGGAACTGGCGCTCGTGTCTCGGCACAGAGCCAGCAGGGAAAGCTCTGTAACCCAGAGCCTTTTGTGGCACAGGGGCCCTGCTGGGATCCCCGCTCTGGAGCAATGGTTTAACAGCGACTCCTGTGCCCTGACTGCACTGGGACCAGGCTGTTAGCAGAGATCTCCCTCCTCTGTCAGCTACTTGACTTTGTAGAACTTTAAATTACCGTAATAGAGCCAGAGACAGACTTCCCATTCTAGGGAAGTGACCTAAATCCTCAACATCCCAGCCTGTCTCCATCTGAGTAATTTGCCAAAGGCACAGCTACAGCAGTGGAGAGCACAGCAAGTATGTCAGGCCTGGCAGCCAGGGTGTCCTCTCCAGACAGGAGTGGCAGGGCTTCAGGGCCCTGCTTCTTAGCACCTGCGATGTTTCACGCAAGTGCACAAGGTGCCAAGAAGTCTTTTGTAGGAACCAGCAGGACTGAGGACCCTGAGCTGCTCTCCATATCCACAGCACACTAACTACCTTCACGACTGAGCATTTCAGCCAAGAATATTAAAAGCTGCTCTGTTAGAATGAGGAGAACTTAAACAATTGCTGTTATTAATTTTAAAATAATTAAGTGAGAAGCTGTAAGGTTATCATTTTCTCAGCAGGACCACAAAATCTCTCAGTTCTCTGAAATGTTTTACTATGCCCATATGCTTGGCTACAGCTGAGTCCGACTATAAAAGTATGACATCTTTTAATTACATTTTAATGAAAGCTGTAACTAATCCAATAGTTCATTTGTTAGTACCTTGTGGGAGAAAGAAAAGCTCAGGGAGAAAGAAAAGCTCAAGAACAATCTCAGAATTCTTGGTTTTGGAGTCTATAGAAAGATACACATCAATGGTTATGCCAAGGTCCCAGTAACAGCTTACAGCATTAGAGTTTGCTGGCCGATGAGCACAAACCATCAACATGTAAACAGGCCTGTCCTTTGGTGTGTCGCAGCAGTGCTCTCTTCCATTTGTCAGTTCTCAAACACTGAAGGAAGCAGACAGATGTACAAGGGACACACGGTCCAGGAGCATGTCTGGCTTCAAAGACTGTCCAGTTATTTCCCTGAGCTTTGAATCAGACCTTTACTGAGCCATCTCTGGTTGAGTTCTTTCACAATCCCTTCTTCAACACAGGAGCAGGATCATTTCAGCTATTACACACATAGAAAAAATTGGATTTGAGCCTGCAATAGACATAATTTCCCCCATCTCTGAAAACTGACATCTCTTTTATGTTTGTCATCAATAGACTGACTTTTATATCTTGCCTGCCTGCCCTATAGACAAATACAGTCATAATATTCATAATTGCTGCACATTTCTCTAGGACAAGTGAACTGCATCTTGTGGATTCAGGGTGAGACTTGGAGAGCTCAAGGACAGTCTGGAATTGAATACATCAGGTAGTGGGCTCGGGGAAAAAAAAAAAGGAAAAAAAGCATGCAATTTCAACTGCTAGTGAAGAAATGTACTTCAGAAAGGAAGTCAAGCCTTTGGTGGGCATAGTTTGGCCCCTAGTGGATAGTAATTCTCATTGTCACATTGAATTGTTAGCCTTTGCTTAAGCAAAAGCCAGGACAGAATAACCCTGGAAACTAAATTACCTCCTAGCTTTGGAGATGAAGCTTGCTCCAAGCCAGACCTGGGATGAATTTGTAGTCTAGTGACAGGACTGAAAACTAAACATTTGCCTCCTCAGCAGGACTTGCCAATACATTTAAAATTCACATCCAGAAAGTGAATCCTCCTCTTTAGCTTCAAAATATTCATCTGAATGGAAAGGTCAGTGAACATTTTTCACTTCCCTTGCTAATTGAGAAGTAAGTCACATGCTTAATTTGTCAAGAAACCAGGACCTTGTACTTCTCATGTTGAGCAGAAAGCTCCAACAAATACACCTGATGGACCCACATCCATGGCATCTCTGGATAGCTGCCATTATTCACCCCCATGAAAATGATGCAGTTTGCTCGTGATTATAGACTCCTATTGATTTCCAGTTTTCACCAGACGTGCCCAAATCCCTTGGGATCTAAGCATTTGTAGATCCCTATCAGTCTTGCAGTGCAGAAACAAAAGTGGCAACATAATTGGCATAGTGGAGCAAAAAGACTCTCCCATTCTGCTTTCAATTTCGGTCCTTACTGCAATTTCTTGACAGTACATTTCTTCTCAGTGCTAATAGCTTCATATAAGGTTCTCAAGGAAAAGATTAAACTTTAAAAAGAAGTACATGCATTTGGGCTTTTTGAACTTAATAACCTCACTCTTAATAGGAATGCTATCTCCAGAGTAGACTGTACTACATAATGTCGGCTTTGTTTGGTTTTGTTTTTCACTAACAATATCAGCTAAAGCTTTGTGTGTTCCTGTGCTGCTCAGTCACAATACCTATTGAACATTAGATCAAAGCAGTTCATGGCAGTAAAGCATGCTCGCAACAACAGCACATTTGTAGTATTTAAATATGGCAGGCATAACCTCAAGTTGTTGCAAAAGGGATATTTGCACAGTCTCCTGTAAATCCAAGGTGATGCATATATAATCTCCCCCTGTAAGGTGAAAAGGGAAAGTGCATCAGCACTATTTCTGTTTAGAACAGCTCTTTTAGCACAGAATTAATTCTGGCCCTCTTCTGTAATAACTGTGCTCCAATCTGAACATTCTAACTCTTAACACACAATAGAAAGCTTAAAATGTGCTGAAATACAGAACAAAGCATTTACAGAGGGAAATCAAAACAAGTACATTTCTATTTGCAGGCAGAAAGTGGCATAATGTTTCTTGTTGATGGTGTAGGCTCCCCTACATGCAGGGGATGGGTGGGTGGAAAAACACTGGTGTTACTTGCAGGAAGCAAAGCTGTGCTATTTTAACACCTGCAGAGCAACACCATTACTGATGTGACAGAGCTCCATCAGGAAGCGAGACTGACTTCACCAAGGCACAAGGCAAATAAACACTCATTCAGCTCAGAGGACTTGCGGTTTAGCATCTCAGAAATGCCTCTGAGGGGGCAATCCCTACAGTGGCAATGTCCAAACTGGAGGTGTTGTACCTTGCTGTTTAACCAGGGAGTATCAGAACCTGACCAAAACCTAAAGCAACTGTGTTTGATCAAATCATATTTTGTTATAAAGCAAACTCATCCAAGCAGACACGCAGGAGATAATTCTTATCTGTCAGAGATGGAGGGGAAACAGGTACCCCTAGAGCTTGCATGGTTCTCTAACAGATATTTCCCTTAGTGGACAGCAAGGCATTTAAAACAAACATCTGATGTGAATTCCTGGAGACAGATGATTGTAAACTCCTCAGAACTGCATTTAAGTGTTTGGAAATACTTATCACCTGTCGTGGGCACTGCTAGAACTGAAACAAATTTAAAGTGCATAAATGTATCTGCAGCAATGAGAATCATTAAGTATAATGACCTCAAGATCGAGGCAAAACATGTTTTATAAGTTGAAATAATATCCTACCCTAGACATGGGAATATAGGAAGAAAAGGAGTTCATACATACAAATCTTTCTGCAGACAAGAAATTCTTCAAAGTTTGCTTTCTCTTTGAAACTACATATCTCTTCATGAACCTCGTGTAGCTTAAATGTGACTGAACACTTGAAAAAAAAAAAGCTGGTCCAAAAATAGTTTCAAGGCTCTTACTGTATTAAAAAAGAAGAGAATAGTAGGTAAGCTCATTCAAAATTACCAGGATGCTGAGAGAGTTGCAAGAGGAACATGTTCCTTGATTATTTTATATTTAAAGTTAAACTGAAAAATTACAGGTACAGAAACCTCACTACAGTCACCTTAAAAAGGCTTATTTTTAATGACAACTTGATTTACTGCCTTTTTTTTAGCACTAACATCAGTAATAGAACATAAAGATTAGAGAGGTCTTGATGGCTTCCTAGGCAAGAGCACTGTGCAACCCACTGAAATCTACAGCAGAAATTTTCTCCCAGCAAAGCCCAGGAGCAAAAAAAGACAAAAGAAAAAGGATTTACTAAGAATAAAGAAGAAAAGAAAGGGCTAATGTTTGAGTGTCTCTCTCTGGTTTTTTTTTTTTTTTAAGAATTACTCTGAAATAATTCTAGGCAAAAATAGTGAGAGTAGGAATAAGAACATCTGAAATAATATCTGGCACCCTGGGTCCTCAAATGGCAGAGAAATTCAGAGTCAGGACTGATAGCAATAGCTGGTATGTTTAGCAAAGAGAGCAAGAAGCACAGCATGAAAACCTGAGGAAGATGCATGTTTTCTAAATAAAAAGGAGCAACTCCTTCACTCAAAGCAAGAGGAAAAAAAAAACCAAAACATAATCATAGAAAATACATGCAGAAATACAAGCTCACAAAGACTACAGTGTGCAGTCAATTGGGAGACTAAAGGGGACAGTTACAGGATGCTCACCCTGGGCTCAGTTATGTTGCAATTGTTGGTCTGATGTAATAGCCACTCTAGTTTCAAACAACTGATGAATTAACAATTTTGTAAAGATATCATTTGAATGATTGGCTTGAAACCTTCTAAAAAGTATTCTCTTGAAAGGCTGTATGTGGAAGATCATTCTAATCAGAAAAACACTCAAAGGCTCAGCATTCAAAGGTAACTTGATCAAAATATTAAATCATCAGGTGAAGGCACAATGAAACTTGCTTATTACAAAGAGGAGCTACGAAACATTACAGAAAGCAACTAACTTAACCATGGTAAGATTTTAAGAAAATAAATGCTTAGGGACTGCACCAAAGAACAGGTCTTTGACCTGTCCTGAAAAATAAACCAGTATCACAGGCCCCCAGTCTTCACAGAGCAGAGCACCAGAATACATCACCTGCTGAATCCATTGTCATGGTCATCACACAGAAAACCTCAAAATCTCAGTAACATCTCTTACAGATGGATCACAGATCGTTAGGGCAATTGAAGCATAAAAACAAAACTTGGTAAAAATCAAGCCATCCTGGATTTTTATTTAAGTGAAGTGAGCCCTTTTAGTTCCTCCCTGCTATAGGCAAAGAGAGGAAAGCACTTCCAGCAGAAGAGTCCAGCAGCAATCCTTGATTTTATCAAGTAACCTCTGCCTTAGAAAATGCAGGTAGTAGACACAAATGTTATTTTAAAACTAACTCTGTGATCATAACACAGCAAAATCAGTAAAGTGCTTGTGTTAAGTGAGGACAATGCCCTACCCAGGAGATGGACTTGGGTTCAAAACTCTTAAAAAGCAAAAACAGAGACTGAATAACCTACCACAATGCAAGTCATGCCAAATTAGCGACAGCCGTGACACAGCAGTGGAGCCAGCAGCTCACATATCAAATTGAGATGAAAAATCACTGTGATGAATCAGATGGTGGGTAAAGGCTCAGCGTGGAGATAAAGCAGGACCTGGGCAATGGCACTGCCTGACATTCAGAGAGGGGAAGCCACAGGAGTTCGATGAAGCAAAAGCCTAGAGACAGGCAGCAGCAGATTTGCTTTGTCTGCCATTATTCATCTCTCTGCAAAATAAAGAATGAGAGTTTCACCTTAAGAAATCCTATCCACCAGAATAGTCTGTTAGGGCATGTGCCTTAATACTGTAACTTATGTTTTGGGTCAACTTCATTTGAAGCCAAACCTGGAATGAGAATGGAGGATGATGCAGGAATTGTTGCAAGTATCATAAGCTACAACACAGGCTGGGGTCTCTCAGGACTACGTGTTTTTACCTGTCTGTATTTCCCTGCACACATTTCTGCATTTTGTTCTCAGACAGATTCTAATCTGGAAACTTGTATGTTCCGGTTCCTGCAGCTGGTCATTTTCTCTCAATAGTATAGCTAAGCAGTATGGAATATTTATTTCAAAAAGCATGACACGATCAACCCCTTTGGTCAAGAGCTCATCCAACCTCATGCTAAGTGTCTGTAATTGCATAACTGTGTCAATTATCCCACAAGGAGCACTTTAAGCCCTGCTGCAGAAAGGCCAACGCTGCTCTTGTCTCACCACGACCTCACCCGTGCCATCATTAGCGGGGACAAAAAGGGAAAGAGAGGAAGGGCTGGTTCCCCCTGGGAGTAACCAGCAAGGCAGGGACTCACAGGCTCTTCCCAACAGACCCTCTGAGCCCGGCCTCCATTTGAGCACACCTCAGCCCTTCCTTATAAAGACTGCCTCGACATGTAATTTTCTAGAAGATGAAACACTCTTTAAAATATACTTAATTTTCTTCAAGGCTCAGCATACACAGACTGAGCTATTCTTGTTGCATTTATGCTTGTGCAAAGAGAAAGAGACACAGTACTTGTATAAGAGTGGCGATAGGCAAAGTGCAACAGAATTCCAGGTTATAATTCTAGACATAACAGTATAGGACACTGTCAGCCTGAAATCTGATTTAAGAAAAAATCCAATTTAAAGCATTTCTAGGTGTTGTGCCTGACTGACTTCAAATGAACTCTTAAAAATCATTTTACAGTCATATTTTCCTCTTCTAAAGATGTTTTCCTGCTCTACTGAGTTAGCACACACACAGGAAAAAGAAAAACCTGTTTAGTTAGAAGGATGCTGTTGACACTGCACAAAGCACATACATTTTAAGAAGCAGAAGCTAAATACCTTCTAATCTCTTCAATTACATTTGTATCAGAAATTAACTACAACGTATTTCAGATGGAAGCCAATTTAACATCGTTTACCCAGCCTATCACATATATTAATGTGCATATTAACATCTATGTAAGGTGTGTACCTACATATAAATACACACACACTGAACTTGCATGGAAAAACAACACTGAAGTGTGTGCTATATGCTCTTAGTGATATAACCTAAACTTCTGCTCAGTAATAGCAAAGCTCACAGCATTTCATTCTCATTCAAAAAAAAAAAATCAGGTAATCTTACATATCCTTAAGTGGTCTTACTTGAGGTTTAATTTTCAAAACTCAGTGAAATAAATAATGTGCTATAGGAATTAATTCCTATATTTGCTCTCAATTTTGCTTGCCTGTGATAGTCTTCTATTAAAAAGTCTCAGTAGAAGCCTTCTAATAAAGCAAAGTTATATGAATTTGGATTGAGATCTTTATGAGGTATAAAAATTATCTCTATGAGAATTTTATCATTCTAAAGATAGTAGAAGTAAAATTATGGAAATACCTGAAATGCAGTAGATTAGTTATTTCCCATCCCCCTCTACCTTACTAACAGGCATAGGTAGTCAAGACCTCCTCTTTGCAAAAGGTTTTGCCATAAATGTTTCAATTTGATATTTCAGATCTCTTATGCAAAGATGACTCCCATGAAATTAACTCCTTTCTGTTCACTGCTGCCGTGACAACTCCGGTAATTGCTTTCATGGGGTAAGCAATACTCAGAAAGCATGAATATTCCTTTGTGAAATCTAGCAATTACACGTACCTAACTGAAAACCTCGTGGCATGTGATCACCAGCGCTGCAGCACGGGACAGGCTGTGCCAGCAGCCCTTTGGCAGCACCGTGCCACAGCACCCTGCACACAGAGGGGCTGGCAGGCAGCCTGTCACTGAGGAAAACATCTTCCCCTTTGCCCAAGACTAGCAAGGAGGCTGGGCACAGAGCTGGTGCAGGGATCCTGGGGCACTCCAGCTCAGTGGCCAGCAGAGCACCCGGCTGTGGAGGTCCATCTGCTGGCGTGGCTGCCCCCAGTCCCATCCCACCCTGCAAACCAAACCTCACATATCACACCGAGCAAATGCCCTGACAGCAACGTGAGAGGAGACAATGGACTTGGCAGCACGTGCAACAGGTGACCTGGTATAGCCTCCAGATATAAAAAGAATGGATTTACAACAATGTATTAAAAACACCTCTTGAAAATTAGAACTGTTTTAATACCTCCAAAAAAAAAAAAAACAAAAACCAAAAAAAACCAAAATAGGTAATGCCACCTCCAATGTCTCTCCAAATACAGCAATGCTTGGATCATCTTAAAATTAAATATACCTCGGTATTTGAACTGCTCAGGCTTCAGAGCCTCAGCCTCTGGCATTTCATAATACTTAGATAATAAACGAACAATCTTCTTTTATAAAAAAAAAGAAAAAGGGATGGGGGTGAGAAGGAGAATGCAGAGGAAATAGTAGCTGAAATGGAATCCACAGTTTCAGACACCAGGTCTCATTAATCTTGCTGATGAATAGGACCTTTATAAAAGGAGACCCCGCAGCCGAGAAAATTGAAAGGAAATAGTATGGAAAGTGAAGCAGCAGTTTCTTGTACAAGTTCTTATATATTTTAAATTAAGTGGCTTTTGTGGAGGCTTGAGTCAGAAAAACAAATCCGAGTAATTCCTTCTTTACAAGAGAAATGCATGTGGATGACACTGATGCTCCTTTTGCTGCAAGCCTTTTCTGGCAAAGAGATTAGATCAAGAATACAGCCAAAAAAGGAATGGAAATGCACTGTTCGGCAATTAGTTTATGACATTCTACCCTATATATAGTGCCTATTTGGCAAACCCTCCTGCAGTTCTGTGTGTTTCATTGCAAGTGGCTTATATCAGTACTGACATCTTGCAGATGTTAGTAGCTTTGATTTTTTTCCCCCATGTTGCAAATGAGTTGGCATGGAAACAACTCTTTTCTGGCAACATGACATATGATTCAAGGCAAAATGCATTTAACACAGATGAATAGTTCAGGAATATGCCTATAACAAAAAGTCATCCTGAAAGCTGCTTTGCATTTGTTGGTGTTTATGACAACTGTTTCAAGACATTCTCAAAAAAAAAAGTCAACTGTTTAAGACTAGGTACCAATGATTAATTTCTCACTGCTTAATGCTACATACTCCATCCTCCATATATTTGTTTTAATAACAAGAAGAGAACATTAAGAAAAGAAAAACATTTTGAGAGGTTATTTTCCAGTTCTTTTAAATGACCTTTGCTGTGTTGATTTTTACACTTAGAGACAGTTGTGTAAGCCCCAATTTAACTCTGGGCCTGCCACAGGCATTCAGAGTGTGCTTGCTGCTGCTTCCAGGGACTTGTCAGACCATTTCTTGGAGGACCAGTACTAGTGGGAGCCCAGCAGTGACTCAGCTTCACTGGCCCTGGGCATCTCCCCTCCCTCTGAGCACCAGGACCACCCCCACACCCATGGCGATGCTGGCAGTCAGGCGAGCTCAGCCAGGGGCAGGAGTGGGGAGCGGGCAGCTTCTGGCGGCTGCTATGGGGACATGAGCTTGGCCCTACCGGGTTCCTCCCCAGCCACTGCCCCCACTGCAACTGAAGCAGGATAGGAAGAAGCATCAGTTCCCTCCAAGCCTGTCCCTAACAGCTCCAAACTGATCTTGAGCCTTGATAAAGGTGTGATTATCCTTTTGGTCTTCTAAAAGTATCTTTGGAGAAAAGGTGGGGGAAGCTCTCCTGCCAAGAGCAGATCCTGTGCTTCATGTAGCCAGAGCACAGGAAGGAAAGGCCAGGGGAGAAAGCATGCCACCACCTGCTCCCTCCAGCAGACACTGGAGGCATCACTTTGAACAGAAAGCCACACTTCCACAAGTCTCCAGCACAGTCACAAGCCTGCACAGATACCTGCACAAGTGAGCTAAATGCCGTGTGACATGCACAGGCTAACCATGGGCTGCCATCAACTGTGTACTGAAATGCAGTTCTCAGGCAAAAGGTTATATTCAGCAAAGTATAAAAACAGCTGTGAAGGGCAGTACAGTTCTCAATCAACAAAAATTTGGGCATTTCTTTGTACCACATATACATCAGACAAACATATTTTTTGGGGTGGGGGGGTGCACAGAAAAAGGCAATCTTTAAATTGTAAGCAAGAGAGTTTCAAAGCCAGAGACAAAGAAGCAGAGCCTAGAGCAGGGAAAAAGAGATCTTGCACAGGAAACAAGGCACCAGAAACCTCACGGTTTGCAGTCAACATTGGACATACAAACAGACCTTCTAGTGTCTGTTCAAACCTAATCTGAGGTCCAAACCATTTGAAATATTATGATTACTGGAGGTGTCTGACAAGAACTCACCTCTGTGATTTAGAGGAGCCTGAATTCAATAAAATTAGCATTTAAATGAACCCAATTAAGAAATGCTTTCAACTGAGTATGCAAGAAGGGAGTATGGGCAACTTGTCTATTAGAAAGTTCTGAAGGGCTACTCCAGCTTGAACAGCAAAACCCTTTTGGGTCACTATAAGGAGGGCAGAAAACACCAGGTTCTGTGGGTGGAATGCACTACCTGATAGAAAAGATAGGTGCTTTTTACTTCATTTTCACAAAAACAAACAAACAAAAAAAGTCTTGCCTTGTCACAGTTTACACTACAGCATACGTCACAGTTGAGATGGCCACAATACACAGAGCGTCATCAGACAAGATCAGAAAGCTCCAACCCACACAAAGTAGCACCTTACATCATCAGAAGGCTTCAGGTGTCTGCCCAGACAGAGTTACATCACTTCAGAAGGCTACAAGCTCTGCCCTTCTTGTTTTTTTGTCCCAGCCTTTTATAGTGTCATGTTCATGCATTGCACCTGTGTGCCCTCTGGTCCCTTTGGTGGTTGCTCAGTGCACCTGGGCACTCCATGGCTCATTGCTGTCAACGCTGCTCACCTGCTTCTCACAGCTGTGCCCACTGGGGATGAGGCTTGGCCACAGCCCCACTCCCAACTACCACAAAATGCATACCTACATTGCCTTATTTAAAAAAAATAATTGGCAAAAGTGATAAATAAAAGGTGGTGACTGCTGCCTGCACAAAGTTCATCTGACTTGCCATTTCTGAGCATTCAGGTTAGTTTGCAAAATGTACACAATAAACATAAATGTCTGCCATGTAACAAAGTTTGTTGAAGCATTGTTTATGTACTTGGCCTTCATAGTGTGGAACAGCCCAATCATGAGAATGAGAAATCTGAATAGATTCCATTTATTTTACTGGTATTTGAATGCAACTTTTTGTCTAATAAATGCATCTGTTTTGGATGATGAATTGTCCATTAGAGGAAATTCAGGTAATTTATTTTGTGTTCCGTGTTTGAAATAAGCTGCCATTAACATGGTATTACATTTACTATTTTATCATTGTTTCTGCCTTCAGCTGAGCAGCACAGAAATAAAATGACAGAGTGAGCTTATAATCACAAGTATTTTAATTTATTAAATAAATGACCTAATTGCTTGCCTATTTTTCTTCTTTCTCTTGACCCTATTGAGAGTTAATCAGTTTCTTGGTGCTAATTAGATGTCAGCATTAGTAGCCTGCTAATACATAAGAGATAATGACACCATTGTGCAAGACACGGTGTCCAACACATGACCCTGTTTCCTTAAATTATGCCCTAAGGATTCATCTGGAAGTCTAAAGGCTATGTAGTTTTACAGCAGCAGTTCCTTCTTCTGTTTGTGGACAGTGGTACAAGTTTGACAGGCAAGTGGAGAATTATCTTACCAAGAGATAAATCTTACCAGGCAGGGTGAGGTTTTAACAGGAATGCTCCTGACTGTTCTTGTCCCACCTCGCAATTTTAGTATGTAGTATTTGCTCAGTATGAAAACAATGATACAAAGAAGGCTTAAATAACAATTCTGTATTTCACTTTTATAGACTAACAAACTGCTGGCAGGTAATTAAGACATACATCTTCCCTTTACAACTCCATAATCCAGCCTGTGCACTCCAGAACGCTGAGGGAGTAGCAGAGAGCATTTTGTGCAAACATACCTTCATCTGCAGCTCCAGGGGATGCCAGCACAGCAAAGTGAGGTTTCACAGGGGCTTTTGCATCGGCCTGTCTGTGCCAGGCCGATGCAAAAGATGCACAGCTGGGGAAGGGAGCCTCTTCACATGCAGGTGAAAGCTTAAGCTTATGACACAGTTTATCACAGCACTGCTGAGCTGGAAGGGAATTCCTCATTTACAGCCTTATACAATCATCCAGCTCTTGGGGCAGGGGCTGATGTATCTTCAGTTTCACAGGCTGCTCCCCTCAGCTTTCCTGATGACCCACATCCTCTCCCAGGTGTGCAGAATTAACTTGGAGCTGCAACAAGGCCACATACCTAAGACATGCATTCAGCCTCAGCGTGGAAGTGTCTCCCAAGTGCAACAGAAATGTCTCCCAGGAGTGCCTGGGATGAAAACTTTCCAGAGAGCAGCAAGGAATCAGTGCCTGTAAGGGCTGAGTGAGGGATCACAGGGGGGCCATCAGCAATGCCCCAGCACAGCTCAGGGGATGGCAGGAGATCCATGGCTGAGCCTCTCCCCACACATGGGCAGTGTGAGCAGGGCAGAGGCTCAGCCATGGGAACAGCGGGTCAGCTCACAGGCTAGCTCCAGCTCATGTAGCTTTTTGCCAGAAAAGGGAGGAAAAAAAAAAAAAAAGCACTCAACAACTCTGTTTTATGGAGAACATAATCCAGGTTGCAATCAGTGCTAAAGGCCCAGAACAAGGCCTGCAGCATAACCAGGCTTTCTGTAAAAGTTCCTGTCAGAAGAAGCAACCTCACAGAATTTTGGGGAGCTGTTTTTTTCAGGTCTTTACCTCCACAAAGCCATGTTTGGAGCTTGAATCCTAGTCCAAGGCAGCAAACCCCTGCCAGAAAAGCCTGCTGCCCTCTGAACCATTCTCCATTGTTCAACAACCACACAGGTTATTTAAACAGACTCCTCTGTCTCTGAAAGTAGACTGAGTGTGAGCAGTAACTTTTTGTCCCTGTAGAGTAAGACGGGAACAAAAATGACTCCAAGTCAAAGGCAAAGAGAATGGACTCTGATTTATTTCAAATGCACCGCTCTATTTATAGAGAACATCGTGCGGACTAATTTCATTGGTCTTAGAGTAAAACACTCACACCACTGGTGTGCAGTGAATGACGCACGGTGGCAGAACCTATCTATAAACAATGTGAACAACAAGATAGATTAGAGAATTATTTACATTCTTTCCCAACTGTCTCCCAGGCTCTCACCTGGTTAGAAAGCCTTCTCTTTTTCTCTCTGAAGTTTCTGGCTCAATATGAGTTCTTGAAGTGTTAAGCACTTACACAAAAGTTACCTGTCATCTGGCAGATTCATGATGGCAAAAACCTTCCTGTGAAGTGTTGACCTTAAATGTAAATACATGTAGGGCAGGAAGCAGAGTAGGGGAGAGGCAATGAAATTGCAATCTTTTCATGATGGTTTGCTCTCAAAATACCATGACCAGCTCTGCACCTGAAGTCACTAAATGCATTTTCTGTTTGATATTTGTAAGTGCTGTTGTGCCTGGGAGGTGTTAATGGCTCATCCATTAGTTGTGACCCAGACTTTACAACTTCACCCTGGCTTCATTAGAGCAATTGTGGGGGTTAATGCACTCTACTTTTATCTGGCAGTTAAACCTCCGAGGTTCATTTGTATCAAAGCTGCTGTACAAAGGAAAGGTCTTCTTTGAAGGCCCATGGACCTACAGAGGAGTCTTTGAACCAGGGACAATTCCCGAGGGGAAGGCTGCAGTAGGAAGGGAAGCCTTGTTTGGTGTGCAGCCAGCAACAGAAACTCCAGAAAGTCACAGCACCTAGCAGCAATCACAGCTGGCAGGAGAGAAATGGTGCCTTACCAGGCTTCTGCAAGAGGCCTTCTGAAAAGTCTTACTTGTCTGTTTCACTAACAAATAAGTAAAATGTTGTCCCCCTGCCTCCTGCCTTGGAGGGGAAGGTACAGTGTCAGCCTCAGTGCTGGAAGGACTGTGGAATTCATGGGCTGAAATAACTGCAGCCCCAGGCACTGTGCAGCAGGCAGCTCTCAACACTCAGAGCTCATGGCATGGGAACACGGGACTGGCCAACACATCAGACTGGAAACTTTGGGAGAGACTCTCTACACCAGGTCCTATTGCCCAGGTGAAAGTGCTTTACAAATCACAGCATGGTCTTTGGGGAGCAGAATCCTGAGCTTATCTACCTGGTGAGGCCAAACACTCCAAAAGGGGAGGGAAACAACAGGAATTAGGTGTCCTGGCTCCTGTGGACATCCAGGGGGTCTGTGCCTACACAAAAAAAAACTACTGCAACAAACCCTTTGCACTACTGGGAGACAAAAAATAGTGTTGATTACAGGCAGTAAGTATGACTAATGCAGCAGTAACCACTTAAAACATACCCAGATCCTGTCACCCAGCTCCACAGCGGTTTTCATGGGGCACTGCAACAGAAGAGGGTGGGAAGCAGTAATCCAGCCCTTGAGAATGCATCTGGATCCCCTGCACCCCCTGAGTGTAGACAGATACGGGCACAAATCCCAGACCCAAAAGAAGCAAAATGGCAAAAGAGAAAAATAAGGAAGTAGATGATATTTTTTAAAAAAACTCAGATCATATGAAAACATGTACTCTCAAACTAGATTTGCTGTAGCTCCTGGGGAAACACATGTGAAATTCATCATGTGAGGGAATGCACTTTTATGAATAAAAATTGCATTGTTGAACATATTGTCCCCAAATAGGCAACACTGAGAGCTCTTGCATTGAAAGAAAACAGAATTATGATACCCCAGAGTCCAACAGCAAGTTCAGCAATTAAAGAAGTTGAAGCACAAAGGAACAAAAAAGACAAGGATGAGAAATGAAGGGCAGAAGTGGAGGTGACTGTTTTCTGCCTTGGGGCATTTCCCTGCTGGCAGCAGAGGCAAAGGCTGGCTCCTGAGCAGCACCCAGGGGTGCCTGGCCACCAGTTGAGCCCCACTGAGGCCAGTGGGCTCTGTCCTTGAGAGGCAGATAGGAGGGACACCCATGGGGTGGGTCACTGGAGGAGCAAACAGAGCAACACATCCCCCATCACAGGACCAGGGCCACACCTCCAGCCAGGGACAAGCACATGGCCACAGCACTGTGTGCGTGTGTGGGGTGGGTCACATTTCAGCCATGGATCTCCTCTCACTTCATTCTTATCATGTGCACAACTGTCAAGAGACCTGGATATAACCGCATCAAGCTTTACTACTAATGTATACAGGGGACTGATTTACACATTGCAGCAGTATAAATATTTGTCAACTTACAGAACAATTGAAAGACTTTAATGCCACTTGTAAGAATAAAGCTGGGAGGACAAGAGTTAGATCATGGCTTGAAGCTGAACATCCCTCCAGAAAGACAATTTAAAAAGTCCACGCACTCTGCCATCTAGCAGATAACACTATAGTTCATTATGTGAACACTAGCAACATTTTTGGGGGTTTAGTGAAAGGCTACTCCCAAAAGGGACGTTCATTCATGGTAACTCAAGGTTCCTAGATCAGGGAAAATTTCCTTGAGACTGGGAGTTCTGGTCTGACTCCAGTCAGCTTCCTGGGTGCTTTCATCAGGCACGTGCTGCTCCCTACACCTGGCAAGGGACTCTGTAGCAAAATGAGGGAGGGGGTATGAAACCTAAACCTGTTCCTCCTACTTAGGGACAAAGTTTGTAACTGCACATGGAAACTTGCTGTTTGATATTGCTAGCAAGAGGCCCAAAATGCAGCATTACCCCTGAGTGCATCACAGTATTCATGACCATGTGCAGCACTGCTATGAATTATTCTCTGTAAATGTCTACTATATTTAACCAAAAGGAGAACCTGAAATAAAAGAGAACTGGGCAATATTTGCCAAAAGCCATAGGAAAAAATGGAATCAAAATAATTTTAAAAAATTTAAAAATAACCTAGAGTCAAATAATAATAGATCACTAATTAGCAAGCTCTTGTGCTTATTTACTGAATAGGTGATAAGTTAACCAATATATGCCTGACCTTTTAAAGTCATCTTTCTAGCCATGGAAGTCATGGCTATTAACTGCTACCAGGGTGCCATGGGATTCGTGTTCAGAGGCTTCTTTTTCACTTTGTTGTTGTAGCCTCTCATCTTTTACTGACATTACACACCACTCATCAGGATCAGTGTCAGAAGCTATAACAGCATCTGTTGCAGTGGCAGCTTCTGCTGGATGAAGAGTCTCCCCCTTTACCTTAAAGAATGTCAATCATTTCTCATTCTCAGCATTCAGACTTGCTCATCAGTTAGTAACAACACTTTCAGCTACACCAAACATGATTTTTGAGTAAACACTGGACTGAGATCATTGGAAATGATTGACAGCTTATAAATCACAGTTTTCAGAAACCAGTAAGGAAGGGAAAAAAACCCTATCCTTTCCTATTTCTAATGTTTCACTGTCATTTGAAACACCTTCTACCCGAAGGGGCATGGGACAAAAAGCTTGATTTGTGACATGTGAAGGCCTTACAGGAGGCTTTCTGTAGGATACTTTACAGAGGGTCCTGTCTCCTTTCTGCTAGTAGCCCCACTGGAGAGGAAGGGAAGGTAATAGAAGTTAATTAAGGGCAATTAAGATTATTTAACTATCAGACTGGGTGCCTAAGTACCCAGTTAAGTTTTCCCTCTGGAATAGTTGATATTCATTATTCTCAGCATAACTACCCCCTTACAATCTTTCTGTGGAGTGCTCCCTACAGCCTCAGTCCAAGAGGTGCCTGAGCAACCACAGGAACCTGCCCTGGCCTGCCCTTCCTTGGCTGCTGAGGAGTGACACGCAGGGACCCGAGGGTTAGAAGCTGCATGCATGAAAAAGTTATTTCTAAAACCAAACCAAGTGGAACAGATCAATATGAACACAAGAGAGCAAGAGAAAAATGGTGGCAAACTCATTTCCAGGGAGGCAAAACTTGCCTGTGTGGGAAGGTGCCTATAACTCCACGCAAGAAGCAGATGTTGTGCTCCATCTTGCAGGTTTGCTTGCTGCTCCCATGCCATCACGTTTCCCTGGAATATGGGCACCATTTGGGACTGCTGTCCCCCCAGCCCTTGGGAATGTAAGCACAGCTCCTGCCCAGAGCCAAGGCCCAGCTGTGGTGCTGGGGCTTTCTCTTAGGAGAGGCTATGAACATAAAAATCACAGCTCAAAAAAAGAAAAATTTCAAGCAATTGAGCAAGGAGAAAACAAAGTATCTGCATTTCTCTGCCTCTTGTGTCTGAACTTTTCACTCCAAAGCTTAGCATTGCTTTTCCAGGTTTTCCTTCAGCTTTACTGGAAGTCAAGAGCTGTTGACTCACAAGCAAGCCTGAAGAAAGACACACTTTCCTAAAGTTGTGTTAAATTTAGAGGCTTCATACACCCTCTTTTGCTCCACTATGGATTAATCAGGCACTTCCTCAGCAGCTGCCTTTTCCTTCCATTAATTAGCAGCTCATGGTGCCATCCTGAAGCGTATGCTGACACCACCTCGCACCCTGGCAAGAAGGGTCTTGCTCATGGCTCAGCGCCAGCCTGGTGAGGGGAGAAACAGTCCCAGGAGCCTGCAGGAGCTGGGGCTTTCAGGACAAGGCTTCTTGCTTGGTGTCATTCACTCCCTTTGATCATCAGGACCCAAGTACCCAGCTCAGGCCAAGAAGCACCCAGCCCAATATCCACAGTCCCAGTGGCAGCAGGCTTCAATGTCACCTGAAGTACAGGAGCTGCACTTTAGAAGATGCCTCTGCCAGACCTTAGCAGTAAGGGTAGCAAAATGGATAAGAGAACATTTTTGCATGTTCTTAAGAGAAATATACTTTACTATAAGGTTTCCTGTAATAGCCAATTTTTGAAAGCTTCCTGTGCTATGCTCAATGCTTCTTTTCCCTTTTTTAGTATTGAGCTTGTAAAAAACTCTTAGGATCTATTTTCTTAAATAATAAAAATCTGCTTTTTTCCCCCTTTGTAACAAAGTATAGGCCTCTTTCAAAATATAGAGGACTGGCAATCTCCAGAAAAAAATGTCTTACATCATCTCCCTCAAGCAAGGCGTCTCTCAGATTCCTTTGCTAACTAGAGGACCATGGCTTACCAGAGCAGAACTGGTAAGACCCACTGGAGGTCAGACCTTCTCCAGCTTCTCCTCCATTCCTTATGCTTCAAAATAGAGCAGAGATTTAACCCAGGTTTTTAGACTGGCATAGATGGCAATGTTTTGGAACATTTCTAATGGGAAAGAAGTGGATGCTTCCCACAGAGATACTTCTCCATTTCAGCGGAAGCTTTTGAGAATAAAAACCAATTTCTTTTTTTTTTTTTTTTTTTTTTTTTTTTTTTTTTTTTTTTTTTTTTTTTGCTACAATAAGAAGACTGTCTTACCTTTAATTTGCTAAGTACACATAGCTAACTACAGTACTTGCACAGCTAAAAGGTATCAATATCAGCCCTTAACACAAGAACTTCCTTACTCCCTACGCAGGTGCAGCTGCTCCTTCCCAACTCTCTCAGCTCAGAAGTAGCTGGCTGAATTACAAAATCATATCTTAAAAAATGTGACCAAACACTTCCTTGACCTTTTTCACCATCAGAGAGTTTATCACCTCCCCAGATAACAGCATGGAGGGAAGAGGAGGAAGAGGAGGAAGAAGGGGTGGGGCAGTAATTCATTATCTCACATGCTCCAGTTATGCATAATCTTTTGCTCTTCCTACACAGATGGTTTCTGGAAACTTTCTCCTCCCCCTTCCACCTTCCTTTTAACAGAGGTCCTAAAAATCTCTTATTAATAGTCTGATCACATCTATTGTACCCTTCTCCAGCCAGGGTAAACTTTATTTCTCTTACCCTGCTTCCGAAAGCCCTTGGGAGGTCTAGGGTCTGGAGAGAGCTGAAGAGGGGGATAGGAAGAAAGCTTTATTTAAAGTTCTCCTCTTCTGCTTTACAAAAGTCAGAGTTGACACAATAGGAAGAACTTTATCCATAAAATGGATCAAAAAAGCTCCATGTCAAAGCCAACAGATACCATGCAACCTACTGCTACTTCTTGTTATTCCAGAGAAAAATCAAGTGCAGAAGAGGTCATAGCATCCCCAGACTAAAGCTGACGATAAAACAAGGCTGGATTTTCCTGATACATGGGTTCAGTGGGTGTTTTCCATATTCAAAGCAAAAGGTCTGCATTTTAAAATTTTTCTGCTTTTTAGTGACAACTCAATACTCTGTAAAGGGCTCTGAATGTCAAATGTGGGTTGGGCTGAAATCTGAAATTCATTAAAGTGGATGGAAATTCCAAATTACTGCTTTTAATTGTGGGTTCAAAGAAGAATTTGGACACTAGGACCTATCTTCAGAGCTATGACCCAAACTCAGACAGCTTGGACCTTTGCATTAGTTACCTATAGATCTTTACTGAGCTCTCAAAACCACAAATGCAAATGCTTAGTTTATCTTATAAAAGTTGCCAAGGAGCAAACTAACCCTCAGCAGCCTTTCCACAAAATTCACCCAGTCCCACAGCTGTAGCTTGTCATGGTTTGTTTGCCTGTGTAATGCTCAGTGTTTCCAGCTGAGCCTACGACCAAATGTGCAAAAGTGATGAACATCCCTGTTTCTTGAAGTTTAGCACTGTAATTTTGAAAATCACTGCATATAGAAGTGCTGCTTATAGAGTCTTAATGGCAAGATTGGGGCTGATACAGACAAGGCTGGCAGAGAGCAACTGTTGTTATCAGTACCTGTGATTTGTTGAATCTCCTAACTAAGCAATTTTGAGAGATGTGAAAAGTGGTATTGCTTGAAACAAGTGGTATAGAAAATGATGAAAATACTCAAATGTCAGATAATCTTAAAATAAAAATGGAAAGCAAACTCAAAACCAGTGTAGAATGACAATATATTTTAAGAACAAAGAAAAGCACAAGTTAGTCAATTCTGGATTTTTTTTCCTTTTATTTTTGTTTGTTCGGGTTTTTTTAACTTTCTGGATACCAATACATCGCTTCCAAATCCAGAGATCTGGGATACCATCTCCACAAATGGAATTGAAGTTTTACTTCATGAAGGTTTTCTTTTGTCTATTTTCTATTTATGTTTTACCAACATTGTAAAGTAGAAAATAAGTCTTTTAGGATAGATTAAACTGTCACCAGAAAAACATATTCAAAGCAAAAAATAAAATTGGCAAAATTAGTCATTTTCAGTGAAACAGCTTCCCAGGTCAAAGATTACTTGCTGAAGAAACACTAGCTGAAGATGCAGCATTATAAATGGTCTTCTCCCAGCCACTTGTACCAGTGGTCAAATAATGCATTTCTTAGTAAGAAATATGATGGTCTATTAACAGAAAGAAAGATTAGGTGCACATTAATCAAACATTTCAGAGATGTATAAACATGCATATAGCATCTAGGAATATCCCATTACCCTATTTCAGAAGATATATGTAATCAATATTTCAAATATACCTAGTTAGCTTCATATAATTGACTTTTAAGTAATCTCCCCCTTCCCCCCTTTGTAAAACAGGCAGAGCTTTCAAAGGCAGCATCAGTAATTCTCTGAAGTGCTGCTTGACCAAAATAAGTATTTAAGCTGGGCTTTCTGTGCTGTTCAAGCAAACCAGGCTAAAGACAAATCCAATGTGATCTCCCACAAACAGGCAGAAACAAAATTATTAACTAACTACTGTTATCAGAGTTCTTTTGGAAGAGCATTGACTTGAAATAGCATTAATTCCTCACCTTTATCTGGCTGAGGGGAGCTTCTAAAACATTGGTTTTCCCCTGCCCATATTCTAACCATTAAAAAAACATTAAAATACATTTTTGGAAACCAGTGCATTAGAGGCAAAAAACTGTTGTTTGTACTGTGGCATTTGCAAACATCAGTCTTTTCACTACTGGTTGCATCAAGTAAATATGTTTTGATTTGATAGCTGCTTGCTTCCAAAAAGAGCTCTAGGGAAAGGGAGAGTCCTTTGGCCCATGGCAACATTTACCTGGTACTCTGCTGACAGTCCCTCTTATCATTCCATGTTTCTTGCAGGAGGAGGACCGATTTGAAATAGAAGACTTCCTCACCTCTGGACATCAATTAATACAGCCTCAGTAGTCTCTGAGCTCCAAGATGTATAACATTCTTTTCATAAAAACCGTAGCCTGAAACTCAATTTTTCCCCCCGAATACTCTAAAGAAATGGTGCCTCTTTTAAGAAGGGCAGTGGAAGGAGTATGTAGGGAAAAATACCTGCCTTCAAAACCAATACCCTCAAACCATATCTGATAGCCAGCAGATGCAATTTTAAAGTAAATCTCCTCGTACGGAATTGTCTCACCAGAGTAAGAGGCTGATAGTTAGTTATTTATTAGTAAATATGGAATCATCAGAGTTTTCACAGACATGATAAAAAAGTCTGTGAAGAAATCCAGATGCTCTTTCATGTTGTACTCTAAAAAGTCTGGAGTATGCAGCATTCCTTTCATTAGCTCTGTACATTCCCTCAGGCTTACACAGCTTGCACTTCAACACCTTTAATATGGTGGCTCTGTGTCGAGGAGCACATTTCTGAGTTCAGTCTGGGAGATATTTCTAGGCATTTGTATTGGGCTTATTCATAGAGGGATGGCTGGGAGTTGGTTTCATCCAGCCGTGGGAGATTTGACTTTGCTCCACACAGCTGAAGAAAGGACACAGCCATGAGTCACCTAATTGCCTTGAAGCAAATGTAGATTCCTCCTGACAGCACTTAAGATGTTTAAGCTCAGAGTTTACCAATGGGCAGCTTGTGTTTACACAAAAATAGAAAAAGAGAGAAGCAGCTACTTTAGAGGTGGTGAAAATGTTGTAGGTTTCATAGAAAAAGCAACATGAGCTCTGGGACCTTCCTGTACCTTCTGGGAATGACAGGACCCTTTGCTGGTGTGGGCTCCCCAAAACAGGCAGGAGAATCTGCTACAGGGCTGGCAGGTTTCGAAAGATGCCAGAGCAAAGGGGGGAGTGCTTATTTCCTGTGTATTTTCAGGTTTTAAAGCACTATACAACGTGTGAGGACAGCTGCACAGGGAGCCCACAACTGCAGACTGTCAGAGAAAAGGGGACTTTCTGGAAAGTCTCCCTGAAGAAACAGACAGGGCTTCTATTAGGACTGATGTATGTGTAGATGCTCGTGTGACAGCCTTTGGATCTAGATGGAAGACAGCTTGGAGAATCAGGCAATCCAATTACTTCTCTTAGATGCCCTCAGTAACAAAATGACCTGAATGAGGGACGGGGCGTCACTCTTGAGTGAAAACCATGCAGAAGTTCTAAAATACTATGAAAAGTAGTCTAGAGCTGCCATGATCCATTACAGCAGAGCTGGAGAGATTTTCATTCTTGGACTTTGAGTCAAGGAACACGCTCATCATGCAGCAAGGGTTCGGCCAAGAATGTTGTTTTAATAAGCACTATAAAAGCTAAATCAAAAGAATGAAACACGAACATAATGTTTGCACTTGAACAGAGACATCCCCATCTATTGAAGCAGCTCCTTTTGCAGTGTTTACTCAATACCCAGCGGGCCCATCTGCCCGTCCCTCGTTAGGAAGGGAGCGCCAGGGGAGCACGGAGCTGTCAGCACAGCTCCTCTTGCATCACGGCAGCCACAGCCAGCCGGCCACGGGCCCACGCTGCACAGGCTGTGTCACCCAGCTCCAGCTGCCACCTTACACGCCGTGGGGGACTTGTGAGGCTGCTGCCAATGGTCAGTACACCCAGACAGGCGCCCATGTGCCCTGCTTAGAGTAACACCCTGGACATCTCTTCCTCTGCAGATCCACGAGTTTTCTGAGAAGAAACAAAGGTGAATTGCACAATCAATGGTTCCATCTGCACACTGCTTTCCACAAGCCAGATTCCCTCCCCCCTTGTGCATTGAGCAGTCATGTGTGTGCCCACAAAGCAAACTGTTGTACATGGACACTTGTGCCACCGTGTAAAATTTAGCTGGGTGGCATGTACAGTCAATATATGTAGTATTGCTGTTGGGCTGGTGTTCCAAAGAATGCCTATCTGACTTGTGTCAAACAGGTAACCTTTTGGGATTAAAGGAGTTTTTTGGCCCTTGCAGGTGCAGTCAGTTAACAGTTGCTGTATTTTGCCCGTGCATGATCATTACTGCTCACATTAACTCTGAAAGGGCCAATAAACAAGGAAGAATAATCTGAGACTTTCCAGTTGCTAAGGCAATGAATTAATCAGCATGTATGTGTTCAGCAGATTCACATGATCCTGCCAAGGCCTACAGCTTTAGGTCTCCTGCTATATTTTTGCCAGCATGAGAGAAGGGAGCAGAGGAATTGGCAGGGAATGAAGTGTCAATGGTTAGGGCTGTAATAAAAAATTTGGAAGGAGAAAGCAGCACCTACTGCAACACATTCATGTACTATGTGATATTATAGCATGCCAACCAAATGAGGCTCTTTGCCACCATTCTGTGCAACAGCTTCATTTAGCCTAATTATTGGGTATAAAATCCCCTTGTCCAGTAAGAGCTGAATTCTCCTCCCAGAGTTGTGAATCCAAGCTGAACGATATTCAGTGCTTTTGATCATATTTACAGACCCTGAACCGACTCTTCAGCTGACACGACATTGCTCCACTTAAATCATTAAATTTCTGTCTATCTCAGGAGCTGAGTTCTTTAAAAGCTTCTTGGAGTAAGATGCAAACCAGCCAAGCAGCACCAACACCATTTCCAAACCCAAGAGGATCAATGCATGCTCTGGAGGGCTGAGGACAGCACAGCATAGTTGATATGCTTAGGTCAACCTACAGTTTGTAAATGGTTTTGATGCTGATCAGCAGTCCAACATAGTGGCTATAAATTAAGTACTATGATCCCTTCTGACACATGCAATTCACCAGAAAAAACGTAACAAAAAAAAAACAAACAAAAAAACCCCCACAAACAAACAAACAAAAAAACAAAAAAAAAACACAAAAAAAACCCCAAAAAACCCCAAAAAACCAACCCCCCCCAAAAAAAACCAAAAAACCCCAAAAAACCAAAACCCAAAAGAAAAAAAAAAAAAGAAAACCAAACCAAGTTGGCTTTTTTTGAGTTAGGAAGATCAAATGAAGTGGTTTGGGTTTTGGGTTCAGGATGAATTCCCACTTACCCACTTAAATACCAGAGATGAGGTCTTTCTTACAGTTCTTTACCACAAGTCAGGAGTTAGCCAATAAATCCTATCCCTGTCACTTTCCTCTAGGCCACAGTCATGGGAATATTTAGTGGACAACACTTGCACTGTACCCTCCCTGAGATGCTGTGCTGCTTCTTTTTCTCTTTTACAGACAGAAACATCACTGTGCCTATGAACCTAGAAGATAATGTCTGAATAATTTTACACATGCCGTTGTTGCAGCTGGTGATCCATACCTCCTTTTCAGTTTAGAGCCCCTTTGGTTTCCTAGGGAAGCTCTGTTATCTGAAATGAAGGGTAGCCTGTAGCTAGGGCCAATACAACCCCCCACATTCAGTGAGGTTTAGCCAAACCTGAAACAAAAGCATGCCTTTAATAAGGGAGTCCAAGCCTGACCTTCAGGGTCACTCTAGGGTGAGACAGATCCACTCGAGTTACCACCATAAGCAGGCAGCTGGTTATCACCAGCTGGAACATCTGGAGTTCTGGGCCCAGTCCTTACCCCAGACCTTCCAGTATGGCTTTCTGTGGATGTAAATCTTCTTATCAGTGAAGTGAAGATAATGCCACTTCAGCACACTGCACACTGTAGGAGAATTAAATGGATAAAGTTTATTAAATGTTTTATATGTCAGACAAAGTATATATAAGACCTAAACATTCTTACTGAAAGCCCCAATAGCTGAATATCAGAAAACTAATAGGGAGAAAGGCATTAGAGACCTGGCAGAGAGGCTAGTCCTGATCTTTGGCACTAGTGCTTGTGGAAAATCAATTTAATCTCAGAGGAAAGCAGCCTTGGGAGGAAGGTGTAGGTAGAGAAGGCGTCACCCCAACACCCCTCACTACACTCTTGAGACTGACCCTGCTCTCCCCTGAATCACCCACAGGAAAAGACCACATGTCTAATCAAAACCCATTTGCAGTTAATTATGCAGTCATGGATAACATGCAGGCTCAGCCTGGGCTCCCGGGCACTGCTGGGGCACAGAATGGCATTGAAGACACCAGAGCTGTGCAGCCAGCCCCATGTGCCTCCGTCCACAGGGCTGAGGAGATGCTGCTGCTGCTGCCCTCGCTCTCACACGGCTCCAGGAACATGGTGGTGGCCACGAGGGTGGTGGTTTCCATAAAGCATTCAGTGCTA
This sequence comes from Anomalospiza imberbis, assembly GCF_031753505.1. NCBI lineage: Eukaryota > Metazoa > Chordata > Aves > Passeriformes > Viduidae > Anomalospiza > Anomalospiza imberbis. Next base: position 13,714,360 of record NC_089689.1, read on the forward strand.
ATGAGTTCAGTGCCAGTGGCTGTTGTGAGCAGGCAGCAGAGCAGCAGTGGGGCTGCACTGGCACACAGCTGAGGCTGCAGCTCTCTCTGCAGGCTCCATGGGCACTGGCTGTGCACGGGCACCAGGGCTGGGTGTGCACGGCACCAGGGCTGGCTGTGCATGGGCACCAGGGCTGGGTGTGCACGGGCACCAGGGCTGGCTGTGCATGGGCACCAGGGCTGGGTGTGCATGGGCACCAGGGCTGGGTGTTCATGGGCACCAGGGCTGGGTGTGCACGGGCACCAGGGCTGGCTGTGCATGGGCACCAGGGCTGGGTGTGCATGGGCACCAGGGCTGGGTGTGCACGGGCACCAGGGCTGGGTGTGCACGGGCACCTGGGCTGGGTGTGCATGGGCACCAGGGCTGGGTGTGCACGGGCACCTGGGCTGGGTGTGCATGGGCACCAGGGCTGGGTGTGCACGGGCACCAGGGCTGGGTGTTCATGGGCACCTGGGCTGGGTGTTCATGGGCACCAGGGCTGGGTGTTCATGGGCACCAGGGCTGGGTGTGCACGGGCACCAGGGCTGGCTGTGCATGGGCACCAGGGCTGGGTGTTCATGGGCACCTGGGCTGGGTGTTCATGGGCACCAGGGCTGGGTGTTCATGGGCACCAGGGCTGGGTGTGCACGGGCACCAGGGCTGGCTGTGCATGGGCACCAGGGCTGGGTGTGCACGGCACCAGGGCTGGGTGTTCATGGGCACCAGGGCTGGGTGTTCATGGGCACCTGGGCTGGCTGTGCATGGGCACCAGGGCTGGCAGTGCATGGGCACCATGCCCGGGGCACACAGCCACCCCAGAGGGTGAGCACAGATGGGGCTGGCCTCGTCCTTGTCCCCTGTGGCTGGGCACGAGGCCCCACGGAGCCCAGCCTGAGCACTGGGAGCTCCGGGCAGAAGGGCTTGAGTCTGTCTGGACATCCCAAGCACGACCACCATGTCCAGAGCTGCTCCACGAGCCCTGCACCAGCACTCCCAGGGCACGGAACTGCTCAGGAGCCCTGCCTGTCCTGCAGGCAACCTGCAGGGCTTCCACAGCCTCCTTTCGAGCCCTGGGGTGATGCAGCCATGCACTGAAGATGTAACTGCTCCAAATATTCCTTTGATCTGAAGGTTATTTTGCTTTTCCTAATAATTTCTTGATAGCAATATAATTGGATGAGTCCTTAAGGCCATTTCATGTACTAGATTTACTGGGAATATTACCTGCATATTTAGAGTTAAGAGGGACAAATATTTTATTTCCTTTTTTTATTTTCCCATTATTTATAGAGTTCTCTTTGAATCTTGTAAATACATTTTTTCATTTCCCTTCAGAGTTTGTCTTTCTCTTTGGCAAACATTGATTTTTTTTTCATGTTTTTTCCAGTGAACCTTGAAATTAAAATGTCTTTTTTTGTTTAATTTCTTTTTTTGTACACTGGACTCATTGTCAGCACAGCAAGAGCAAGGTGCTTTGTTAGATTACTGCTGCTTCAAAGCTGCTGAAAGGAAGAGTTGACCACATTTTATTATTTGTGTGTAGTTCCTTGATAGCTTACAATTATCCTTTTCACACACAAAGTCAACCCCAAGTTCTCAGCATTTGAAGGAAACATTTAAATATTTTTAGTATTTGATAATCAATTTTTACTTAATATACCAGTTTCAAGAACTGTAGAATTATTTGTCCTCTTAGTGGACAAATCACATGCACAGAAACAGCTATATACAAAAATAGTGAGGTTTACAGGCAGAGAGCTGATATAGTTGGGGAAAAAAAAAGGAAAAGCTCTCAGTCACACAAGCCCTCTGAAAGCATTTCTGGTTTTTTTTTCATCTGTATCAACTGTTCTAATAAAAAATACTACTTCTCTCTGAAAGCCTTTCCTCTCTCCTACCCTTTTACCATCGCAGCTACAGCAACATTATTTCTAGCAAAAAAAAATTGTATTTATACAGCAAAGAAACATATCACCACTTTTTCAAGTGTTTTTCATCAAAACTACTGTCTGTTCCCTTTCCTACAATAGAGATTTTATTTTTAAAGTAGAGTATTTTTAGAAAATAATAATTTTAATGATAATTACTTGGTCATTGTCATTTTATCTGCTGTAGCAGAAGAATTCTCTATTACAGTCTTCACTAAGAATGCTTTTTTTCTTTTGCTAAGTAGCCAGGGCACCGTCAGTTTTGAAATTAAAAGCTTAAATTATAGTAGGGTAAAGTGGTTGGACCTAGGAACACAGATACATTTGTATCCTTGGTCAGCCTGAATGCCATCAGAAAGTTAGGAAATTCTTCAAAATATTCAGCTACAATGAAATCCTCCATAAATTAAACAGGTTTTCTTTAGCTTTGTGACCTAGGGTTATACATTATGCTAAGCAAGTAAAACAGTCTATGTTCAAAGGCTAAAGAGCAGGTAGTAAGTATTTAAAGCAGCAAGAGTCATGTTTTTTAAAAAAAGTATTTAAAAGTAGATTGTTCTAGGCTATAATAAACTATGAATTGTAAAAGGTTAATTGACAAAATGATACTCATCTAATGCCATCTCTGTAATAGCAGTCATTGCTGAATTCAAAAATTCAGGGGTCTTGCTATATTGACAATCACATTTCCTCAAAGGCTGCAGTTATTTCCTCAGTCTGTTTAACCTGTGGTAGTTAGTTATAGACTTACAAGTAGCACACAGGCAGACACAGGTACCTGTGACCACTGTGCTGCTGGCAGAAAGACAAACACCAGTCTGCAGCCCAGGGCAGCCCAGGTATCCGCATGAAGATTCCTGCCAGGAGCTGACCTTTGCCTCGCTCGCCATCCGAACCCGAGCGCTGGCGTGGGCGGTGGTAATTACCCTCACTGCACATCTGGCATTCAAGGAAGGGCAGCCTTGCCTCAAGGTTGCTGTGCTTAGGTTCAAATCCCATTTTTGCAGAGCCTCTGACCTGCAAATCTGATCTGTTTTCCTCCAAACTGTATTTCTTATTCAATGAGATACAATATGTTAGCAGTGAACAAAACGGTACGATTTTAAGAATAGCAACAAACATTCAGTCAAACTCTTTCCATGGGCACATTTTCAGAGTGGCAGAGATACCATCCTCATGACAGAAAAGATTCCTTTTTAATTTTTTTTTCCCCCTAAGCTATTATGCCAAATGAGAACTATTTTGTTTGTTTACTTTATCAATTTTGTAAAAAGCAGCAGCTCCTAAACAGAAGGACAAATGGAGTCACTGCAATTGTTGTTTTGCAGAAAGGACTTCCCAGGCACTGGCTACATCAGCAGCTTTTGTGAGCAGAGTGCAGTGCCACACAATCACTTCTATCCACACCTGCCACAAGCTGTAACAAAAAAAAAAGGCACAGGCTTGCTAAGAAGGGGCTATTATAATGTCTCCTTAATTATGATTCATTACTTCTTTTTTTAACAGTACAAACTTGTCAGCTATAACAAAAGATGTTTAAGAAACAAACCTTGTCAAAATAAATGAATTAAGAGCATTCATCCTTTTCCAGAGTGTGAAGAAGTTTGTAAGGTGATAATGAATTCCGTAAAGCATTAGCCACACTTCTTAAAATGTGTGTATCACTTACTCCGTAACTTGCAAAAGTTTTGTTATTCTCACTGAATCTCCACTTATGGGCACAAATTATCAAGATTTGATTGTAAGTGGACTTTGAGCAATTCAGCTATTATTCTGCCAAGTGCAAGGTGTTTTCTCTGTGTAGAGGCCTGTTAAAGTCACATGAAATCCACATGAAATCCAAAGGCAAGCTACCATTGCCTTTGCTGTTACTTGGCAGAGCCTTGTTCTGCAGAAGGTGTAGAGCATCTTCTGCCTGCCAGGGTCCTGCCAGGGCATGGGCTGTCCCCCAGCACTGGCAGGTGAATCCTGTCTCAGGAGCTGGGGTTAAACCTTATCCCAGGTCATTGTAGGAGTTCATCAAAAGCAGGGCCAGGCCATGACTCGGACTAAGCTTCCAATGACAATTCTGGGTCTGCTTTCCCAAGCCATTGCTTTCTTTACATGTATGGGTGCCCTCCCATAGTGCCAAGAAATTCTGTCCAGGCATGATTGACTGTGGGCCCAGCAGTATCACCAAGTCCACCCACACCCACACTAATCTGTGCATGCAGCTCTCTCGTGGCTTTAGTCCCTTCATGAACTGGGCATCAGCACAATCTTCCCATCCCTCTACCAGACTAACCTTCCAGCTCATTGACCGTTTTCAGAACCATCTCAACATCTGCCTAAGACCCATTTCATATCCCTGATTTTGCCCCCTCACTGTCACATCCATGACTGTTCACAAGTTTACGGTTCTCTCTATCACTGCACCAATCTTGGTGCTCCTTTCAAATAGCAGAGCTGCTGGAGACAGTCACTGATCTGAGAAATTTTTGTGTGCAGTAAATGAGCACCCAGAACTTCCTCCATGTAAAGAAATCTTTCCAGTAGCGGCATAGCTCATTTCATCAGATGAGCATTTCATCAGATGAGCACTCACTTACCACAAAAAATAGATTATGCTGATGACTTCTACTTATCTAAACCAAATGCTCTGAAGAACTGCTCAGATTCCTGAAGCCTCCTAAGCTTGTGGCTTCTGTTTTCCAAAAACCAAAGGCAGCTTCTGCAGACCTACCATTTTTACCCCTTGGAGCAGTGATGGTGCTGTCCCATTTGCCTGCCTGGGGTGGCAGGGCTCACTCACTCTCACCATCCTGTCGGGTGCTGGGAAGAGAGGCTGTCTCCCACCTCATCACTACACCACCGTCCTCCTGCTGCACCTTGCATAGAGGCACTAGTATCACTCTGGATCCAAGCTTCTCCATGGTCCCAGCCTAAAAGCTCAGGTTGAGGCCTGCCTTGCTGGCTGAGCACACACTTTTTTGAGAGATGCTCTGGAAAACAACATAAGTTTGCTGTATTCACTAGGATAAACCCAACTGAGTTTTTAAGGAGCTGAGCTGTTTTCAATCCAGCTCACATACAGCTACGGACATCTTCAACCCATGTACTTTCTGATTCTGATAGAAATTCTCCCCCCTGCTACTTAGAAACAGACACAGGCACAAGGAGGTCAATACTACTGAGGGTCTGGCTTTAGATTTTTGGCATCAGAAACATGAATGAACAGGGAAACAAAGACTAGAGGAGATGTATGGTGGAGATGTATCAGAGGTACGGAAGAAAAAAGGTCGGACAGATATTCAGGGGAACAGTCTGGAACATTGGCCCTTGCCCTGGTCTCTCAGTGATCCCTGGCAAGATGAAGGAGTACAGCACACCCAAGAAGAGTTTTTCCTAGAGCAATACAACTCAGTTATCACTGGAGTGTCTCTGCATCCCAGGGAAATGTACAGAGATTCAGGCTACCCAAAAGAAGGGAAATCTGTGTATCTGATGGCTCTTTCACAGCCCCACTGGGCTATTCCTGATGCCCTACTGCAATGTGCCATGCAGATGTGTCTCCCTCACCTGCAGTGGGACCAAAACTTGCAGCAGCAAAGGAGGAGCCTGCAGTCCTCAGTTATGGGGGATGATAGGAAGCACAGAGATGTGGAATACTGAAATAGCGAAACGCGTTTGGAAGATGCTAACTTATACGGCAACCGTTCCTATCCCTACAGCAGCCAAATGCTAGCAAGTGTAAAAGCAGAATCTCAGCAGTCTTATTCATTCACAGGGAGCAGAAACAAAATCTAAGCTTCAATCTCATGATTAAAGTAGGGTTCTAGAGTGGCAAGTAGACATGAACACTTGTGCTCAGAAAACAGTAGTCTGTTTGAATACCAGTCTCTGTGGGAGATCCAATATGCTACTGAAATAACTGTTCATGAATGTCAAAAATAATGACAGCACTGAAACAGTCCAATCTGCAATAATATCTTCTATTAGATATTTCACTGCAACAGCCAGAATTTTAATAAAGCATATGGCAATTTTTAGTTAGCAATGGAAAAGGCATTTCCTAAAGCTGGGATACACCATACCTGTTGACTGGCAAACAGCTCAAAGGAGGGAGTTTAGCTCATGGGCAGAGGCAATCACATCTCCCCAGAATGGGAGCTCCCCCTTTTGCAGCCTGACAGGTGCCACCAGCAAGGACAGGTGGGAAATCAGCCAGGGATGTACTCTCCACAGTGCTCAGACCAAGCACCAGTGCAGACAGTGACTGCAAACCACCCCGTGGGCTCCATCCCTGGGCATTGATTGTGCCCCAAGACCAGGACCTGCCTCCTGTGTGCTCCTGCTTCTACAGGACCATCGATTTTTCCTTTTTGTGCACAGGGAGCATCTCAGCCACAATCTCACTCACTTTTCCAGCAAAGTATGGTGATCTTCACTAGCAACAAGTGTTTCCAGCCTACCACAACATTTGATGATAATTGTAGGAGTAAATGTTTGGTGGTTAAGGTGCATTTTGTAAATGTCCAATATTTATAGCTATGGAAAAATTCATTAATTGTCACATTCACCTTAAATTATTCACAGGTATAATTGGGGAAGAGCTTCCACATTAAAAATTAGGCCATACTGACCTCTATAAACAAATTCAGTAAGCCACAACAAGCTGCTTGAATCTATTTAAAATACTACTTTGGAAGCACAGCAAAAACATACTGACTGTTTAGTTAACTTAGGGTCCATTTCCTTCCCATCTATCTGTAAAAAAAATATTATGGTGAAATAAGCACATGTTTTTATTTGCTGGTGAAGAGATGGTATGTGTTGCTACTGTGGTCCACCCACAAAAAATCCATTGCTTTTAGTATGAATTAAGTGAATACTGAAGTGTCTCTGCTATTCTCAGAGGAAAATTCTCTTCTACCTACCTTATAAATAATTGTTAGGTCTGGTATTCTACTTAGCAGAAAAATACAGCACAGAAAAAAAAAACAGCTCTCAAACATGTTATTTATACAGTTTATACACTGTCTACAGGAAGAACTGAAATTATTTTCACTAGCAACATATGTGTAATTTAATATCACCAGTGAAAACTAGGAGCTGAACTGGCCAGGATAAACTTCAAGCACTTGTAATTTTTCCAGTTTTGAACACAAAAATAGGAGCTAAGCAGAACTCTCCATCTCTGCAGTGATTACAGCAGTATTTTCTAGAGGAAAGGACAGAAAACCAAAACTGTACGTGGGGAAAAAAATGAACAGAGAGAAAACAAACACTCCCCTACTACCCTACCATCAAACTTCTCTTGAAGACATCCATTGCTCAAGCCAGTTGTGAAGCAAACAGCCATGTGCATAACACATCTGTCAAGGGTTACAGGATACAGTTCATATTTATTCACCTACTCTTACTCTGCATAATGCTGTTCCTGGGATCTCACTCTCCATCAGCTCCTTCTCTGCTCTGAACAAGGTCACAGTACACTGACCTTGAGTCCTGCAAAACCAAAAACATCCCCTGGCTTGCTGCTGTATTTTTTTTCTTGAAATCTCCAGACTAGGTGAAAGTGTATGACTCCTGATGACCTTTAGAGAAACTTCCCCCACATCAATGACTCTTGCACTGAAACCAGAGTTGTTCCTCCCACCTGACTGATGTTTCCCACTGCAAGCACAACAGATGCATCCCAGACTGCTGAAGAAAGGACAAGCCTGAAGAGCACAGTAAACTTCCAAGTTATGGCATACATGGGCTCTTCTCTCTGAGCCTGGCAGGCAGGGTACACAGCATGCCGGTATCCTCCTGTGCTTTTGGAAAGCAGTGGAAACAGTAATCCAGCTTTGCTTTCCCTGCATCTCCTAGTCTGAATTTACACTTCTGTGAGAAAGAAACTAAAGGATTTGTGAAGGGGTCCCCTGTTACCATTTCTCCTATAGGTCATGCAGCAGCATGGTTTAGATTGAGGGTCATCAGTGCTGCATGGAATCAGACACAAATGCAGGATGCCAGAGGAGAGAGAGGAGAGATCTGCAGCATAATCCAAGAGGTGCTGGAGAGCAGCAAGAAAGGAACGAGGTGATGGTAATTTAGATCATAAATCAGTGACTAACTCAGAACACAGTTCACCTGCTTCCTGTGCCAGCACAGCCGCTCCCTCTTTTCCCAGGCACAGGGACAGGCAATGCTGTCTGCTTCAGCTGTTCCTCATGGGGCCCTTAAAGGCTGAGTTAATTCTCACTAGTTCATCATACAGCCCTCTACTTTCCCAAAGAGTCATGGGATCCAGTCTGCCAGCAATACATCTGCATAAAACAAAGTTCAGCACTGCTTGTGGCAGTAACTACCCTTGCAATCACAGCATAGCACCAAATGCTGGGTAAGTGAAAGGATCATTCCATAAAAGCCTGCAAGGTAAATACATATTTCCTCATTAGCATTTAGCCATTAGTCTCAGATCTTAACAACTCAAGAAGCCAATGCAGATGGACTAGAGTGGCATTATTGCAGCAGCCCTGAGCTGGGCAGGGTCTCGTTGCTTGCGGGTCTCAGTACATCATGGAGACAGCTCATCTGGAAAGCTGAACTGTGCACCCCTGATCCTGGAACAGGTCTCCTCCTAGACACCACCTTTGCCATGTTAACTGAGAAACATGGCTACTCAACCTGATGCTCTGTGTGACATAAGCACACTGGGTCAAGTGACAAGCCAGATATTTCAGTCCCAGCCCATCTCCACTAAAAAAAAAAAATCCTGTTCATGACTTTACATTCATAAATACACTCACAATGTCAAGGGATGGGGGTTTTTCATCAATTCATTAGATATGCTCCCATGAATTATTTATATTCAGTGCTAAAAATGGTTCCGAAACATTACAAGAATTCAATATCAGTTTTCACAGTGGGATTTCATCATTTTAGCACTGTAGCATAATAGCCTAATGCAACACTAATACTAATACGATATGGTGCTAATAGGGTACAATGAGAGTTCTCTCTAATATGCAAACATTTCCATGTTGCATTATTATTTCTTTTAAGTTAATATGATATGGTGATAATATGATGAAATGAATTAGTTTCATATCATTGTTTGCATGAGTTGCGCATATTAAAAGAATATTTCCCCCCCTCCCTTTGAATTCACTTGGAATGAGCTTGAAAATTTACCCTGTAGTTATTCTTATGCTAATGAGGCTGTTTAGTAGGAAACACTCCCGCTGTTGCTTAGCCAGCTGAAGAAAGAATAGGCGCATATCACCTCTTGCTGGAAAAAGAATTTTCCTGGCCTGTTTTGAAAGCCTCTGTCCTAAATATGTTTGGTTTAATGTTTCCCACTAGCTCATAGATTCATTGCATATTTATGCTAAATTCTCTGGTCAATATTTATCAGCAGCACTTCTATGTAAGTGGACATGGCTCCCAGCTGAGCTGCTGTGAGGGGCAAGGCCAGCACCTGGGCAGGTGACCACAGAGACAGAGCCATCACAGTTTGTGTGGCCCAGGATGGGTGTATGCTGGGCAGAGAGAGACGGCAAGGCCACACCCAGGCTCCAAGCTCCCTCACAGTACTCTCCTCCAGGTCTTGTGACATTTTGCCAAAGCCTGTACTGTGTATTCATTAATGCAAAAAAACAAGCTGGTGTAAGGGTTTTTCTTTCTGCCCCACAAAGTAGAGTATTTACCAGCCTTGGAGAGAAATCCTGTTAGCCCTTCCCAGAAATGAGCTCTGTTCCCTGGCACATCACACTGATGTGAGGAACCCTTCGTTTTCCAGCTCTGGTAGGACCCACAGAAAGCATCCTACAGATGCTTTGGCATTCTGTGTTGGACGCAACCTGCAGGGCTTGGAGCAGCCAAGAAGCCCTGTCCCGACTGTTGTAGCCTTTTGTGCTACAACACTTAAATGTGCAAACTGGAATGGCTGTAATGGGGCTTTACTTGGCCCTTTTCAGAGGGACTCTCTGGACAACTGTGCTCATTAATAAATGAGCACTGAAATTTTGAGAACTTCTGTTTGGGGATGTTGTGGGGCTCCAATACAGAATGATATGGGAGGACATTCTTAAGTAATTCAACTAACATTAGCCTCTGGTTATTTTCTTCCTGACTTCCCTATGGAGACAGAGGACAACCCACAAAGTGGCTGAGAATGACATCCTGATCTGCACACACCCCAGATTTAACTTTATGTATATCCAGTAATTGTCTTCAAAACCCAGTACATCCAGCTTGACTGAATCTGAATTCAGGCTCTGTGACCATTAATTCACATGAAGTTATGCAAGAAAATTTTACACGTGAGGTTAACAGCATATGTACGGTACAGAAAACATCCCCAAATGTTACACAGTTTTAAAATGTCATAAATAAAATAGTCAAAGGTTTTTTTAATTATCAGATTTCCAAAGCTATTTTACATAATTCCCTGCATAATCCAATCTTAAACTCAGAAGACACTCATGCAGATGACATTTCCTCTCTGTTTTGAATAGGGATTATTTTTTAAGAGGATACAGAACCTGGAAGTATTTCAATAGGTCTGATATTTAAAGCATATTTAATGGCATTTATGTTTTAATCTTCTTACCTACTAAACTTTAAAGAGAGCTGCAAGGAATTCAACAGTGAAAAAAATAATTAGACATTAGTTAGTAACACAAAATGCATGGGCAATGGGTCAGTGGATTCATGAACAGGATGTAAACAGGAATGGCTGTCAGGGCAACACAGCACACCATGCTTTCCACCCTCCAGGAGTCACACTGTTCACATCCTCTCAACATCCTGAAAGTGTTCAACTGTTCATGGACTTCAGCTACACTGGTGGCAACAGGGTGATCTGAAATCAATGACCCAAATTCACCAGGTTCCTTATAAATGAGCAGTTCAGAGGAATCTTTGCCAGGAAGAGAGGACAGGGGCAGATGAATAATTGTCATAACTCATTCTGTGTTTTCTAGCCTGAACACAGCACCATCTAAGACCTCTTGCAGGAAGACTACTCACGTTAATCAAATCTCATAGAAAATTATATAAAGAAAACCCCTGTTGGTCTTCTGAACTTTGGAGTTTTAGAAACAAAATCTTATTTTGATAATACACATTCAGCCTTGCTGCCTAAGGGCTGTTGCAAGTTTAGTAGCAATGAGTTACACCTTGTGCTGGTGCTTGTCTCCCTAAATTTTACGCATACTCATTTGCTGTTTCAGTCCTGAAAGAGCCTTCAGACAACTGCCTGCTTTTTTTCCTCTCACACTCTGCCTAACCCCAGGAGCAAGGAGCTACTTCGTTAGGAGTAAACGTATTAATTAGCAGTGAACCTGTTTAACCCACATGCTCTTTCACGCAGCTTCATAATGAATTCCAAACAACCCTGAGTTGTAACATGACTACTATTTTTGCATATTAGAGCAGATACTCATTCTCTTGAAATCAGAGGCAGTGGTCTAGCAAACACCTCTTTCTAAGGGGCCCATAGATTGGAGCCTGCTGAAGCTTCCCCACAGCGTTACTCCCACATGAGAGTGACTATGTATGGCATTCCTGCAGCATTCCTCCAGCTTTCTGACACTGTGCCCTAAGCCAGCTTCAAAAGGCAGGACTAAAGGAGTAGTGATAAACTGTAAATAAAACCAGTTTACCTTGTTTCCAGCTTCTCACAAAGAATCACTTACATTGGTGAGGTCTTGTTTCAGCAGTTTCTAGAGCCACCAACCAACACGTGCTCCATGCTGTCCCTCCACGCAGGGTGCCGTGCCAGCGGCTGGGTGCACGGTGCTGGTGGCAGTGGGTGGTGTGGCCACCAGTGTGGGCACACCTCCTGGACAGCCTCATCCCTGCACCCCAGCCACAGGCTTACTCAATGGCCCTGCTGGTTAGGAGGCCCAGGAAGATCTTCATTGAGTTGCAGCTTTTTAATCTCTGTAGTATCAGCGATAGCTGCTTTTAGTTATTTATTTCACCGAGCAGGGCCCAGCATGGTCATAGTGGGCACCAGCTTTAATCTCTCTCTCTGGTTAAGGACCAAGATTCATGTGTGGTTGTCTGAGGAGTCACTTCAGGCTGACCATCATAAAACACACATTGGAAAAGACACCTTTCAAATATTTGGATGTGTACTTATTTCTACATTGAAAGAACTGATTTTGCAAAACCTCCCTGTGTGGCCCAGACAAATTGATGTGATTACTTTTAGCTATCAGTGGGAACAAAAAAGTCTTATGCAACTTAAGCACAATAAGCCAAGCCATTATTCTACCCTGAAAAAATCAAAGATTCCTTGGTGTTACCATTACTATTGCTCTGTTACTTGTGGAAAACAATTCCAACTATCAGGAAATAATTATGAACAAAGTCCAGTTAATTATACAAGACATCTAAGCTGCCCTAATTAAGGATTGGGTCAATACTGTTCACTTGGTAATTTTTTTTTTAATTGTGAATAGATTTAGTAGAAGCCTGGCTGATAAACAAATAATGAGATTAGTGGTCCAGAAGGAATTTGATTAATAAAATTATTCACCAATTATTTATTTCCTCTGGTTTATATCATTCTTTCTTCTACCTTAGAACAGGAATAGAAGGAGAGGGATTGCACTCATTGGTTTCAATGCCTATGTTCCTTCCTGTCAGAAACACCCTACAATCCTGAGCCTGAGGATTAAAGCTCTATTCATGCAACCAAGACAAAATGGGGTAACAATTCAAAGCCACACTAAGTCCCTGATGCAGTCAAATAGCACCCATAGAAACCTTATGGATTTTGCTGCAAGTACTCACCTTGCATAGATACAGTGTTTATGGTACTTTGTGCTCAACCATGAAAAAATCGTCAGGGATGGTAAAAACCAAAAAAGACAAGCTATAGATCCGGTTCCACAGTTGATATCTCCCCAACATTTCTTCAGGAGAATTCACACAACTCCTGTTGACCTCCAAGTGTTGAGTCCCAAGTCCAGAGACAGGCCACAAACAGGTGAAACTGAGCCCAGCTGCTGTGGCTGCAGAGAGCAGACCCTGAAGGTGCCCAGAGCAAGGAGTGGGCTCATGGGCCAGTCAGGCAGGCAGGGCTGGAGGGGGCACCGGGGGAAGGAGCAAGAGCCTCTGGGCAGATTGTCTGTGGCTGAGTCCCTGCAAATCCTTGTGTGTTACCACCACACCAACGATGGATGACTGCAGTTTAAACAGGAAAACAACTTTACATATGTTTTAGACTACAGTCTGCTAGCCTCATATTTTAATATGAAACTGAAGCAATTTACTCCCTTTTTAATGGATTACAGGAGCTCAAGCATAATGCTTCTACCCTTGTATGATCAATACCTTTAACACATTCATAAATTATTAATATTCTGCTCACAAAATTAACCCCCTCTAAGATGCATAATTGTTTATTACTCAAAAGAAAAAATGTTTAAGGAAGTAAAATGTTTCTTTGCATTTTTAGACATTTCTAGTAGCTTACTATATAGCAGGAAAGCTATACTGTTTATTATTCAGTGTAGCATATTAATTATAATTATTTTCTTCCTTCAGTGGCACCATAAAGGGACTTGACATATGAGTGTTTAATCAGTCAAAAGCCCATACCATGAGGACTGTCTCATTACATTCTTCCTAGAAATGAATCTGTTTTTCAGATAGGAAGGCTTTGGGTAAGAGGAAGGGGCTGAGCTGATTTAGGAGTTGGCATAAGTCAATATTACTCAGGATTGGTCCACGCAACATTACATAATATCCCAATGCTATCACCACAATGCTCCTGCTGACATCTCTTCACCAATGCTGTTGATAAGTATCCTAAAGAGGACATGCATCTTCCTGTTAATTAGTATCATGTGCTATATTCACTTAGCTGCATTTCATTAGCTGAATTATAAAATTAGAAAATAATCTTCCAAAATGTGTCTCATTTTTAAAATTCACGTCTCATTTTCTGAATGAAGAGGAAATACAGAGATCTTAAATCTCTGCCTAGGGATCACAAAACTTCAGTGCAACTCTGAATCCAATTTTCTTTTTCCAAGTGCTACTCTTTGTGTTCTAATAGTTTGAATTAGAATATCTTAGCTAAAATGGACAGTTAGTATCAAACTCTAAAGCCTAAAAATGCCTTTAAAAGTTTCAACTAAGGGAGAGCAAATGTGCTCCGACAGAGGCATCAATGGCTTAGAGCACTGCTTTGTGTCTTGGAGGCTCAAGGAATATTGCATGCAGTGGAAGCACTACAGAGCTCTCCATCTTGTAGCTATACTCATACTCCATTATCCTTGATTTAATGAAAGTGAATTAGTTTGATAAGTGTATTTTAATCTAAAGGAGATGTGAATTATTTGATCAAATATATTCAAGACAAATTTTTACACCTATGCTTAACACACATGAGATAGCATGGCTCATTGCTGGTAAAAACAAAACAAATAAAACTTCACTTGGTGTTTTACACAGCTGCTCCAGGACTGAGCTGATACCAGTGTGTGGGATGTGTTTGTAAGCTGTTTGCACTGCATGAGCAGCAACCTCATTTCCACCTTCATCAAGACGTTTGCTGCAGCTACCCTCATTGTAAAGTGGAAATGTCTTAGGTATGAAGTACAAACTTGCAGCTCTGGAAATAATCCTTCCATGAAGTCCATGCCTATGGCCATGGGAGAGGTGCCGTTGCTGTCAAGAGAGCTTCCAGTCCATAGGTGTTCCAGTCCAATACACTGATTTGAGGGGAAGGGGTTGGGTGGGTTTTGTTTGGGTCTTGCTTGTTTTGTTTTGGTGGTGATTTTATCAATCAGAAGTACCAAAAAGCTTTGAAACTATGAGACCACAAAAGCACTTATGAGACGACAAAAGCACTTCCAGATTTTTCCATTACCAACTATAAGCCAGCCTTAAGGAGATTCTTTGTTTACATTTCATGGATCCTTTGAGCTTACCCTTATTTGCTTAGTTTGTGCCAATGCTGGGAAATCTTTGAGCAACATCATTTCAAAGGTTCTCTGGCTCTTTATGATCATTCCCTTAAAAAGCATGAATGTATATCTGAAAACAAACGCTGGATTTCAGCAACCTCTTGTGTAGCCTAGTAAAATAGCAGGAAGAATAACATATAATTAACCAGACTGACTTCTCCAACTCAAATATGTTACAACCTTCATCATTACACATTTCAATAGATATTGTGATCTTACAGTGTTTAAATGTATGCATTTCTTTTTTCAAAGTCTAGAGGCAGAATAAATAGCTGCCAACACAGCCAGAAAGTCCCGGCAGACTTACAAGCAAGAAACTCTTATCACTAGTGTGAATGCTAAGGAAATAGCTGTCTTTATACAATTAAAGTTCAAGGTTGCATCTATAATAGGCTTTTCAGCTGTATTTGAAAGTAATTTAAACTGTTACTCACCCATAACCTTGTTAGAGATTCATGGTGTTGAGTACGTAAAGCAGAACAGACTGAAAGGGTTATAATACATTTACTAAAGGAAGAGAGGCTTGCAGCTAGAGAGAATATTGTGCGGGGAGACTACAGGGGTTTGGAAAAGCTGCTTTTTGTGAGAGTACATTTCTCTTACAGCATCTGAATTATTCTTAGGAGATAATTTTTTGGAGAGGTAGTCATGGTCATTTACCAGTTTTGTAAAGATATTTCTCTGCCATCCAGCCAAGAAATTAAGTAATTTAGATGTGGTTAGTGATGAAATGGGTCCTTCTGTTTTGATCCAACTCTGGTAAGGATATAGGAAATGATTCTCCTTCAGTAATTCCCACAGGTTAAGAGAAAAAAAGAAAAAAAGGAAAAAAGAAAAGTAAAAAAGAAAGAAAGAAAGAAAGAAAGAAACCTGTGATTACCAACTGGTGTTCTCCGTAACAGCCTCTGGGGCCAGAAATGCAGCAAATTCTTCCAGACATCTTCAGGAGCTCCTGTGGAACAGAGATATGATTGGAGTTGTTTTCACTTTGATTACTGGATGTTTCTCACACTGTTCATCCAATGCAAAGCGATGTAGGAGCTCTAAGCTCTAAGCATCAAGATCCCACTCTGTTTCAGAAATTACAGAAAAGGACATAGAAAACAGAAAAAGCAGAAAGAAAAAGGGAAATGCCAGCAGGCCAGACTAGTCATTTAGAGTGGCACAAAGAAAACAAGAAAAAAGAAAGAGGGCATTGAATGGGTAATATTAAGTAATGGCATTATGTCCAAATATTTGCAATGTTGGCTTCCATGCACATGGCCAAGTCATGTTTCCCATTACAGAATAATGGCAGGGCACAACCCCAAGATTCAGCTACAGTTCATTCTGGCTCTTTTCACCACTGAAATACTTCTGTGGCAGTTTTGCAAATTCCACTGTCCAAGTTTTCACACTTCAAGGAGAGGCTGAAATGGCATCCCTTGAAATTTACAAAATGTCATTTAAAAAGTACTCCTGACCCTGTGCTGCTCTTTTCATTTAGAGAATCTGAAAAGGGATGGAGATATTTAACCCTTTAGGAAGGGTTATTCTTACAACATTTTCAAGAAATGTTGAAAGGGTTATTCTTACAACATTTTCAAGAAAGTCAGGAATTTCAAAAACTCTTCTACACCTGTGTACACTTTTCACTGTACCCATCACATGGCTTTTAAGCACTTCCAAAGCTCTTGAGTACTTTGTGACTGACCACAAGACTCAGGAAGCCTCCTGTATACTTATATTTGAAAATAAGAGGGCACACCTTTTGAGAGTTGATTCTTCCTAAAAGAGCTTCTGTTGCACAAATCATAGACCTGACATAGCCTGTCAGATGCAGGTTCACCAAACAGCCCTTGTGGCTGTGTGTACACTAGTGATACACAATTTTATCACCATGATTTGGTATTTGACTGCAGCCCTTACTGAATTGTGAATTTCACCACAAAGAACAGGTTTTTGGGTTGTTGTTTTATTCATTTATTTATTTATTTATTTATTTTAATAGATATGTATGAAGCTACAGGTTCCTGAATTCATAAATTGTAAACTATATTTAATACACTGAAAATTGACTGATGATGACTGCTGCTCTTCTAGGCTAATTTTTCTTCTAAACCATGATATGAAAATTCTGGCTAATGGGCTCGTGACAAGACTAAACAGGGGTAATAGCAGACTTAATCAAGAAAACAAATGAGATTCATTAAAAGCTGGCACTCTGCGGATAATCTTTGGAGAGTTCTAACCTCAATCTACATGTCCCCATCAAAAATGAAGAAAAAAAAAAGAATTCTTCAGCTGACTTTATCTTGGGCTGTTGAGCCAATTCAATGGAAATTCATAATGGAAAAATATTAGACACAGTTCTCTTTCCAACACTTTTTATACTCTATCACAGAACTCACAGTAAAACATTAACTAGAAATTTCTTCATGCAGTTGAGAAGACAAATTAGATATAGTTTTCACGACTACCTCTAACAGTTAATTTAAGATAATGTTGCAGTACTAGAGCCATTTCTTGGCAAATACTGCTAAGAATATATACATATATATACATATACACACACACATATATATATATATATCTCATACACATACACGTCTTCCATATGTACGTTTGATACACAATGCCCATAAAGCCTTTATACTTATAGATAAGTTGAGTACAAATACCTGCACACACCTACCCTGCATTGTGCACTTTTACAAGCTGAAAGGCTAGAGATGGAAGCCAAATGCTACTCCAAGTTTCAGAAATACTCTGTCTACAATGAATTAAGCCAATTCCCTAAATATAACCATCTTCAAAATTCAGTTTTAATTCTGCAGTTCAGCCACCCATAAAAAGGAAGAAAACTTAAAATTACTTAATTATTACTCCCCTTCAACAGCTACTATCTTGTTAAAATATGCACAAAATTATGATAAACAGATAACTCCCCTAAATAAGTATCTAAGTATTTCTTTAGCCAGTATGATACCAAAAAGAAGTAGTAAAATAACTCCTGAACTGTAAGGCATACGTGCCCAGCCATGATCCACTTTGAATTTAAGAGCAAGAAAAAATAAATATGTTTCAGATTTTTTTAAAATTCATTTCTCTTAGAAATGTAAATGCATGGAAAGTACTGTCCCTGACATCTATGTAACCTACCCAAGCCCTCTAGGGGCCAAATGAAGACCTCACTGATGCATTACATTCTTCTGATGGTTTGGGATCAGGAACTGGTAAATATATTCAATCTGTTTTGCAATTCCCCCGCTTTGCAAAGACACATTTGCTTTTTGCTAGCAGCTCGAGTACCACTGTTAAAATCCAGGACTAGCTACCTTCTCTTTCCTGCACTGGCACACAGTTTATTTGCTCTCATTTGGTTCACTAACACAATGTTCTGCAAAAGCTTATTTACTCTCACTACCACCTCCTAAATACTTTAGGGAAGTCATATTGTCTTGTCATTATGTTCTTCTAGCTCTGTTCTGAGAAGGACATATTTTCTGTTAGTGTCCAAATTCTTTTCAGGTGGCTGCAGCCCTTGCAGCATGTGGCCTTACACAGTGTCTAAATTTGCTAAGGCAATTTGAGCATTATCAGTCTGCTAATTAATGTCCTATAATAATTCTGACCTTTAAAAATTGTCTTCTAGCACTGCTGTTTAACAGGCCTGCTGTGCATATGCTTTTCCTTTTTTCTTTTTTTTTGGTGAAATTTTTCCACCTACATCTTCCGCTCTCAGAGAAGTCCCAGCTCACTTAAGTGTTGCTGACAGAACTTGGAAATAGCCCTGCCTAAAATTCTGAGGTTTGGTTTGAGGGCTGTTGTTTTTTTCCCCTCCATTTACTTTGAAGGCTTGATTATCTCAGCTATTTTTGCAGAAAACATTCAGAAAGAGGAGCTTTTGCATTGTGAGAGCGTGCTGAAATCTGGCTCCTTGGCAAGCCACATCCACACACAAGCCCTTCCCCTCCAAGTCAGTAGGTACAAATACATGCAGATCAAGAGCAAAAAAGGGAATGAGCACCCGAAAGCTGGGGGTGAGCAACAGAGAATCTGTGCTTGAGGTTATTTGGTGCACAAGAAATACTACTAATACCCCAGCTTCCAGGGATGGCCTTGATGCACAGATTCAGGAGACATTTATGGGACACAGAGTGCTCCATCTCTAAGAGACAACCCTTCTGCTTCTGTGACCATATATGCAACCCTTCTGTGGATTCTGCTGTTGGCTATCCCTTCCCTGATGAATATTAACAATATGGGGGTGGCTGCAAAAGATTTCTTACTTAAGAATATAGTGAGAAACTTTCTTTGCAGTAGAGTTATTTGGGGGGGATACAGATGTGCATGCCACAGCTCACACTCCTGTAATTACAAAGACATCTGATAACACAACCAGCCTTATTAGAAATATTTTTTGTACTTTTGGGATTAATCCGGGAAAGGGAAACAATGTGCCAAGTCAGAAACCACAGTTAACAGTGCTCACTGTGGTCCCAGCAAAGGAAAGCTGTGCTTATGCCTTCTCAACACTCACACTGAAAAAGAGGGTGTAGAATAATAATCTGCCTTTCTTGGCAGGTTTGTAGGCAGCCCAGGGAAACACAAGCACTAGAAGAGTGAAGGGACTTACTGAGGCTGGGAAGAGCTCATGTCTCAGAGCTGAGGGGTGGCAGCAGACATTGGTGCCACTGTGCCAGAGCTGTGCCCTGCAGCACAACCAGAGAGGACCCTGGCACGTGGCCTGTCCCAGCAGGGTGGCAGCAGTGCTGCCCACTGACCAGGAATCTGCTAGCAGCCATCAGGTCCTTTTGTGCCCATTAAACAACATTTCTCTCTATAATCACCAGCTGTGTTGAGGTTTTTCCAAACAACAGAACAGCTGGAGCCAATGCTTTCACATATTGCAAAAAAAGAAGCAGGGCAGACTGGCATAAGGGATAAGGATGCAGGGGGAAATTACTGTTTAAGAAAAAAAATACAGAAAATGTATCCTCCCAGTGATGAAGTTTTGTATGCATTTATGTTGACAAGGTCATGAACTTGGAAAGAGATGCAAACTTTGTTACAAAAATAATAGCAGAGATTTTTTTTTAAAACCTCCAAAACCACAGTGAGGATTTTCCCATAGTCCTGCAAAGCCATCCTTTATGAACCCAACATCAGGGGTTTCCTGTTATGCAGTTACAAAAGCAGTGGGGATTTTCAAGGGTTTTGCTTGTCACACCACCAGCATTCAGTGAATTTTCTGAGGCATGTTTTGCAGCTGTCAGATATCTGTATCTCTATGACACAGCACAAAACAGAGAAGAGCTGTCCATAAGAGAAAGCTACAACTGTATTCACCTGAGAACACAGAGGGCATGTGAACAAAAAGAAAAATATTCCAAAACATGTCACTGGAAAAGACAGCAAAGGATATTGACCTTTCTGTAGTTTCACTAAGGATGTCAACATGTTATCAAGGCTTAAGGAACAGAAACAGTCCCTTCATACTCCCAAGGTATTTCTATGCTTTTGTTACCCATCATGAACACACTTATCTAAAACCACAATGAATGGGAACATGCATACATGTGTCACACATCAAACTTTACCTGGACAGGTTTTCTGGGGGGTTGTAAAGACCTTCTTTCTTTAAAATTCTTTGGTATAGGTGCAAAATGACTCTATCAGGTAGGGTCAATAAACCCCATTATCAAGATACTGTGTAGGCGAAAAAAATATCTTGTCACAGAAACATCAAGATAGGAAAGATGGTACTGACAGAGAGACACAGCATTGGCAAAACTGCCTTGGGCTGATTCCAGGAGATACACAAGAGGTATTTTACCCAGTTCCATCAATACACAGCACAGTATACTCTGCGGAGGAAGAGCAGAGAGCACTGACTGTAACATTCATCCACTGAATCCGATCAGACCTCTGATAATCAGACACTTGTTCTGTTCATTGGCTACAGGAGACAAAGTAAACAAATATGTGAAACCCAAATAACAGAAAAGGTAAAACCAATATGAGAAACACCAGGAACAAAGAAGACAAAAATGTTGAAGTTCTGACCTTGACCAATGTGTCTCCTGCCATGGGCTGCATTTACCAATGAAAAATCTCTGCAGTCACAAATGCCAGACCTTCATCAGACTCTCAGATCCTCTGGTTTCCAGGACATTGCTGTTTTAATCAGTTTGTGCTGCAAAGCTGCACAGCCAGTTGTGAGCCTTTGTTAGCACCCACGACAAAGTGCCAGAATGATCAACTATGTGAAGGGACTCTACAATTGCACAAAGCCACTGAGTAAAAATGACCAAGAGCACACTCAGCTTTCAGGAGTTCCTGATCTAAGGTGCAAGAGAGACACGGTTCAAAAAGAGCACTGCAAAATACACAATGTGTCAAGCTTTGGACTGCTGGCTTCATGGAAATAAGACAAAGAAGATTTCCTATACCCCAGGCAAAACCAGCACACAAGGCCAAAGACTGCAGCCAGGCTTGATCATAATTGCCGCTGCTGGTTCTCCATCCTACAAAAAGACCACAGATGGTTAGTAACAGAGATGATCAATAACAAACACCTAGACTATTCTGGAGAATGAATGTTGATCTCAGAAGCAAAAAGACTTTCTTTCTTGCTGCTTTGGAGAAATGAGGGGTATAACATGAAACTGATCCTGCAAAGACTTTTCTGTGAGAAGCTTTGATCTCCTGCATAGTTCTACCACTCACATTAACAGGTGCATTCACAAATATTAGCAGTTATCAAACACAAAAAAACCCAAAACATCTAAATGTATCAAGGAAAAAAAATCACTATTTGAATCTGAATCTTTCAGTTAGTGTGCAATGTCTTGGTTTTGGAGGGCAGGATTGGAAACCCTACTACATACCACTGAGACAGAAGTCGGTGCATTAAATCCAGTGGAGTTTGTGGGGGTCACAAAGTGAAGTATTTAGCCACATTTTTTCCAGACCAGGGGAATAGCAGAGTGCTGAAACCGTAAGAAAAGGGGACTGAAGCCAACAAGTTGTTATTCTGAAGCCAGTGGTAAGCTACCTGTGTTCCTGTGCCCCTGTGGCAGCAGGGTCCCTGGCTGCTGCTCCCCTCCAAGAGGCAGGAGGTGCCTCTTGGCCTCATTGTTCAGTTGTCCTTCAGGTGACAGTGGCAGGTGGTGTGGTCTGCTGTTCTCTAGCAAAACTTTCGTAAATTATTAATTTCCCCTGCCTTCAGTTTTCTACCTTTGGACACCCTGATAGGTTAAATAAGTACATCCAAAGGCTCTCTTGAGAGAGAAGAGAGGCTGGAGGGAAGCAGGTTCCTGCCTGTCTGACAGCTTTGTAAACGTTCCCCTGGCTTTCCTGCCTGTTGAAAGGGTGGGGGATGAAGGAGAAAGAGATGAAGTTGTCCTTTGACATTTTACATCCATGCCTTACTGAGATAACCTTTACGGATAATTTTTCCCAGCAGGTGTTAGATATTTCTTGTGAGCATTTAACAGTGAAACATCATTAAGTAATGACTGGCAACAGAAATTTGTTACAAAATTTTTTGGAGGGGTGGAACTAAGACAAATTAACCTTAGGATTTTAAATACAAAGACAAGAAGTTCTCTTTGTAGTAATCCTATTACTGTGGATATCCTTTGTAGCATACTTGAAAGCAGACTGACTTGGGCTGAACTTACTGTAATGCATTCAAGATGCCCTTTCTCCATCTTTTAGAGAGAAGCAACTGTAAGCAATTACTATTAAAAATATTTTAAGGGTACTGAAACCATTCCTTCCTGTTTCAAAATATGTTTTTCCAACAAGATCAATTTTTTTTCATTTTTTAAAAAATTCAATTCAGATAATAGAGCTAATCCTATAATTTCATCAATTCTAGCATCATGAAGAGCAAATACAGCTTCTGTATTTTAAAGGTTTACTTGTTGATCTCAGAACACTGCCAACTCAAAAAGTGTGTGTATTTGTGGGAAGGTGTTGTTTGGAGTTTTTTTCAAAAAAAGTTGTCACCAAAGAGGCAAATTTGCACACACATGGAGCTGCTGAATCTGTCCCAGAGCAGAGTGGTGGCCCACGCCCACCCTCAGCGTGGCACCCTGAGAGCAGAGCAGAGCAGAGCAGCTCTCACAGCCATTACCAGATGTTCAGATGGGAAAGCTGTGCTCTAACAGCTGCAGAGTTTTTCATTTTCTGGGGGGAAAGGTCTGGCCTTGCTTCACCCCTGCCCTTCCGGCTCTTTCGCTTGCACTGGCGCTTCCTCTCGGCCCCCTTTCGCGTCCCTCCTGTGCCAGCCTGGCCAGGCCATGTGCTGCCGGGCATGGTCCCTCTCCTGCTGCCCCTTGGAGAAGGAGCTGAGCTGCCATGGCAGTGGCAGTCTGACACATTACCAGCTCCCACCGGTGCACTCCTGCTCAGGCGCCAGGGAGTCTGTCAGCACCCTGTAATGCTGTGGAGCTCCTGAGCTGCTGCTGTACAGTGTTTTGTTTTATAATGGCTCCATTTCACACTCCAATGCAGCTGACTTACCCTACTGTATTTCACTCTTCTTAATTAGATTTTGCTCGTTATTCCTGAGCCCCTCCAAAGCCAAAGCAGCACAGAGCCATGGCTGCTCTCTGTGCTAAAGCAACCCCAGGGGCTGAATCCTGTGCTGCACCCACACAAGCTGGAAGAAAGAAATGGTGTTTTATGCCAACCAGAAGGTGTGCAGCCGAGGAGCCTGGTAAAGCAACAGCCAGGGGCACCGGGAGAGGCAAGCACTTGCTCAGCTGCTGCACCCATGTGTCCCTTTGGTCTCCATGCTTGTCCCACACACCAGGTACCCCACTCCTGCCCCTCCACACCCCCTCCCATCTTCTCTTCCCCCCTCCTGCTCTCCACTCACTCTGGATATAGGGGAGTATTTTTTAGAGGAGTGAATTATCTGATAGTTATCTCTGACTCCAAGGGCTCTTGGTGCAATATACAGTTCCTGAAGCCCCTGGACTTGCAGGAATTTATAGCAGTAGATTGACAGGAAGTTTTTTCTGCAGGTTGTTTATATTATTGTAAGCTGCTTAGGAGAAAAGCTTTAACAGAACACGAGATAAAAAGAAAATGGGTTTTAAAACCTCCAGTCACTCTTCTTTCTTAACTTGTTCTTCAACAAATAAATGTGAGCCCTGGGAAATACCTGAAGGCACTTTCACAAGAAACTAGCACAGAACACAGCAGAATGCAATGGGCAAAACATCCTCTGCTCAGCATTTGGCAACAAAAACCCCACTGAAAACCTGGGGGAAGAGCAGGACCTGGACAGCGAGGTCAGATTATGAATGCAGGCACTCGGGTATGTGAATAAATAAATGGTCCTTGTTTTTTCTACCAGTAGGATCCCATATCCTGCAGTATCACGTATCTTAATAGCTATTGATTTTTTTCTATATTCTGCCCACAGCTAGAGCAAAATTTCACTCAAATGAAAAACTCATGAACATGCTGGCAGTTATCTTGGGTGAAGGAAAGACAAAGGGCTGGGAAACAGAACATCAAACAGAATATTCTTTTTAGCATTACACAAAGGTCCCATTCAGCAAAGAAGGACCTCCAGCAATCCCAATGAAAATTATTTCAGACTAAGGACAGAAATAGAACAGTTGCCTCTCATCTACAGCAATACTGAACTGACACCTTTTAGGAGACAATTGCATGTCTTTCGGTCACTTAATACATCCTTATCTGCCCCAAGGGCTTGCCCTGTTGAGAGAAGGGCAGCACAAAAAGTAACATAAAATCTCACATGTGGTGCCATCTGGCAGCCTGTGCTGATGCCTTCCCCCATCATCTCCAGCAGAGGAGTTCAGAGCCCAGGGGACTACCCTCTCTGACCACCAGTCCAGGAAGTCAAATGAAACATGGGAGTTGCTGTCAGGACAAAACCAGGATCACTGCTTGGGATTCACAGCAGTCCAAGGGAGCGGAAACCTTGACATGAAGAGAAATGAGAATCAAGTAGTGACTCAGCCTGCCCCATTGGATGATACCAAAGAATCAAGCAGTCTGAATAAACAGTCTCAATCCTGTGGTTCTCAAGTGCTGAACACCGGGGAAAAGCGATTTTCTCTGTCAGTACTGCTGGTTAATCGGGGCAGACCAAACAGGCTTACTTTTAAGTGCCTGTCTTCAGTCTCGAGGACAAAGGTTTTCTCCAGGCAGGCAGAAGATAGCAGTTGGCCTAAGTGAAGTCTCAGCAGGAAGTTTCCCTGCAAAATACAGAAATTAAATCATTTATTTACATTTCTTGTATTTAAACAGGATACTAAGAGTGAGAAAGAAAGGGAAACCTGGGAACAGCAGGCAGCTTCCTTGGAACAAGAACTACAGACACAACAGCGAAAGGGCAGCTGAGTTCCTGTGCAAAACACGGTATAAAGCCTAGCAATTCTCAGTGGTAAAAATAACTCGGAGCAAATTCACAACTCACAGCAAACTGAGCAGCAGCAATTCAGAGTTTACTCAATGAAAGAGTACATTTCTCTAGTATATTCTCTAATATTTTAGCATATTAATTACTGTGTAATAGGAGCACAAAATATACAATGGAGATGGAGATGCAGGGAGCCAAAGAGGGACTTGGGCTGGAAGGGAAAGCTAATGCAAATGCAAGAGAAGACAAAGCTTTTTGACCTGCTATGCTGCCTTGCTCAGCTGGAGAATTGGAGGTTTAGTATCTATGATGTTAAAGCATGCTTTTTAGGTAGGCTAAGGAGCCACAAGAAAAGGGGATCCTGTGTTGCTAGAGCTATATTCTATAGGTGTAGCCCACAAATACTGTTTTGGAGGTTGGGATTATAGTCCCATGATGATGTAGTTAGCAGGGATAGGTGAACAGATGGGTAAACTGCAAAAGTTTTGAACTCTGCAGAAGAGGTAAGTAACCCTCAAAGAGCCATTGACCCCTATCATACTGCCACCCATCCACTTCAGCTCCATCTATGAGTCCTGCTGTCAGTGCATGGGAAAGAGATCCCTTCCTTCAAAGCAACAGTACAAGAAGTGAATCACTGCTTCTGGGCAGGTAGGAGGTGAATTGGTTGTGTCCTGGGATGAGTATCCTCTCAGGCACCTGCAGCCTCCAGGATCAAGCAGGAGGCATCAGGGGAGCCAGTGGCTCTTTTCCCTGGCTTTGCCTTTTGTGCTGTGTACGAGAACAAACTCCTGACACCTGTATGGGTACAGATGGCTCCATGCTTTCTTCAGCAGTAGTCCTGAAGAAGTACCTGAAAATAGACTGACCTTTTGATTATACACAGCCAACTTGCCTGCTCTTTTAGCTACTGCTGTTGAGTTCTCCCAAGCAATCTCTAAACATAAAATAGGAGTGATTTTAAAAGAAAATGGGTTCATCAGGTCAGTGGTAGTGTAATTCCAGAAAGGGTATGAAAGTGAGGAAGTAATGATAATGCAGGAATTGAAGGGCTGATATAATTTGCCACAGCTGCACTGAGGTAAGAAATTGTAAATAAAACTTCCTGTCTGGCTGGAACATAATGAGTTCCCTACCTTTTAACAGAGCTTGCAAAATAAATTAAAAGAAAACACATACTGCCTTCCTTCACTTGCAGATAGTATCTATTTATTAAGGTAAAAGGAGCAGTGACAGAGAATACTGGTTCTGCACAACAATACTTGCATTAACTCCAAAGTCCTGGCTACTGCCCAGAGATGAAGAAAGTAGGGGGAATGATACTGGCATGGGAATAAAGTGATCTAACAGTAAAATAGGGAGAGTAATGGGCAGTGGAGGCTTGTCCCTAACCTTCATGTAGCCTTTCTTGTGCTGGAAGAAACAGTGATTCTTCCCTGAGATTTTGGGCAGGGAGAGGACATTTGAAGGCAACGATTGTTTCTGTGAAAGAGGTATTATTAGTGGTGGTTAACTGCAGCCACTGCTTTTATAACTTCTTAGTGCTTCAGTACAGACACTGTCCTTGCTGCTCTGAAATTTCAGACTGGACCTGCAAGTGCAGGAAGCCTAAGAACAGAAAGGGAACAGAGGTGCAAAAAGAGTGATGTGAGTAGGACTCCCAATAAAATGTCCGTAGCCAAAAGGGACGGAGCTGAACAAGCTCACTAAAGGGCACACAACAGCTGAGTTTCTGAAATGCACAATCATTAGACAATATTTCTTGTAAAACTGTGTGAAGATACCCTTTTACCTAGCTGGTGATTCAGATGTCCCACCAAGTTTCTGTGAACAGAGATATGGCAAAAAGCAAGCAAACAAGGAAAGAAAAAAAGGAAGGAGGAAAGAAAAGACTGATTTTTACCTGAACACAACAGGACTCTGCATAGTTACTTCTCATTCCCTTAAACCTCACCACAGGCAGGGACCCTATGTCAACCAACTGATCAAGGCCTCTGTGAACTATACATTTCCATTTCTTATCTAGAGAACAAATGGAAACTATGGTAACAGAGATAGACCTGATAAAGTCCATCAAAGCCTGAGAAGGAAACTCAGTCTACCTCTGCCTGGAGCCCGTGACCTCGCTGCTAAGGCTCCCAAGCAGAGGGGCACTCCTTGTGACAGTACGATGGGGATATAAATAACTCTTACATAGACAGAACCCACTGCACAATTGCTACTGATTTTCACCCGTGCTGTGCTTGGTCTCCTGGTTGGAAGGCATATGCATCCCTCATTTCAGGGTATACCTCTTTAAAGGATACATCACTAAAACTCTTATCCAGAAACTGAATAATCAAAAGCAGTAGAATTTGGATTGGTAATTTTAGCTCATCCTGCTACATTTATCTTAATCCATATTTATATAAAACACATCTGGAAATTGTGGCACTGTTGTAATTTATAACTTCATGTAAAATACATTTAAAATACAAAGAACATTTCTGAATATACTGCTTTTATAGACAAACATAATTTCAAATTTTACAGATTTTCTATCTTCTGAAGAAACAGAAATTTAAAATATAGAATAGGAAACTTTTCTCCTAGAAAGTATAACAGTTTTTTATAATGCACTCAAAGGCAATTTATTATGACATGACTTAAAAAGTGAAGCTCATTTTTACAGTGTATGGGGGGGTTTTGCAGCATGGTAGAATTCCTGTGTGCCTGACAGCACAAAGAATAGTGTGTGAAATACCATGTGGATTTAAAGTGACCAAAAGCAGAGGCCAGTTTATAATTATCATTGCTATAGAACACAAATTCTTTTTGGGGAGGCCTGGAGTAGGGTGTCTTGAGCCTCAGAAGAGAAAATAGGTCATTTATGTCAATGAGAAAAGGATGTATCTTGGCTCGCTTTGTTTTCCCATAGCTAGTAACAAACTACATCCTGAGCTTAAAAGCAGAAAACCTGGTGAGGTCAGCTGTATTTCTGCCATTTGTCTTTCCAGGCTGATTTTAAACTCAGCCTTCAAGAGTTACAAGGAGATTCTTATTACAAACAAACAAACAAACAAAAAAAAAAACCCCAAAAAAAAAAAAGCAAGAACACAGCATGGCAGAGCACTGGAGAAAGTAGAGTCTGCCCTTCTTCCTAGAGGCAAGGACTGGGCTTGCTTCTAGGATTCATCTGGATGCTGGCTCCTGGGGGAATCATGAGAGAGCAAGCCTGGGACAAAGCCTGTGCCCCCAAGGCTGCAACAGGCTGCTTAATGTACAGTTTACCCAGTAACAGGGGCTGTAGGACAGAGCCAAGCTGTAAGCACTCATGTTTACTCTTTTCAGGTTTCTTCTCAACAAAAGGAGTGTTGGTCATATTGGACAGACTGAACAGCAGGGATTGGCACATCCTGTTGTTACTAATCCATTAAATGGATGCAAAAGCACTAAAAGGAATGGAAACCCAGGTAAAGTAAGACACAGAAACTTGTCTATATTGTACCATTGCCACTCGATTTGGGAAGTGCTCTTACACTCCCATTTGGACTATCAAGGTACCTGGCCTTGCAGCCACTCAGACTGTGTTCAGCACTTTAAGGTGCATCCCATAATACCTCCTACCTCATGGTGATTTAGAAGCATTTGATCTGGAAAAATAGGAAAGAAAGTTGTGCTTGAATTGTCTATAAAAATGCTTGAAAACATACTCCCTTTTGGTATCAGTGTGGCGTATGTGATGAATATAACAAAGACTGAGAGATACAACTTTCAGCACAAAACTAGCATCATCTCTTGGAAGATATACATAAGTGACAGGCTCTGAAATGGAAGAAAAAAAGGAACATCAGAATTATTTAAGAGTAGCAAACAAAATCATAAACAGTGATTTTGTCATGCATTTGCCATATAGCCACAGCTCTGGAATTTTCAGTGCTAGTGGTGGAGAAAGGAAGCAATTGGCCGGGTGCAATCTGAATTCTAGTTTCAAATTATACCAGAACCTGTCCTCTAGTATGTCAGACAACTGACGCACTAATAGATGTCTTTGTCACAGCAGCAGCACAATCAGCCTTTGGCCAGATTTTTTTCTTAGAAACTGTCACAGAATTAGCTTTATTCTAGAGTTACCAGTATCCTAATTCTGGACCTCAGAGGATTTCTAAAACCACTATGCAAAATGAACATATAGATTAATTGCAGAAAGAATAGATACTATCACTTACCACTGAAAAATAATCAATATTGCAGAAAAGGCTTGTAAGCAGAATTAAAAGGAGAGGTAATTTTCTTTAATCGGTTTTGAGCTATTACACATTACCAATTTTTATTAGTACTTTTTGTCTGCCTGGAACATGCATATAAGGGGAGAAAGGGATGTATGTAAAACTAGCTCAGGAAGTTCTATCACTTTTTAATATGCTCTTTGCCTGCCATTTAAAATTTGTGTCTGTGTGTACTTTTCAGCTTTCACACGTTTTAAAATGATACCGTAGTACATCAATTATAATTGAGTGGCAATAAAAAATATTATTTCTCTCTTTGCCAGATGTATGGTATGCGTGATTCAAAGTAAAGATTTGTAAGCTGTGGAGAGATAATTTAAAAGCATAATGGCTGCTAGTGTTTGCTTATGTTACTAACTTTGTTTTCTTTTCCCTTTTTTATATTTGTCATATAATTTTTACAGTGTGTTCTTCTCCTCTGAAAGCATTTCAAAAGACATTATAATCTACCACCTTGTCTTTCAGAAGGTCATTAGTCACACAAATTGTCATTTAAGCTGAACTTTACAGCTGATGAATTTTCTGTTTCAGCTTCTACAAAATGAGACTGAAAGTGGAAACAATCTTTATCCAAGAAGACCAAGCCCAATTATGAGGAACACTGCAATGCCTGCCCAGCTGAAAGGATGTTCAAACACATAGGGCTGGGGAGAAGTGTGCATCACAGCCAGGCCATTCCTGCACCCTCCACATTTGACCTTTGAAAGGCTCCAGTGCCTCATCAAAGCCTGTTTAAAAAAAGTACCAGACACATGAACATTTTGAAAAATGAAGATTAGGATCTAGAGTGTAAAAGGACAATCTGAGCCTGCAAGATTAGTGCGGGGACCTTCCACCGTGCATTGTTGCCTTGATATGCCACTCAACATAGTTAATGATGCTTGGATTTTAGAAAACTGAAAGGTACACCTGCAGTTTTCAGTTATTATGATATCTTGCAAGAAGAACCTTTCCTACTTTTCTGAAGTGACAGCTACAGGCACAGACCTGAAATGCAGAGAAGTCAGGCTGCACTATTTCCAGATGTATTATTAACACCTCAAGCGCGGTCCCCCCAACCTTACCAACCGAAGTTTCAACTGACATATTTAGGGGTTGAACAGCCCTTTCACTTTCCCCTTTCTCCTCATCTGACATCACATTGGCCAGCCTATACAGAGCAGCAGAGAGGAAAGAAGCAGCATTAGGCATCTGCTGCTGATGGTTGCCCCTTGCTGCCCACACCTCCCGGGCTCTCCTCATAATCGGGGCCATGTTCTGCACACAGGTTTGGTGCTGCAACATTATTCTCCATCTACAGAGCTCTGCTTCATGCAGTGTGATCTTCATTCATACTTCGTTACTGCAGTTTTCCACATTTGAAGGTTCACTGTAGGACAGAGCCATTTTTTGTGGCTGGAATCCTCTGTTTCATTCAGATTTGTTTCACATCAAGTCTCTTGTGTACAAGTCATTATAAAAAATGTTTGGTGGAAAAGTAATTTAGAAACCATAAATAGAACTATTTAGTACCTGTTTTTATCAGTGCAGACCAACACAGCTCTTAATTGCAAAACTGACCTGGTCCCAAAGCAAAGGCCAGCTGTGTCTAATCATCCAGGGGATGGACCAGAACACACCCAATAAAGGAAATGGAAAGTAAGGCCAAAATGTTTTAAGATGTAAAATGACACAACGTTCAATGAACACTTGCCAACATCATCTCTAATTACTGCAGTGATTAAGTAGTAAAGAATTTGGTCCCAAGGGGATTGCTGTTCTGAAGGAAATACAGTGCCATGTGTTACAGATTTTTTTCTTGCTAATCATTATGGAAATCCTGCTTCCTCTGGTTCTCCTAACAAACTCTTTCTTTGCAAAAACCATGCTTCATTTGTGAAGTGCAGAGGGAGTGTAGCTTGCCTGCTTCTGAAGATTTATGTCTTTATTGCTATGTATTCAACTCGCCTTTTTTAAAAAATCCTTTTATGTCTCTAAAGAAAGAAGCATAGAAAGCATTATGTATTTGCATACTGTAAGGGTTCCTCTTATCCTTGCTGAAGAACAAACAGGGAATAGGGGAAGGCTAGATAAAAGCATTGAGACCTTAACGCAGCATGGCAATGGCCTAACAAACAGCCAGAGAAACTGCAATTAATGCAAGACCAGTTTCAAATCATAGTCCCAGGGGACACCTTAGAAGACCTTGTTTAGAAGTATTTTCTTCTTTTTCATAATTCTATTAACCATGAGATCAAATTTTTTCCAGCTTAAAAAAAACACAAAATACAGCAAAAAAACCTCAGGTTGAATAACAAAAGCATTTGAATGGATTTTAATTTATGGGTTTAAACTTTCTGTAACTCTGGATCACAATGTCTATTGTACAAGCAAAATATGTCTCTCACCATAGCATGCTCATGTTTATTGTGTTTTATTCTCTCAGCAGGTGTCCCTAGATGTATGTATCTTTTCATTCAGCAAAGGAAGTGGAAAAAAATCCTTATCCTCCTGCAGATCTAGAATAGGAGACAAAAGACAGCAAGGGAATAACCATGGACCTCCTTCTCTGTTTTGTCCTGATTTTTTCTTCATCAGATCCATGTCTCTGCTGTCTTCCTACCCTTTGCTATACAGAGCTTCCAAACATGCCATGGCATGTTCCACAAATATTTAGCTCTCACTTTTATCAGCACATCAAAGCAACACAATTATCCCCATTTCACTGGTGTGAAAACCATGACTCAAGCATGGTCTGTATGGAATGGGCAGGGCAGGGAAATGGTGCTGTGTGTTCCCAGGCTCTGAGTGCCATACACACCCTTTGGAAACGGGGCTCTTCTGTCTGCCATGCACAGAGAGGTCAAGGGAGAGGAGAAGGAGAGAAAGGCACTAGAATATAACACCCTGGGGTTTAAGCTTTCTGTTGTCCTAAGGAGCATATAGAATCAGTTGCAAAATATAAACAAGATCAGCTGATTTCAGACCTAGCTTTTAGAGAAAAATCCAACACATGGTTAAATGGGAGCGAGAAATGGCGGCACGGGCAGTTCCTGGCTGTCAGCTGTGCCCCAATAGCCCGGCTGTGCATGGTGCTGGGATGTGGTCAAACGTATGAGCAGAATGAAAAACAAAACCAGCTACAGTAGTAAATTAAAATGCTTCCTCTTGCTTCTTAGTAGAGATGAGGTTTAGCTGGAAAGGCAACAGATGCTCTGAATTTCAGTGTTTAAAATGAGACACTGAGACTCTTCCTTTTTAGCCAAGTTGTTACGAGTATGGGAGAAGATGCTCTTTTTTTTCCTCAGCATTGAATAAGATGTTAAACTTAGTTTTCTAAGCTCATTTCATGAATCATTCATGATCAAGTACAAATCCTCACAAACCCACAAGCTTCCTGGTCGAGAGCACTGAACCAGCAAGAAGACTGTTTAGGGAGATTTAATGGGGAATGCCAAAACAGTTAAAAATACGACTGGAAGGATCATAAGCAGTAGGTGAATTCATTGGACCAGAACATTTATCTGTCACTTCAGCCTCATTTGTACTATCAGCAATGCTGATAATAAGAGTGTTGCAGATTTTGCAAAGAACTTCAGATTCTCAAATTCTATTTTTTTTACGCATCTGTAGTTGTTATTTCTGTGAAGGGCATCATGCCATCCTGCAGCACTTGTGACTCACTGAAATTCTTTTTTTGAGACTTAGCAGTATGAAGTTCTAAGTAAGTCATGCAGAGAAAAACACTCATTTTGGATAAAATAGATCCAATTTTGTTTACAGTGACCAAAAAACTTCCAATAAATATTGCCCCCACAAAATCTGACAAAACAACCAAATTTAGAGGGAAATAGATTAGCTGACTGGCAAATGTATTGAAGTGAGACCACATGTTTGGGAAGCACTGAAAGCAGAAGTCTCCATGCAGTTTTTCTGTCCCCTTTTACCCACACTCACTCACTCAGAAGTTGCACGTTTCTCTGGCGTCTGCTCCCATGACTCATAGCCTTGCTGAGGGAGAGGACAAACAGGAGGATGGGTCTGGGACAGACATGGTAAGGGAAAAGGAAGGTTAAAAGGTCTTAATGGTTGTAAAGGGACAAAGAAAGCATACCCTGCTTGTGAAATGGCCAGGTGACAGGTTACAACAATGCTGCATCAACAGCACAGCCAACATGGAGAGGATGGTCAGCCTTCAACGCCCTATGTCAAGGAGAGCTGCCTCTCCAGGAAGGGATGCTCTTGCTCTCCTTGCACCAAATTTTCCAGCACTGCCTCCCTAACTTCCAAACAATAAGTCTGGTTCCTTTTCCTTTTAATCACTACTGCCAGTGGTGGAGGTGTGGACATCACCCATCAGCAAACACAGTGGTGACCTTCAGCTGATGATTTGGGAAAAGAACACACATGTTCACTGGCTCCTAATTCCTCAGGGCTGGAAACCTCTAGTACCCAAATTCTTCTACATCTATTAAACTTTTGGTTGAACTATCTCCAAACCAGATCAGTGCTTTCTGGCAGCACCACAGCAAGCTCCCAGAGGCACCAGTCTGCAATTACCTGTCAGAAATATGACAAGAGACCAGGCTGCCACCTCTGTCACTCACCAAAAAAGGAGACTAGATAGAGCCGATCAGTCATGATTCTTCAAGTCCTGTAACACCTGCATGATGTTATCAAAACACAGGAACTATTGTAATCAGAGACCTCACCTACAGCATTTTCATACAAACTGAGCACACCCAAAATGCAATGAGAAACTAATGAGACTCTTCTACAGCTTGCTAGTTCATATTTTTGTTTGAAGCTTAGGTGTAGTCGAAAGGTGTGTTAAAAATGCTGATAGGCTAAGCTTGAATTTTTTAAAAGAAAATAATTGTGCTCAAAATAGGCATAAAATTATTAATTTATCTTAAATATCAGCTGTTTCTGTTTTATATTAAAACAGCTCTGGCTTTCTTTTTTACTGCTTTAAAAGAAAATCAGGAGGTTTTAATATTTTAGGCTTGTGCTGTTGTAAAAACAAAGAATCACATGGTTCCTAAATTGTTCTAAATTGCATTTGAAAAGAAATGTACATAAACTTTCACCTTTTTGAAAGAGTAAAATCTATGTATTGCCTTGAAAAGGGCACTAAATGGTTCCTGCATTTAGAATTGGATGGCAAACTCTTACTGCAGTGTCTGAGATGCCGCTGCTGGCCTTTGCTATGGTGTCAAGCATCAGCCTTAGTGGCATTGCAATTTCCCTTCTGGAAACAAGTTGGTATTTGTGGACCATATTACACTGAATGAAATTTGCAGTCTCTGATGCCTGCTAGTGGGACATTTGTTACATGCTCTGTTTTGAATGTAGTGATACATATTTCAGTGTGGCACTGCTTCTTCTAAAGATTAAAAACCTCTTAGTCCTTTGAGACTTGTGTCAGCATTCGATTTCATGTGCATGGTAATCTTTAAATATTAATATGGGCCAGGGTCATACTCTCTTTAACCCCCAAAACAGAGTTAGTAAATCATGATCTGGCAGTAAAAATATACAGGGCACACCAGTATTTGTTTAGGGCAAAATCTAAATTTAAATTAAACTAAATGGGCTACTGGTATTTTTATAATCACATATACTTAACATCTTATTTGTGGGCAGGGAGGGAAGTTTGGATATTCTGTGAAGCAGTGGCTGAAATATATGTATTAAGATATTAATAAAACCTCTTCTATTGACAACAGAGAAAGAATGTCTGAAATACCAGTAAGATAAACCTAAAGTGAGAATTCTGAAGCTCTTGAGGCAAATCTGCTGCTGTCAGATCCTCTGTTGACTGCAGCAGAATGAGTCAGTTTACACCAGATGAGCAGAAGCCTTTTGGGCTCTCCTCTAAGCTGAACCACTGATTTATGGCATGACACTGGTAGTCTCTTTGACCTCTTTATATGCCATCCGTCCTGCTAAGGAGCAGAGGAGAGGGGAGTGCTGGACCTTCCTGGAAACCAGGTGACAGACCCAAATAGACTTTCCCTAGGCAAAATAAAACATTTCAGAGTTAAATTTCTTGAGAGAGGCTGATGGGTTAGCCTTGTAATTCTCAATACATTACCATTACATGTTTTCCGGAGCTCAGCTCCCAGTGCAGCTGAGGTTCATGCCACACATAACTAACCACATTTGTTTTGCTGCCAGGGGACCTCCCTTGCTACAGAGATGGGGAATGGCTTTAGCCTACAAAAGAGAGCCAGTTGAACTTTGCAAGGAGTCAGTATTGTGAGCCTGTGACCTTTCATATGAAGTACTTAGAGGGCAACAGAGAGGTAGCAGAGTCTGGGGACAGAGACTTCACCTAAGCATTGGGAAATAAAGGCAGACATCATTTAAATTTAAAAATACAGCAAATGCACTTGTTAAATAGACAGTGAATGTGTGATTCTCATTTAGAGCAGAGAACAGGGTAGTTCAGGTTCAGCATTAGTGATTTGAACTACCAAACAGGGAAGATTTTCCTTACAGAAACATCTGAGACAAAAGGTGATCATAAATAATCAGCTAAAGTAGCTCCATTTTGCTCTTTGCTTTGCTTCCTAAAGTTGCCAATTATTTTAAATTATGTATATAAATTTTGTGATGTGTACTGTTATGTCCACTGGGAGATGTGCTCAGGCTTTTAAACTCATTTCCTCTGGCCTTTTTTTCTTTGGTCTGAGCCCAGAAGTATTTTATGGGCCTCACTGGTAGAGGTAATGGGAGTCCATGGATTGGGTCATGCAGGCTGCATTACACCAGACACAAGTCACACACGTACAAGTGTGCAGAACAGACTTGGAGTCTCCAAGATGCAGCAGAAGCACTAGAGTCTCTAACAGAATGATTTAAGCACTGTTAGATCAGCCTGTGTCACCATTTGGGGCAGGTTCCCCGGCTCAGCAAAGCTGAGCTTCAGCAGGGAAGATCCTCCCAGAACATTAATCTGATTTTATGCTGTGGCTTCCACTCTGGGGTCCATGAATCCTCAGGAATCTGTGGATCCATTCTGAAGGCTCTGCAGAGGTAGTGAGGTATTTTCAGTAGGGTTATATTTGCTATGCAGATTTCCACACCTCCACCAAAATCCACGGATTACAAAGTTTGATTTAAGACTTTGCTCCCATATATAACGATTTGATACTAATACTTTGCGGTCCCTTTTTCACAGATAAATTTTATCAACAGGTTCAGAACACTTTTCCAATGCTCACTAACCAGCCCTCTCCTGCTAAAAGCTCAGTGGAGCTTTTGTAGTATTTAAAATTGTGTGAAAATTCAATCCTGCCTGATTATCCTGAAGCATTATTCATGTAAATCAGACTCTAAACAGAAAAAGATCTTACTCTGAGGAGGATGCAGGACAAAACCACAAGACAATGGGCAATGAGAACACTGAAAAAGAAGCAGATTATTTGACAAAATAAAAGACTGGGGAAGGAGCAGGAGAGGGAGGAAAGGCAGGACAGAAATAAGCAAATATAGAAATTAGCCTTTAAGAGTAGAAAGTCACATTAATTCTCTCTACACCACCTCTTTTAGCTTGGAAGACAGCAAGGACAAGGGCTCCAAACGGCGCCCAGGTGTGGCAGCAGCAACTGTGAGGTGGCATCCGGCAGCCAACACCCCTTGGTCCCCAGCCAGCCCTGTGGGAGCTCTGCACCCGTGTGGCTCCCGAGGCAGGGACCAGACCCACTGCAAAATGTCAGTTATGTGACTAGTTAAAAAAAAACAAACCCAACAAGTAAGCACAAACAAAAAACGTGCCTGAATGAAAAGCAGGTAAGTGCCCAGCTCGGAAAAGGCTCAACTGCCAAACATAAATCCCAAACATATCCTTCAGCAAAAACTGTGTAGTCCTTAGAAGGCATAGAGCAGTCAGAGAGAGAGGAAACCTGGAAAAGCCTGGTTTTCCAAGTAAGACAGCAGAATAGCCATTTCAGGGTGCTTATTTTAGCCAAACAAGGGAGCTGCTTCTGCTCTGGCAAATAATTTGATTGTACAGCCCCTTCTAGAGAGTGAACAGAATGTCAGCAGCACAAGGAGTCACCATTCCCAAGGGCATGTGTCTGATGGCTGCTTCAGTACCCTGGTGTTTTCAGACACATGCACACAAAAAAAATTATCCCCAAGACATCAGAGAGGGCAATGGCCAGGACTGAAGAGAAAATGCAGACAGCCAGTCTGGGGCTGGGATCATCTGAAGAAGTACTCAGAAGCAAAACCTGTTTCAGGAGAAGGATTCTGGCTTGTCAAGAGCAGAATTAATGACAAAGAAACAGCAATTAGCATGATTTTAAATATTCCTCTAAAATACGCTATAAATAGTTTTGCCCTTGGGAGAGCCAGAACAAAAGATGAGCATAAAACTGCAGGCAAAATGCAAAAGTCTCCATCTCACTGTGCAGGCAGATGGAGTTATTTAGGAAATCCTCTACAGTCCTCTCTCAGCTATAAGGAAAAGAGGGGGGGAAAAAAGCTGCCCAAAGTTTCAGTCAATATTTACCTCTTGGGTTAATAAATTGTGATCCTGACCTCAACAAAAGTCAATATCTTCTGATTATTATACTCAGGCACCTTTTTATTTGTACTCACTCATTGTATAATGAGTCACCTGTTTCCACTGGCAACTTCACTTTCATTTTGAATGTCTGAATTGAACAATCATTTATACTCCAAAGGCGTAAGACAAAATTACTATAAACTAGAGCAGTAAAATGTGGACATAGGTTGCTATTTCCAGTGAATGAGCAAGCTTGGGCAGGGGGCGGGCAGAAGGGATCAAGGATTAAGTACAAAAAATAGCTGGTTTAAATCCTCTTTTAAATACCTCTGAGTGACAAGGAGCAGAGAGAGGAAAGCCCTGAACTGTGATATTAAATACAATTAGGCTGCAAGCATGGCAGGAAAGAAAAGGCAACAATCTGGCCTGAATAGTAAACTTATTTTGAGGGAATATTAGTAGGCTTTTTCTCTGAAATAAGCAAAAGCAACACCAGAAAATAAATGCCAAAGGCAACATGTACAAATTCCCACACTTTGCAAGCGAAGGCACAAAGACAGATCTGAACCAAAGTCACCACACACTTGCTGCTTCATTAGAGGTGGACTAGGCCAGAGCTGGAGGGAGAAAATTCAGGGTGTTATTCTCATAATTATGTAATGTTTTATGTAATACCACAGGTGTGCACTGTGCTTTCCTGAAAGAAATCAAAGCACAGCCTCCCCCAGCAAGATCAAGAATCAGCTAGAATCACATTTTGCTCTTCAACTTCTCATTGTTTGAACATCCCCCACTGACTATAATAAAAACGTTCTTTGGGCTTACAAGGCTTGTGATACTGGAAGATTTTCACCCACATAACCCACTAATTCCATCTCTTTTTTAAAAAGTAAGTAACTTTGCCACTTAAGTTTGTCTGGCTCAACATTATTCTACTATTAGTCCCACTCTGGCAAACAGTGGTGAGAGCAGCACATCTCTAGCTTAAACACAGTAATTTTTGAATAGTGGAAAATCAGAAGGAGCAAATTATGATCGAATCAATCATGATCTGGCCGTCTTTGTGAACACTAATAAGCCCCACATAAATCACCCAAGCATATTTCTTCTAAAAACCACATTATATATAGGCATGGCACTTTCTGACACCATATTACCTTGTATGGTAAAAAATAGTTCAGTATGACCAAAGAAGTCAAAGGTGTACTTATGGGAAAAATGAGTGCAGAAGAACTATTTTCAAACTGGAAAAGCAGCTGTCATTTTCACATGGGACATTCAGCCCAATGCTTATTATTTGAATATGTATTTTTGTATTATCTGACAATACTGTGCTTAAATAGGATATATTCAAAAAGGTGTATCTCATTCAGAAGCAGCAGAGTTGGCCAGCACAAGCTTTAGGAAAAGGATGTCATCATAAGTAGATCTTCCCTTCTACTTCACAAATCCAGCTTCCAATTCACTTGCTATAAGCACATTTTAAATGGAGAACAGAAAAGTTTTTAGACAGCTCATACACCAAAAAGCAGGTGATTTTCCAAAATAAAATTACATAAAAAACTGAATTAAAAAAAAATCTCCCCACAAGAAGCCAAAAGCCAGAGCCTGACCATGCTGAAGCTCAATATATTACACATTCATTTTATGTTCACAGATCTGCTCCTACTAAATTCAGATGTGTTTCACCATTAACTTACTTGAGATCCTTTATTTCCATCTAATGAGCTTTATCAGCTACTGCCACCATTACCACACTGGTGCCAACAAGCAGACATGCTAATTCATGTGCCATTAAACAGCATGCGTATCCATAGGGGAAGGCTGGAAACTGTCTTGGGAATGGGAATGAATGAAGTTTCAGTAGGTTTGAATAAATCTGTGGGCACTTTGTAGCTATAGAAGATTTTAATCTATAGCCTTTATAATAGCTTGAAATGGCAACTAATTTAAATGCATCAGCATCTATAGACAGAAACTGAAATAAGGTGGGCAAAGCATAGCCAGATGCTATGGTTTCTCAAAGCATGCTTCCAGGGACATGCGTGCTTTTGAAAAGAAACTATTCCTTCATACACTATAGAGACAGTGTGGAAGTACATTGTCTTGTAGTGAATGAAATGCCTCAGACAAAGCATAAAAATCCAACCAAATAGGTATGGTTCATGGTAATTGGAGACTAAGGTACTCTAAGCCAAATTTCTTCATAGCAACATTCTCTGGCTAAACTCAAACAGAGTAATTAATTTAATTGTGATGAAATAAGCAAAAATGTCCCAGTCTGCTGGTCCATACTGGGTAAGAGTGCAAGCTGAGCTTCTCACTGATGTTTGCGAGGAAGGCCACTGCACTGTGTGCCACAACCAGCATCCCCAGCCAGATGCACCACTGATGCACCGTGAGCACAATGGTCACTCCACATTACAAAGAAAAATGTAGCTATGACATATTTAGGGATTACAAAATGTTTTTTCTGTGTTTTCACTCTTTGCTACTTAAAGGACAAAAGTCAAAAGACCCACAGCAACGGTCAGCCTTGTGGAAAGCTAAGCCTCAGGTCACAGTTTTAGTTAGTGTTTACCTGCATGCATATTTTAAATGGGGCAAAACTGAGGATGAGACAATTACCCTTCCCTCCTACACATTTCCAGAACAGAAACTGCATAAGCAGAGAGAGGAAATAGCATTCAATTCAGAATAAGTCTGTTTTTTTCTGCAGGTCATTTGGAAATATTGCTCTTGTGGGAGGTACATTTCTCAAGGTCTCTTCCACCATAGTGAGGTCTGACAGAAGAGCAGATAATTTCCATGATGACATTTCCATGAGGTTATACAGAGACAGCAGGAGAACTTCTCCAAGAAGGGGAAAGGTCCTGGCCATCAGCCACAGTGCAGTAATTCCCAGCTCGGAATGCCTTTGCAAGTGATGCCACCAGGGTGGGAGCCCAGAAGGGAACTGAATCAAGTGTCAGCAGCAGGGAGAACCTCACCAGGCAGCAGAGCAGAGCTGGGGCCCGGGGCTTGGGTGGGGTGGTTATTCCTCTCTGCCCCCTGCAAAAGGAAGCTCCCCTCCTGCCCCAAAGAGCGCGGCGCAGCCATGCTGGGCGCAGCCATGCTGGGCGCAGCCATGCTGGGTGCAGCCATGCTGGGCGCAGCCATGCTGGGTGCAGCCATGCTGGGCGCAGCCATGCTGGGCGCAGCCATGCTGGGCGCAGCCAGGGTTCCACTGCGAGCCTGGGGCAGCCCCTGGGCACTGACACTACGACAGCAAGTGGCTCCAAGACAAGGGTGCCAACCTGGGGTATGTTTTTAAATCCACAGCAAGCCAGTGCAAAAAGCAGAGAAGATGTTTGATGCATTTATCGTAGCCTGTGCTGCTAAAGAGATGCAGTGAGTCTCCTAAATTAGTACAAGTTCCTGAATCCTAGAGAAACATAAGAGGGTCTTGTGAACTAAGGAAGGAGGCAGATGGTTTCTGCAATGGAAAGCAAAAAATTATTTTTGTTAGAGGATTTTTGAGTTACTGAAGGATCATTTCTACTGGTAGTCAAGATACTAACATACATAAATGTTATTAAATTGCAATTCAACAGCTATTTAATCAGTCAGTCACTCACTACAGGATGTATGTGATTTTAATTAATAAGCTTAATGTTTTCAGATGGATGGATTTCTGTTTACTTTTGTGCTCTGTCTCCTCTTCATTTTTTCAAGCAATAACCTAAAATATAATGTACTGACCAGAGCATAATAGAATGGACTAAAATATAAAAATCATACTTGTTTACAATACAAGGCATGAATTAATATTAGCAAGTGTTTGAAAGCACTGAAATAACATTTTCAGCCCCCAACTTTATGATCAAGTAAATCCTAGCTTTATGCAGAAAATAATATTCAATAAGGAATACAATCTGAATCTTGAATTATATAAAAATCACAACACGTATTTTCTGTGCTCCTTTAAAATTCAATAAATAGTTCAATAGATCATCTTTATTCCTTTCACCCTTCTGGGGAAAAAATGATTCTTAGCCAAAGAGCTTGCAGGCCAAATTTCAATCTGAAAATAACCTTTATAGCCAAGTTATAAAACAATGAGAATAAGGGTTTATGATGTGAAAGTTGATGCAGGCTTTACTGCTTTGGTGTGATTGGTGAAGCTGTATTAAAAATAAATAAATACATTTTTTTTAAAGGTACACAAAAGAAAAACCCACCAAAAAAAACCACCAAAAAAACCCCACCACAACCTCCCTCCAGGCATTTTTCTCCTTTGACTTAAAAAAAGAACTGTATGCTATCATGGCCATATAAATCTAAAGTCTTAAACCCCTCCACCCTTATTATCTCTTCCAAAAGAAAAATGTTTATAATAATACATATATTGACTTTAGCTTTTTGTTCAATAACAAGATTTACTGCCCCACTCTTCAGTCAATTGTAACCTCTTTGGGTCAACAAATCTCGATACTGATCTCAATAGAAGTCAATACCTGCTTATTACTCACCTCCGCATTTAGACACCTATCACAAATTCATATGGGCATCCTTGGCAAGCAGAAATTAATACTGCTTCATTTTTATACAAAATAGGCTTATGTGCTTTTCCCACAGTCGTTTTTAAAGCCATGAGATGATACTGTGTTTTTGGAAAACAATATTATACATTAATTTCTGGAATTGAAGAGCTAGAGCTGTTTAGCTTCTCTGATGTTTCTATAAAAATTCATAGATCAACCTCTCACAGTTCCTATTTTTTGCCAGATAAAATGTAAATCATCAATCTGATATTTTGTCCTTAACAAGTGAGAAAGGCAAATAATAGTAAAATTGAAAATCTAGTTGCAAGTAATAATACACAAACTAATGTCTCAGAAGTTCAACAGAGAAATGTACTAATCACTTTCTTGGTTGCATTTGTGTAATGCTAACATAAAAAATGAGCCTGAAAATCATTATCATGCCTGCATTTGTATCTGAATTCAGCCTGTACTTTCAGAATCAAACTTTGTATCATCTGTTTGGTACCTAAAGTGTCAAACATTTGCTATGAAAGGATAATTGAATCAGATTTTGTGTCTTATATGTGAACAGATCAAATGGGTATCTATTTACCCTGAAATCCAAAGGCTTGTATAAGAATCTTATCACGGAGTTGGACAATGAGAAATGCATTTTAATATACTGTCTCATTTAACTCGGTCTTGAAAATTTTATTTACTTACATCAAGCATGTAAATAGATAGGAGTTTATTTCAGAATAGAAACCGAAAAAGTACCAGTAGAGAAGTCTTGAACACATGGGAAGGAAATGTCAGGAGTTCTGTTCAAAAATGCCTTTAGAAGTGTCTGAAGCACCTGCAAGAAACATCACTGTACTGGTCCTTTCTAGTTGTACATGCAGTACAATACTGGTTGTGTCAAACACAGCAGACAACAGATGGAGCAATGACCCTAACCCTGAATTACCACTATTTTGTTCTCTTGTCTTGAAATCTTCATTTCAGAGCATCGCAAATGGCAATGAGAGTATTTGTACTTCAGTCAATGGAAAGATGGCAAGGATGGAAGGATAGAAGCAAAATAATAACTAGGAAAAGTGTGGGTTGAAGATGTAAATATAAAATAAATGTTTAAGTTTTCCTTTTTAGCTGAACCAGTGCAATCCACATAACACCATGAAAGGCTGGCTTAATGTTGCACATTCCCATCACTGTCCTATAACATTTGCATTATTTGAGGTAACATGAGGCTGTGCAGTCTGCTATAACTGCTTTATTGTGTTTGCCCATTAAATCCCAGAGTCTGAAAAACTTCCATAAATTGAAAACTTAGATGTGGTTTATGCACAGGAGATCCCAGTCTCAATTTATTGACACCAGGTTTGCAAACACCTTAGGGATAAAAGTAATGAGAATCATGCTCGGACTTACCCAAGAACTGTATTTGACTAACAAGGTGAGCCAATTCAAAATTAAATAGTTTTTCAGGATAAACAAAATCAATATTATTTATAGGATATGATAGTAGGCCTAAAATAAACATTTCTAGCTTTTAAAAAATAGATAAAGCTATATTGATTTACAAAACATAAGGCATTAGGCTGCTCAGATACATGGAACTGTCATGTAAAAGATCTAGGTCAAGAAACACCAATAAAACTCTCATTCATCTCATTAGCTGAGGAGAACAGTGAAAGGTTAAGCAAGGTTAAAGTGGTCTGTCTAGCATCTGATATTCCTGCAGGATGACAAGCTGTTCTCCACGGCCAGGTTCAATGACCATCTCGGACTGTCCAGTGAAGGCTGTGCACTCACAGCAGGGAGGCACCAGGAGCTGCCCGTCCCCATCACACCCC
The DNA here is from genome assembly GCF_031753505.1 of Anomalospiza imberbis. Classification (NCBI taxonomy): domain Eukaryota; kingdom Metazoa; phylum Chordata; class Aves; order Passeriformes; family Viduidae; genus Anomalospiza; species Anomalospiza imberbis. The sequence continues at coordinate 13,758,781 of NC_089689.1, forward strand.
ATCCCCAGCCATGGCTGACCCTCTGCTGAGCCCAGTCTAACCACAGCGCCATCATTTACACCCCCACAGCTGGAGAATTAGACCTATAGGATGTTTTGACAAACAACACGTGAATATGCACCAGGAGAGAAGGTAAGCCCACCTTCCTCACCCCATTCTCTCTGCTGTGGATCTCCATGAGGAGGAGGAGCAGTGCAAGTGTGCTGCTGAATATCAGCCATAGTGGGATGCAGCCAGGAGTTAGGAAGAAAAATGTACCTGACCCAGAGCTGCTGCACGGAACCTCTTCATATGTACCAAGAAATAGAGAAAAGATCCATCTAATGGGGGGAAAATGCTAGAAGTAAACTGCAGCAGCTTCCACAGAATAGAAGAACCCAGGATTTGTTCCAGCAAACAGTAAGGATTATATTTATTGACCCTGACTCTAATAGATTTCATTCACAAGAACTGATATTAGCAACACCATCTTGAAATTAAAACATGAGTGCATTTTTATGTGATACTGTTTAAAGTGGGTAGACTTGGGTAAACTGTAATATAAAGAATGAAGGAGGTAATACTGTAATATGAAGGATGAAAAAAATAACACAGATGAAGTGCTGGTGGAAACAGCAGAAATTCAATAAAGAACAAGTTTCAGAGTCAGAGAATATGAAGGAAAGAGAAAGAAAAATGAGGATGTAAATGAATATATAATAAATATAATATGCATTAGTAATATTTGTGTAGCACTAGCTAGATGGGAAGAGGCAAAGGGCAACAGGAAGACTGGTCTAAAACCAGAGATATTCTGCCCTGACTGTGGCAAAGATCTTGGAAGATGCTCAAAGGGAAGAAATCTCCATGGAGATTATGAAAGCTGCTCATTATTATTATTATTCTGCAGACATATTTCTCGTCCTGCACAAGCCCTGAGGTCCATTCACATTTCCTGAATGTCCTAGAAGATGAAATCTAGCTTTAAAATGGGAAGGGCTAAATACAAGGGGTGGTTTACAATTTTCTGAAGAAGGAGGTGGGCTGTGTGCAGAGGCCTCACAACACTGCAACCACATGGTGTTGTTCCCAACTCTGTGAACTCAAATTTTCCAAGAATCTCCTGACAATTTCAAAGTATTCCTTATGTCCCAACCCATCATGTTTCAGGTTTTGATTTCAAAGTATCTTCCCACTGGATCATTGTCCTAATAAAGGATTCTGGATGAGTGTCTTTATAGCCCAGAGAGGAAAAGACAGATGAAGGGAAGGCAAATATTGAATTGCTCAGGTTTACTCCATGTTAACATACACACCTAGTTTTCTGAAACAGAGTTCAGTTGGCCAGGATATAAACCATTGTCACTACTGGCAAAATCTGAGTTCCCTCATTCACTGACTTCTACAGCTGCCAAATTTACAGGACTGATTACAGCCAGCATTTGAGTTGATGATATTTTAATTGAAAATGTTCAGTTGTATTGAAGATTTTTTACTATTCGCCTTTCAGATGACAAGAGATGATGAGGTTGATGGAGCTACCAATGCAGCCAATTTTTAAGTGGGGTTTTGACTGTGAGGGTTATCATTATGGGAATCTCTAAAGTTCCTGCATGTATTACACTAGCAGAAAGCAAAAAGTGCTATTGTGTTATGTATTCTGTTCAAGTTTCTCACTTGGAAATAGTTATGACTGTCATCCTTGGCCAGGTTTAAATTGACATTTTTATCAAAACATTCCTGGCATAGTACTGCAAGTTATTTGCTTGTGAGTAGTTATCTATCAGTTGGCAAAAATTTAAAAGGCGGTTGGCTGATTAAAATTATATGCCAAGAGCTATACAAGACAACAAATAACAAAAATCAGCCAAAGACATCAAGGATTCTTTAAAAAAAAAATTAGAAAACCTTTACAGAGAAAGGAAAATTATACATGCATAAGTCATAAATTGCACCTCTTCATTTAATATTTGATAATCAAAAAGCTAATAATTAAAACTGGGAGGGTTAGGTCGGTCAAGTTTTACAGCTGAGCGCACTCCCTGAGCATGCCCAAATCAACACTTATGAGATTAATTTAAAAGCTCTTCAAATTCTGAATCTCCAAGGTTTATGCTGTCTGTGCATTGTTTGCATAATGCAGTTTTGTACTACTAAAGCCCTATAAAGGGATTATTTTCATATTCAGCATTAAAGATACAGCACAATACATAGATACTGTACTGTGCTTATGCCTGAGATAGCAGGTACAGTGTCTCGCCTTCTGATTATCTACGAAGCAAATGTAGAAACATAGATGTTTTTTGGAGAGAGTGTATCCTTAGTAAAATTAATTCCCCAATGGTTTTATTAAAGTCTGCAAATTGCATTATTTTCCCATCATATTTGAAATATTGCACTTCCTTAATGCTTGCTCTAACCCATGGCATGCCATCTTCCCTGGGGTGTCTAGACATGGTGTCTTAGATTTATGTGTATGATCTCAGTGTGTTACAACATCACTCCTGACTAATGCATTATTACAATACTTACATATATTCCCAAGTGTCACTGTTTTGATTAAAAAATCACCAATCTGCATATGCACACCATCTGTGCTTCAGAGAAGCAAAACATGCAGGATAACATTTGCCTTACTCAAAATGAAATTCAGATACTACTAAAAAACAAATGGGAACCTATTTTTATGTTTTGTTTTCTAAAATAACAAAGAAAATGAATAAACTGTTTCTGTAAAACACCAGTCCATGCCTCTCACACTTTAACACATAAGCCTTTTTTTATCTACAGAGCAAGGAGATTTACCTTTAGTAACAACATGCAAACAATTTGCCCTTTTAGAGACAGTAAAATAACATGGGAAGGAAATGTACTGCTGCAATGAATTTTAAAAATCTCAGCTCAGAACAGGGGAGTTTTCAGCAGAAGGGAATGTAGTCAGCAGCAAGTCCTTTCTCAGCTGAAAGCTGCAAGAGTGGTTGTAAAAGATGAATGAGACCCTTGCTTACTGGGGTGAAATGCTTTTAAAGGACAAGAATCTGCTTATCTTTGATTGATTGCTCAGTCTGATACTTTCCTTTATAAAGTTTATTGACTACAAGCCCATAAATCAAAGAAAAACAAATCACAGGTTCAATTTGGGGGGCATTGACATCCTGCCATCTTGCAGCAATAGCTTAGAAGTCACAGGGTAGGGAGAAGGGATATGGGGGACTCATGGAGACAAAAGTATTTACTGCAGATAAACTATCATTTACAATTTTGTAAACAATTATTCATTTGTGCCTTATCACATTTTTAAGTCAAAGGAAAAATGCAGACAACCAAGCTACCTAGGTTATTATTTTGAAATCCTTAAAGGCAGAATTTACAATTAACAGACATAATTCTCACTGTGCTTCTGCATGTCTCTCTGGTTCTGTGAGATTACAGTCACATACCCACACAGCCCTCACCCGCTGTAAGAATGTCACATTTACAATTTAAACTACCAAAGCAAGAATCAGATTTCTTTCAGGGGGGTTTGAGGGCTTGGGAAACTCAAAATCTGTGTACTGCAACACCCCATACAGTTGAATGTAAAGAAGGAACTAGCCATAGATCTCTCATATGGGGCATACAGTATAATATGACAGCATGATAATACAGATTAATTTGTGCCATTGACCTTGACGCACTATTCTATTGTGTATTCTTTTAGAGTCAGCACTCGGGTCACTAGAACATCTGGTGTTTAACAAAAAAATCCCATTCTGAACTGCTAAATGTGTTGAAACAAATGGTACTGTACTATCATTATGCAGTGCAACCTCTCTGCTAGGGGTCTAATTTCAAGGCCACCCTGACTGAACTACATTATTATTAGTGGTTTTGTAATTCACATCTTGCCACAGTACACAAAATACCTAATTATCAAAAGTAGCCTTTTAAAAGTCAGGCTGTGTTCCATATAACTGGGACTGACTGTCACTTTCTTTCCATTTTATCTCTGGAGACATCTGGAAGGGCTAAGCCTGCACAGTGCTGAACATCCTGGCCTCGACCCAGCAGAACACTTCAGCATGCACATGTATGTGTATACGCAGCCCCTGTATTTCAGCAAGACATGCTTTTAGGTTATGCATGTGCTAGAGTACCTTGCTGAAGGTATGGACTGGGTTCACCACACCGTTTGGAAGTTGTACAGTGCTCAGTATTGTGTCTACCCCATTTTACACCCCATTACATTCAGCTTGTGCTTGAATCTATCCTGGTGCTCATCTCTGGGAAACGCTGATGCAGCCTTTTACAAGAAGGCTGAAGATCTGAGAGATGATTGGTAGCAATGAGTGGCAGCTTTGCTTTACAGAAGTATTTACATGGTTTTTAACATGAAAAAAAGAGCAAAGGGTGATGATTCTGTACAGACTCACCATCCCTCTGACACCACTGCCATCACCACGCCTCTCTGCCACCACTCTGCTACCTCGGCTTCCTGCAGAGATTCTCCACGTAAACAAACATAAAGGTTATTTTTGTAGGATCCTTGGGAATCCCACAAAGCTTCTATGGGAAGGATTAAGCGTTTGCAGGGGTTTGATGACCTTTACCTGACCTGAAGCAGATTGCAACATCAATTAGCATTTCAGCTTTCCCTCTTTCCCTCTTAGTAAGGATACACACAACCCAAGCTGGGCTCTTCTGACTGTGCTGTGTTTGTGCTGTGAGTCACAGTGGGCTGATTCTCCCCTGCTTCACAAATCTGCAAATTTATGTCCCAGCAAAACAAGTATAAAATGCTACTACTCTACTTTTTTACCAAATTTTACCTTGCACTGCAAGCATGGGCAGAAAGGAAACATACTAGTAGGCAAGCACTATGCATTTGACAATACCAACATTCTTTTAATAAGGTGAAAAAATCCTCACTGTCAAAAGCATGGAGAATTGCTACAGGCATTTATGAACTAAAACATGTGAGTCTCAAAGCCTGACAAAGGACCAATACCTTCAGCTGTGGAGAAAAAGGAAGACAGCAAAGGTGAGCATGCAGGCATATTTAAAAGAACAAGGGATGCACATGCTGAGCCAAGTAAGATGGGGCAACAGGAAGAGGCTCAAGGTTGTTCACCACAGGAAAGTAGCAGCCCTGAAAATGCCTTTGACTCACAGCAGGGCTGGAGAAGGAGGAGAAGGTATGTGTTGTGCTGTGGCTTAAGCCAAGGTGAAGTAATTTCCAGTTGTTTCAAATGAGATTTCTGCCATAAGGTCTCAGCTCATCTCCATGACAATTTTATATATGGTTACTGAAAAAAAGAAAAAAAGTAAAAAAACCCTCAAACATGATACCACTCAATGAGAAGACAGCATAAGCAATCATTTGACAAAGACCTAATCTCATTAACTTCTTCTAAGATTTCAGCCATCAGTCAGTAGCTGGCAGCTACAGGAGAGCTGAGTACAATGAAACATCTTTTAAATATTATTTTTTCAGGCCATCTTCCTGATCTTTTATATTTGTTTGTTCTGCAGTTTCTTAGAAGTTACAACTGCTGAAGGAAGTAGAGAAAATCCAGAAAAAAAAATATAACCTGCTCTCCTATGCAGCTTCACACCTCTGGGTCAGTGATTAACAAAGACAAGGTCCTGCTGCAGGGAAGCTAAATGGAGTTCATTATGGACATGAAAGTTAGCAGGGCCAAAAAGGTGAGACCATAGGATAGAGGATGAAATAAGAGCCTAACAAGTGTGGATTTTACTCCCTCAGTGCAATGAGGACAGCTTTCAACTACCAACTACTCTAAAAGAAAATCTATCTAGACAATAGTTTCTTTAAGGTAAGTATTGTCCTATATACTACAATTATTGTTTTGCATATACTCAAGAAAATTAAAATGTATTGCTTAAAAAAATTTGTGTTGTTCTGCAATGAGAAATCCTTGATTTGAGGAATGAAATTCTGGGTTTGTCCTCTTTCCTGAAAAAATTAGGAAAATGGAAGCATTTAAGTGGAGCAGAATGATGTCATTAAACGTGGATGGGGACATCTACCTCAAACCCTCACAAATCTATGAGTTTGTTAGCCATGCTTATTGCTTGAGTGCTTTGGAAATGTCAGTGCTTCCTGGGGGTGCTTCCTGGCAGCAGTAAACTGTCTGGAGAAGGAAACTGCAGACAGGTTGCTCCTATGACACTGAGAGAGCCTGGAACTACAGCGAGCAGACACCGGGATATGAGCAGATTTTCTTGGCCCTGAAGGCTACAAGCAATAGCCTGTGTTTCACTCACAGGTAATTTCTAACCACACACTGCTGTGCTGGGTACCCGGGCAACACTAAAAGGATCAGCTCTCTCAGGGTGTCATATTTTCTCCCCAGAACTGGCAGTGAGTAATCTCTCTTTCAGTACTTCTGCTTTAGGACATTTCCACTTTGATTTTACACTGGTGCTAACCCCATCATCATTAGAGAACCTGAAGTTTTCTGCTACACCTGCCAATGTGCTGTATGACCAAAGAGCCCATACAGCTTTACCACAAACTTCCCACAGAGATGTTTGAGTAGGTGGCAGTCAAGTGGTGACATGAGGCACTGGCTATTATAGAAGTTGCTTAGAATTGAAGCTCACTTGCAAAAGGCATATGTGATGGGGAGGCTGGAAAATCAAGTACATCTCAAAATAAGTTATCTGATTAACCTCAAGAAATCAGAGTTATGAAAAGTAACAAACGAAAGTCTCAATGAACCTTCACTTCACAATACATCAAAGGCTCTTGAAGAGGAGTGTGTAGGCAAACAAATTGAACAGAACATGTATTCCAGTAACTTCAAGGTGTAACTAAAAGTTTCGGGGAAACCAGAGGATGAAACGTGTTTGGAGGTTCTTAGTTCCAGGATTGTCTGACACCTAGAAAACTGTGAAGAAAAAGAAAAGTGGATAAACAGCTGATGAATAATAATATATTACTTAGTCCCTCTGAGTAACCATGTCAAGGATCTCTGCAGAGATTAGCTCTGCCAAAAATTTCACCTGCATACCAACATCTTTTTTATTTCTTTTGCCATTAATGTTTTAATGTGGTATAAATTATTCTTTTGAATTATTAATCATAATTCCACTTTTGCAGGGAGTGGAATTCAGACCTTTTATGAGATATTTAGGGGATGATCTGTTGTCTAAGCAACCCTTAGAATAGGCAGGACAAATCAGATGTAAGAGTAAATTAATGTGGCATTAACTTGCTTCCAACAGCTTGTTAATGGAAACCAATTCAATAAGCATCACATCCAAGAAGGGAGAAACTGCCCCCATTTGTACTGTTGTGCAAAGCAAACCTCAAAATAAAGCAAGAGGATGGACACAAAGAGCTACTTATCATGAGCCTCCCTAAACAACTGCAGTCTCAGCAGAGAAGACAAGGATGAAATAATGCACATCTGAGTAAACTAGGCAAGAATAAAGAGGAGCCAATGGGAAAAAAATGTAAACTTTTAGTAATCATTAAGAATTTTGATTAAACTTCCTAGGACTTTAAAGCCACATTGGGACTAGTACACTAGTGCTCTGTGATTTAAAATTCTTAAGTATTTGGGTGAAAAATCTGTCTTGTAGCAGCAAAAAAAAACCCTTAAATAAACCCAAATAATACTGAAATAATAGGAAAATAACTACCATATTGGCATGTGGTGATAATCATTTTAAGAATATTGCTAAACCATGTAAGATCTTGAAAATATCATACTTTTAACTTTACTCCCCACTGTTACATGCTCTCAGACTTGAAGAGAAAATGAAGAACCTTATTTTGCTCTGATAATAACAGTTATAAAAATAGATTAACTGTCAGTATCATGAATTAGTATCACACAAGTACAGAGGCTCAAATAATAGGTTTAAGCCATAGGCAAAGGAGCAAGAACACAAAGCTTATGCCTTGACCTAGGAAAGGATACCCACATCACTACCACAGAAAAATGCTTACCAAAAATGAAATTTGTATTTAATAATTCTGTCTGCTTTTAAAATTTATATTTTGTTTTGTTCTATGTGGAGACTGTTTTTGATATTAAACCATTACACACTAGCTACCAAAGCTGATGCTCAAGATAAAAATCTACAGCTTTTAGTTCATGCTTTCAAGGTTTTTTTTCTTTCCCCTCCTTTTTTTTTTTTAAAGAACCTCTGAAAGTCTAAATGATAACATGTTTCAAGTATCTGCTCCTTCCCTGGAGTTGAACAAAATTGAAAAGATCAAAGTTAGTGCAATCTTGTTCAAAGGTGAAGAGGTGAAATCTTATGTATGCTGGAGGATCAGAGCAAAGAAAAATGTACAATGCTTAGTGTGCGACACCTGAAGCCCACTTTCATCAAGGTACCTCATTTTCATCTGAATTCAGAATGTATTTCATTTAATGGTAAAATAAGGAACAGCATAGGATTATCTTGGTAACAAAGAAGAGAAGCCCTTGCTAAACACTAAAAAGTAAACATCACTAATAGGTGGAAATGGTCAAATTCTTTTTAGAATTACTAAGTTCACCACATTAAATTCTATATTCGTTCTTCAAGTAACATTTATATAATTGAGTAAGATGAAGCCATTACACTCACAATGTTTCAAGAAACATAACACTGTTGATAGCTTCTGTTGAGTTTCTTGAAAAAACACCGTGTTTTGAAGAGGACTGCAGAGACGGACATCTAAAAAGGGTATGTTTTTTTTCCATAAATCTTCATGTGACTGATGTGCCCTGACATAATGCATCACAATGAAATACAGCTGCCAAAAAAGAACTTCAAATTAAGCTCTTTTCTAGAGAGAAAGAAAAAAAAAAGTGATAAGAAAATAGGTACCTTTTCAGCAAAAGCTTTTAAAGCTTTAAAAGCACAGCAAGTAAAAAAGTTCTCTCAATTTTGTCTAAGTAACTAGAAGCTAAACGGGGGGAAAAGGGTGTGAAAAATAATGCTCCAGCCTCTGTGAGAACTGGAGACATACTGAACTCAAGACACTGTTACACAGGAAGAAAAGATGATTTTAATATCCTTGTCCTACCTTGTCATTTTCAAACACATGGAAGATCCACTTTCCAATTATTGGGAAATGTGTTACATTATGCTAATAATGCTAGTCTAAGAATGTTTTAGCATAAACACAGACTTAGACATGGCAAAGTGGCCACATTCAGAAGCTGAACTGAGTTACATTTCAATTGGTTTTTTTTGACTATGCAGAGTTTCTTTTGCATTATTGCTATAATTCCTAAATTCCCAAAAGCAATTTGCTGCCCAAAAGCAATAAGCATTGTGTAAATATTGTCTGTTACAGGTCAAACCTTGACCTGAAAATCAGGTCTTCTCAAGAGTACTCTAAAAGCCTTTAATACGCAGCCGTGTTAGGAGCCATCCCACAGAGCCAAAAGCCCTTTAGTCAAGGATTCACTCAGCACATTCACACCTAAATTCCCACTTTTGTTCTCTTTCAACCTCAACCCTCACAGAAAATTTCCTAAAAAACGTGTTGTCTTCCAGTGGTAGGGGCAGAAAATGAAGTGCTGAAAGCAGAGCATGTTGTAGATGCTGGGGTTTGCAGACTGGGCATGAACTGTGGTTCAGGGACAGGAAAGAGACAAAGAGACAAGACACCCAAAGAGAATTTAAGAAAACTCACACAGGCTACCTCCAGCATTATATTTGTGCACCATTAGACTGGATGCAGCTGAACCTGTCACCAAACTACTGCCTTATACTAGGTGAGAACTTACATCATCCAAGCTTCAATACCTCCCAGATTAGAACATTTCTAATGGTTCTCCTCTTGGCTACATAAACTCCACCTCCATCTATCACAAAGCATGAACTACAACACACATAAGCAGGTCCCAAAGGGTGGACACAACATACTAATTCACATGTGTTAGCACAGGGCTGAGAGTAGAGAAATGAAGCTTTCATCATTTCTTTTCTGTGTTTCAGGTCACCATTTCTTACTTCAGCTTTGGGGTGCAGGAAGAATTGATCTATTGTCCTCCATCTATTGTCAGAGTCCTGCAATTAATCTGAGGAGGTAACTGTGAAAGTGCTGCAGGTAGACTAAATCTCTTGATATCAGAGAACCTCTGTCCATTTTATAAGCAATGTTACATTGACATAAAATACATATCACATGCAGCATGCAGTGGCTGACTTCCAGAGATTGTGCTGTGTGTCTTTATGCTTGAATTTGCTCTTGCATTTTGGTAGCATGTAGACAGCTCTATTTGCTTTGAAAGGGTTGAGCTGGGATTTCAGACTTCTTCTGAAGCGCTCCACAGACCTGACTTCAGGTATTTCTTTAACCAAGAATTTCTGCAGTGTTCAAATGCTTCCAGCAAATGTTCAAAGCTTCCCTACATGCCAGTCACAAACATTGTGTTGCCAGCACAAAGACGGGTTTTAGTCACTAAGAGCATGCGGTGAGTGCTGCATTCTGAGGCACAGCCTCTGCTTCCATACGACTGCGCCATCCATCTGCACAAGGGAAAACACATGGTCGGTCGCTGCCTCTGGTCCTCGCGACAGTCTCACAAGGTGGGGTAATAGATCAGGTGTATCAGACTGTTATTGTTCCTGGCTGTATTTGTATTTGTTATGGACTATAAACCCTGATGATCCCATGAAGGGTTGTGACCATGAATCCCAATTGGCTGAGCAGTGCTATTTCATGGAGGGACAAGTCCGGCAGTAATGAATTCAGTCAACATAATGATTTCGGTTTCACTGCACTGCTCTGCTTCCTGGGAATCTGCAGAAGATGAGTGACTGTGTCACAATCATAAATTCAGACACACACAATGCTGCATCTTCTTATAGAGCTTTAAGTCCCTGTGAAATGTCAGACTAATAAATATGATGATCGTATTTGCTATTTGGCAAAAGTATTAATTAACCTGGAAAAGTTAATAAAAATATATTCCCCAAAATTATGCAGCAGAGAAAATATTTTTTCTTATTCATGGTTATATGAATGCAAAATGCCATGGGTTCTTCATCTTTAATACCTAAGGGATTTTTAAGCATATTGCTTCCATAAAACTTGGTTCATCAGTACAGTACACAGCCCAGATATGCATATTTAATTACTCTGAAAGTAATTTACTTGTACAGATGGTGGCATTAGAAGGTCTTACTTCAATTTAAATTACTTCTATTTGAAAAATAATGTTATTTTGCTATGAATCTTGAGTGAAGAATTCACTCTTATTACAGATGAATAATACTTATCAATTGTAATTAATCTGTGACTAATCTAATACTGCCCAGATAAATATTTTCTCTCCAGTTTTACAAATCAAAGCATCCTCTTTCCAGAAGGGTTATCTAGTTGTATTTTATATCCAAACCTGCAGACTTGGGAGGGGACCCCAGTCTGCTCTTGGGGCAGATGAATTAAGAGCTACAGGAGAGTCTGTTGAACATCCCTGAGACTTTCCAAGGCAGAGATGTTACAAAATTGTTTGCATCTTTCTGTAAGATTAAGCAGGGATTAAAGCAAAAGGGTGCACTTCAGGAAAATACCTACCAGGCAGAAGATTTCAGGAAAACAGTGACTCAATGTGCATGTGTGGACTTTGGGAGAAGCTTTAATGGGCAAGGAAGCTTTAATGGACAAGGATCCAAAATATTCTGGGCCATGAACCCTCCCAGCAGTGCAGGTAGCAGGGCCATGGGGGTTGTCCACCCCTTTGCAATTACTGTACCCCCCTGCACCACCCAAATAACAGCAATTCCCAGGAGCAGGCAGGTAGCAGAGGCAGGGAAAGCTAGCAGCATATTGCATTACCTCTTACATGCTTCCTGGGAAAATATGTCTGCTCCTTCAAGTGAGATTGTTTTCTTGAAGAGCTCAGTAAAAGGTCTACTTGTGTTAGGCTTTCTTCTGTGAACCCCCATCTCTGTTCAAGCAGAGGCTCTCTCAAAGGGGGCTAATGTGGTTGCTATGGTTAGCATTCATGTTTTATTGAAGACTAAATGGCCAGAACCCACATAAAGGGCTCCCAAGTGGCCCTAAAATATGCTCTGCCTTTCCTTTCTGCCATCTCTCTTCAGGACAAAACAATTTTTTGACAGTTGATCTGATTTTGCAGGCTTGTCCAGAATAGGCCTATTTGTCCCTTCTATCTATGTAACTTTAACAGTGTGATCTGGATTTAATGCAGTTTCAAACCCTGTGGACCTGCTTCATAGAGCTGGCAAGCACCTGAATTTCCCAGAGAGTTTTGGGGGATCAGGAGGTGATGGGTGAGCTGAGCCACAGTAAGACTGACAGAACCACATGCTTTTGTCACTCTAAAATTAGGAGAGGGGAAGAGTCGGGGGGAAGAAGGGGAAATGTCATAATCTTGACCAGCAATGCTGTACAACCCAAGCTGGACAACACAGCCTGGAGTGCAGACGTTTTGCCCAGGCAGGGCAACCAGGTGCCAAAAGAGAGAAAAGGAACAGGACACATCATTCCATGAATAAATCTGCTCCTGCTTTAGTAAAGGAGCTGTGGTGCTCTCTGTCTGGCATTCAACTTGCTGACTGCTTTTCTTTTTAATTATCCTAATTAGGAAAAAACTTTACCTCCTTCGGCTTTCATATATTTACACTTACACAGAATTTCCAATAGTGTCTTTTTCCCAGGAAATCTAAGCACATTCGCTTTCACTGAGTTTAAAAAGCATCGGGGTCACATCTTTTCCATTTTGAATTTTTGTTTTTCAAACCGTCTGTGGTTGCTGCACCTCCAAGCAGATACCCAGCATTCACATTATCCTACCCACGGCTTCAGACTCCAGCTGCCAGGGCTGCACCAAGCTGTGCCCACAGACTTGCACCCTTGCATTCCTGTGCAAGAAATGCTTGGAGCAGGGAAATGCTCCTGGGCTTCTCATCCCCAACCCTTCAGCAATGCTTTGCTCCAAGGGATTTCTCACCTTGAGAACACCTTGAAGTGTTCTCTCTTCAAGGGAATGGGATTCCTACTTGTCTTCACCCCTTCCTAGTCAGAGTGACCCCACAGACTCCCCAGCATGACTGCCATCCCACTAGTCCAGCCACGCTGGCTGTAACCCTTCAAAGACCCCAGCAGCCATGTGCCAAACCACAGCAGTGGGTCCAGGTGTGCCTGGTTAGCAGGTGGTGCTGAACAAGCTGGGAACAGCTATAGCCTGTGTCTATAGCTGGAGGGAGCAGAGGTTGCAAGTAATAGTCCTATACAAGTATAGGAATAAGAGAAGGTGAGTCAGGAATTTGGAGAAGATGGGGAGTAAACAGATGCAAACTGTAGGATGGCTATGGCTGAGCTGATCTCAATTACAGTATTTCTCAGTTTAAGTATGCCATTTTAAAGCATGGAAATTCAAGGCTCCAGTTTGTATTTTATGACACAGAGCCAAAAGCCCAAAACAGAAGAAGCATCTTAACAGTTCTGTTCCCTATTTTCATACAAATTCACACACTTGTAGTCATACGCATATAAAGTCAGCCTTAAACACAAGATCCATGGTAGGTTTTTCAACAAAATAATCCTTTAGACACTGATAAATCAAGCAACAATGACACTGGGATATCATAGCATCACTAAAAATGTCACCACAGTTAACAAGCCTGCTTGCTTCAACAAAAAATATTGGTGAATAATCATCCGTCAGTTAGCAACGCTAAAAAAAAATACATGCCTGGTGTTCCTTGCCTAAAAATGATGGGAGTGGAAACATTGTTTTCTTGCCAGGTTATTTTCATTTCAGGAAGAGAAATAACCAGGGGAAACATGGAGAGAAGAATAAATAACAAGAAGCAGTATGAGGGGAAGAAATCCTTCATAATTATGCCATTGCCTCTGCCTTTCTCACTATCAGATTCCTCCCTGTACCATACTGTGCCAAACCACTCACACGCTGGGCATCCTCCAGATGAATCAACACAGTGGCACACGGCTTCGAGCACACATCAGAGGCACACAGGAGGTGTTTGATATTGTATTTATGAACAAATCAGAGACAAGAGCTTGGTAGGGTTTGTTTTTTTTTTTGAAGAGGAGGAGTAAAGAAAATAAGATTCTATGCCAGCTTGGGAGGCAAAACATCTCATTATCTTTTTAAAATTTGTATTAACCACAGACTCTGTTCTGCTTCATCCTCTAAGTGGTAAATTAAAACAGCACACATGCAATCTGTAGATTTGCTCCTTTACCCATCACTCAGAAAATATAATATGAAAGACTGTCTGCAGTAATCTAGGCTCCTGTATCTGTCCTGATGCTACACACTGGGGTAGAGGGGCTGAACTGAGGCACTGTGCTGCCTGCAGCACATGGAGGGAACCCCAGGTGCCACCAGGCAAGCATGGCCAAGCACCATCATCCCAGCCAAACACAGAACTCCTTCCCAATATGGAAAAAAACTCCATTTTGGGTAACCTTACTATAGCAATTTCTTATTTTACTTTGCAAAAAAAAAAACAACTGATTATATCCACAAGCTACCAGGTATGACTACAAGCTATAACCTCCTAGTTGCCCGGCAACTTCCCTGAAACCAACCCACAAAGATTTCACTTTTGTTCAAAAGCATTGGTGATGAAACACAAAACTTTTTTCCAAACTATGTTGATGAAAACTTAACAGCTCTTAAGATAAGTTTTCTCACCAATAAACATCTGCTCAACAGGAGGTGACAGAAAAAGGACTTCTAGAGACCAGCATCACAAGTTGACAAAAAGAGAGAGCTCAAAGTTTCAAGTTCTAGGCCAAAGAACAGAATTCATCTACTGCATGTTCAGCCTCTTCTACCAGACATTATCAGCACAATTGTGTTCTACTGGTGAAAAGAGGATGTCAGGCCAAAAACTTGATTGTTGATCCCTTACCTTTTAAGAAGCAGAAGTAATCCCCATTCATAGTTAGGGCCTTGCACCCAGCTACCTTCTGTCTACAAAGTCTCCCCTGTAAACTTTTTTTTTTCCTCTTTTATTTTTCCTCATCTAAAATAGAAAAACAAGATATGGCGATCATTAATCAATCAAATAATAAACTTAGTATCAGCTGAGGGAGAGGACAGAAGCTGAGGAGAGGCAGACAAGACACTCCAGCAAACCTCCAGTGGAATGAGACTTTTCTGCAACTGAACTGTAGCTCATACAAGATCCTCATAAAGAATGAAAATTATCATGTTTCAAATACTCCATTGGTAAAAGAGTTTGATCAACAAGTCATCAGGCACATAAAATATAAATATTTGCACATATGTTGTCATGTGTATCAGTGACAGATGTTTTTATGCTAAGATGGGTGTGTGGGAGAGCTCCAGAGGTGGAATGAACACCTCCAGCTTGCCCTTTGTGGCTCTTGGGTCTCAGCCTACAACCCTTGCAGCAACTGAGAGCTTGAAACAAAACCAGAGTCTCCTGCTAGGGTAAAGAGTGAAATGCAAACACTCTCCTATGCCAGACTCTGAAGAACATGACTAATACACACTTTCCTTACATGAAAACATTTCCCAAGCAAATACAAATACCTATTTTCCCAAGTAAAGACTGACATTAGTCTTCAGAGGTTGGCTGTGTGTTTTAGGGGATTTAAGGCCTGGGTGTACTTAAACATGGACAGAGAAACAAAACTCACTGACTTCCCACATCAGACCATCGGTTGAGTTGGACACATCCTTTAGAAAAACACAAAGTTTTGATAGGCATTCCACCAGTCTCAAAAGGCATCCTTTTCTGTGCCTAACGACCTTCACTCTCAAAAATGTGTGATGTACTCAAGTTGTAATTTTCCCAATTTTAACTTCAATTATTTGAGGGGTTTATATGCATTTTTGCTTCATTCTCAGCCATGTTACAAGCATTAAGGTAGTGGGCATATTCACTATATCTAGGTATTTATGCATCCACTTCTTTGCTGTTAGTTTATCATATTTTTTACTGTAGATTCAAGTATGTTCTACCTATGTCCTCACAGGAAAAATATGCTTTTATTTTTGAGGGCTGGGGGAAGTGGGGCGGGTGCGTGGGCTTAGTTAAAAAACTCACTCAAACTCCAACACTGTCAGTGATATGAAAATGAATCGCTAGATAAAAGATGTTTTCCCCCTTGTGTTTCTCAAATTATTAAAAATGCTTACAGCAAGAGAAGGATGCACATTTCAGGAGGAGTAAATGGCTGTGTGGTTAAGGTAATGGATGTGTTTGGGTATGTGGGCAGGGGGGCACCCGGGGTTGTATTTGCCTTGTTTGTGTACACATGGACTTTTTGAATGTCATAGTACTATGGGCAAACTGTACAAGCCCTAAACAAACTTTGAAAGCCTAAAATGCAGTAAATTATGGGGTTTGTAAAAACAGAAAACAATCAGTAATGTAAGATTGATTTTATATTTGAATTGAGTGCTCTTCCCCAAAACAAGTTTTCACTAAAAAAAAAAATCACCTGATGTTTACTAGATTATTTATTGCACCTTTATCTATATTACAGATACCCATATAAAAAATGAGCTATTATTTTTAGGTCTTTTAAATATATACATTAAATCATGAATCACACATAGGTCTGTATGCAGCATGTCTCTGTGACAGTCACTATTTTTCTTGTACAAAATATTTGTAAGATGCCTATCTGGAGACTGCTTTTGCTGGCTAAAAAATAACCACTTGCAGAAAGCTCAAACTTCTGTCAACTGTATGAAATGAGAAGGCAGAAGGCTATGCCCCTCAGTGTTTTTATTACATGGATCAGGAAAACAAATTTCAAGAATTAATGGTGCAAATTTTTAAATATGCCAGAGCATGGCAATTCTAAGTGCTGCTACAAGTTACAGCAAGGGAAAGGTGTTGCTTTCAGATTTGGAACTGCCTGCTACAGTCTAACCTCTTTGTCAACATGTTTGCAGTTTTGCAACATCAATTTCTAAGTGAATTACCTTATGAAGGAAACCAAAAGGCAGAAAACTAAAAAAAAATAGGGGTCAAATTCCTTCTGTGAGATCTACCTTGTAAAATTATCCAGAATGTAATAATACCATGTTATTGACTTAAGCACAGTTCCCTGTGACATGCTGCAGCTGACCTGTAATTTTTATCCTACATGTTGCCAGCACTATTAAAATGACACTTGTGAATGTAAATTAAGCTCACAAAGGGGACAGATTGTATGATTCTGGTTTCTCTCAGATGCCTGTAGGCTATCACAGGTTCCATATGTGAAGTAATTATGTTCACTGAAGGAAAGAATAAATGCTGTCAAATTGTGTACTGAGAGAGAAAGCAGCTATTATATTGCAGTAGTCACTGGAGCATTGCCTTAGAAAGTGAAAAGATGCATAAGAAAATAATAAAAAAGAAAAACTGGAGCAGAGCTATATTAAATATAACCTTTAAATGAGTATCTGCTTTTGAATACATATTACACAAAGCTAATATTTCACAAATAAAAGCATTTTACCTTTTTAATCACATTTTCTCTCACATCTAGAGGGCACAGGGCAGAATATTTACTGGAGGGGTAAAGGACAGGTGGAGCATCTTTCAGCTTTCTGTGTTCCCTCAGGAACAAGAGCCCTCCAAGGCCCCAGAGATGCTGTCCCCACCTCCTTCCCCACCACAAACCTCCTCCTGTAGGAGCTGTGCAGTGTCCAGCCTTCCTCCCCAGCAGGCAGACATGTCCCCAGCCCTGCCTTCCCACCCCATCCATCTCTTATGGCCAGCTCCAAACCCCCGCCTGCCACAGGCCCCCAGCCAGGGCACTAAGGCAGGGCAGGAGCACTTCTGAAGACACCCTGCTCTGCAGCACCAAACCTTGGCTGCAGCAGGCTTGGAGAAGGCGAGACTATGGAAGCCAACATAGCTGCTACAAGGGAAGGCAACACTTCCATCACCTCCACAGCTGCAGTGTGGTCCTGCTCTCTCCTGTGCCTGGGGGAGGTGAGGCTGTATTTAGACCAGTGAGGTTATCAGTGAACCAGCACAAGAGGGGAGAGAATACTAAACTGGGAAAATAGCCTTTTAAAGCCATTCACTTAGAGGGAACCACGGACACCAGAAGCAGGGAAAACAAAGTGCTTGTGTGGGTTTGGATTTTCATCCAGAAATGAAACAAGGAAAGAAAGGATGTTAGGATGCTCTGCAAACAAAACAAACAGGAAGGCACATTTTCTTACAGGGGTATAACTATGGATGTAGAGGTCATGAAGGAGCCCAGAACAGTGAAAAACAGGAGACTGAATGTTTCCCTATGTTTTTACTGTTTACTAGAGTAGCATCACAAAGTTTGGCACTCTGGAGCTTCCCACGGCAATGGAAAGGGGATATTTCTGCAGTGTCCCACCAGTGCTAATTCTGGATCTCTGCAGCCTCAAGCCTAATGGGGTGTAAAAAGTAACCAAGGGCAAATAACTTCCCAACAGAGCTGCCCTCCACCCTGCCCAGCCCATGCTGTTGTTACCTGCATGCCTGTCACTAACCTGGCTGCCTGAACAGCAGCCTGTGCTCAGGCTAGAACTGGCTGCTGTGCAGTGCTGAGAGGAGCAGAGCTGGCTGGAGATGGCACAGCACAGGTATTAGCAACTCAAGCACTCAATGCCCTCTGTGGCCCAGAGAGTGGCCTGTCTGTGGCTGTTTGTCTGTGTTCACCTGATACTCAAAAGCTGATATGTCCAGGAGACCAGACCTTTCAGACTGCTCTCTGATGTGAAGGCAGCTCTTGAGGAAGCAAGGCATCTGATGGAGCAGAGATGTCTGGAAGCTCTCAAGTCCTCCTCCCCCTCCCAAAACCACAATCAGCTCCTGGACAACACTGTATGAAAGCAGTCACACTAGGTCTACAAGGTCTTTTTCCAAGCAGGTGATTTTCCTGGTTGTCACCATGAGGCAATTTGGGTAATAAACTTGTATCCAAGGACCTGTCCTGATTCTGGAAATACATTTTACAGGCAAAGTGTTGATCTGCCTTGACCAACAACCCTGGAGTCCCTAGTAATAGGTTCAGTACCCATCAAATCCTCATGTTCACGTGAGCAGTAACAAGACATTACGTAACGGCATGGGCTTGTCTCATCAAAGCCACAGCTTGCAGCAAACCATTCTTTTTGTACAACATCACATCTCTGCTTCTGGGAAATTAGAAACTGTGGCACATTTTTTTTTGAGGTTTCTTAGGATAAAAAAATCTGACACTCAGCTTTTGCAGTCTCTCCATGGAAGCCATTTTACCAACTGCACATTGAATTTAGTAGAGATTTTCAGCACAGAGAAATATTCTGAACATTGTGCAATTGTCCTTGGTTGTTTCTGGGCACACACATCTCCATTACTGCAGGAAAGGTCTGCCAGGCTGCCCCATGCACTGCCACCATCAGACACAGCACGGTTCACATGTCTTTACCTAAACTCTCTCTATATGTTAAAATATGAGGCTTACATCTTAATTGCCCACCAGGACCAGGGCCTGGCACATCCTGTGGCTGCTCATCCTCTGCATGCCCAGAAGCAGCCTGCCCCAGCCCTGCTCTGTGTTCACCTTGACTGAAAGGGCTCCCAAATCACTTGGGTTTCCCCACCTCCAGCAATAACATGAAGAAAAATAACATGATCCCATCTCCTTATTTTGGTCATTGCTTTTCCACATCTGTTTCACTTCCTGGCCAGCTACCCCACTCATACCAACACCTCCTCTGCAGCACCAAACCCTGGCAGCAACTTCCCCTCGGGGATCCTCAGCAAAACCAGCTAACTGCCTCTTTGTTCCAGGCCATCTTGGTAACAAAAGGGCCGCAAGCACAGCCCAGAGAAGAGTCCAGATGCAGATATCAACACAGAGCAAACTCTTCCATCCCATGCACCAGACCCGCCCCACAGCTCACTACTGTGAGTAGTGGCTAAGAGACAAGAGGAGACCTACCCAAGCAGAGCACAGCTTGAGCACCGGCAGAGGGCTGTGGGAGGAAGCCCCCAGCCATACCCCCAGGACAGTCACCTCATGGCATGTAGGGGCACAGAGCCCTGTGCCCACCCCGTGCTGCCAGCCTGCAGCACAGTCCCCCAAGCCCCCAGCCCTGGGAGACACGCACCCGGCGACAGAAACCCTCCCAGGAGAGTTTTCTGGGGAGGGGGTGCTCATGCACAAATGAATCATCTCATTGTGCAGCCTATTAATACCAGCTGGTCACGGCTGGGTGGGCAGTGCAATGGGCAGACAGCCTGCCTGCTTCCAATTAAACACAGTAGCAGTCACACAACACACTACTGCAACTTCTTCTTGAATAAAAACCCCTCTGAAATCAACTACCATTTCCTAAGCAGCTGAAAACTATTAAACAACTGTTTGCAGGGTAGCTCATGTCATATGTGGGAGGCTGAAATGTAATGTAGAAATGAGAGGGTTTTTTCTGGTTGGCAGCACTGACAGCAACTATAATGTATGACTCTTTCAGATGCAGCGTGGCAGAAGCAGGGTGAGGATCATCCAGTGGTATTCACTAGAGAAATTGTTACATATAAAGAGAAGGCAGAATCAAGGATCTCAGGATTGTGGCAGGAAGGAGGGGCAGGGAGGAAAAAAAGGAAATATGTGGTTTGCTTTTGCAGTTTTAATAAGGATTTGTGGGGTAATGTTGTGTAAAGGTAATACAGCTGGATCTTTAATAATAATAACTAGAACCAACTCTCCATGTTAAGTGACCTTTAAATATTATTGTCCCTTTCAGTTTACCAAAAAGACATTTACTTCATGGAAGATGTTACTCAACTCTGTATAAAGATCCAATAGGCTAAAATATGCTAAACTGACATTTAGAATTATCTCGTAACACTTTTTTATGATAACTCGTATTCTCCCTATGTGACTTGAATGTGAGGGTTTGGGTTTTTTTCTTCCGAAGTATTTTGTAACCATTTCAAATAATAGGCAGATATTGCCTAGACATTCAGGCTATCTGTACTGATATTAGGACCTTTCTCAATAGCTGAGTAATTACTTCCTTATTACACTCAAGGCAAGCTGAAATCATATGCCCTGCTCAAGATTTAAACCTCCATCACACAGGTAAAGGAAGCATTCAGACTGACATTTTACATGTGTAACTGCCTTTTCTATAGTAATGAAAGCATCTATGGTATATTGCCCTGATAATCTCTGAAATCAAGACAACTGGCAGCACCAGAAAAAAAACCCACACATTATTTGTGGGGGGGAGTGGGGGGAAAGGCAGTGAGACTCAAGTAAAGGTAGATGTATTAATTCTTCCTATGTTGCAACCATTTCCCAGGGCCCATTTCAGACACAGCTGTGCCCAAATTACCACTGCTTAGGGCAGCACCGTGTCTTGGTGTGCTGGAGCCCTGGCTGCTGCCTCAGGGGCTGTGTGTGCAGCCTAGTGCCCTGACACCCTACTTGCTGCCCCAGACCCCCAGCAGACACAGCAACTCATCACTTCTCCCTTTCCAGCTCTTTGCAGAGCCACTTTTCTTACACTGGTGAGACAGTTGTGGCCTCCAGGTCCTCCGTCCACTGCCGCATACTCCAAGCACACCTCCAAATGTATTTGGCATCATAAACCATGCTTGAGAAAACAAGAAACAAAATTTCTCATGCATAAGAGGAAGAAGTTCAAGTTCTGACACCCTTAAACTAGACAGAAAGCAGGAGTCACCCAGCAACAATGAAGACATAAGCCATCCTTGATTTTTTTTAATTCTGCATTTTCTTACCCTGCATTTTCCACTCCTTGGACCTTTCTCCCCTGGCTACCACACATGATAGCTCAGCTACTTCAGGATCTGTGCGAGATGGGTCCTTTTCCCTAGACATCCTTCAGCGCCAAGAGGAGGGAAAATCAGCAGATTACCAATGTGCCAAGAATGTGCATAAGTAAAGACATGGTGAAGTAACACGATAGTAAACACCATCCAGCAATCCACTTTGGCATTCACGGTTATGGTATTTCATAACGCAAGAGGAAAGATTGGTCATTAATGTGACAAAAGACTGCTAGATGATTAAAAGGAACACATACACAATCAGCAAAGAACTGAAATGGAAGCTACAAAGAAAACCAATGTCTTATGAGAATTTTAGTATCCTGTGATTTCAGCAAAAGAAGCAAAGATAGAAGAGACAAATTATGTCATAAGTGGAGGAAGGCTAATCTCATAAACAAAATCTGTAATATTTTCTAAAAACACATTCTAGATACATAGATACAATGTTCACAGGATATGTTTTGGTGAGCTCTTCCTTAATTCGCAATATTTTTAACATTAGCAATTAAAGGAGACAAACCTAATTTTTACTTTGGTAATGCAGTTCATTTCAATTGAGCTAGCAGCAAAGTACATGCAAAATCTAAACAGAAGACTTCAATAAAACGTTTGAGATAATCATAGCGTATCTAGCTCATATAGGGTTCCACTGTGGAAACACATATTATTTATCAGTTTTGCATCTTCCAATGAATTTTAAAAAGAGTATTATCTCTCTTCTTCTTTTAATATTTGTTTAGTGAGTCCTGGTAAATTCTAGATCAGATATTTTGCACTAAAAAACAACAACTAATTATCTTAGAAATCCACAGTGATAAGAAAACTGCACAGTAAATATGTCATAACCAGGCAACAGCAGAAGGTAAGTTTTTATTTCATCAGCTGTGGATTGCACAAGTTGGTGAATGTTTTCTGGCAGGTGTCCTTCAAATTCCAAAAATAATGCATCCATTTTATGGCATTATCTCAATTTCCATTATATTTGTTGATATCTTTGCAGTGAAACCATATTGTTATTAAGGTTATCATTATAATAGAAAATTGTATTGGTTTTTAAAAGCCTGTTCTATTTTATGTGTATATAAATAGGAACATTATGATCACACATGATTCCCATTTGTCCTTGCTACACTCTTGACATTGCTGTAAATGGAAGCGAAGCACAAAGCCCTTACCAGGGCTTAAGATATTGCCCCTTTGATTGGCTGCACAGAAACCAGTTTTGCTTTTGTCATGCAAAATCTGACCCTGATGGTTATATACTCCACAAGGTAGAAACACTATGTTCTCTTTACCTTTGACCACCAAGGTGGCTCTCTGTGCATCTGTATTTGTACAGTGTGGCAACAGCAAAGCATCCAACATGTGCCAGAGGAGTGATTTTTGAGGATTTTTAAGTGTCTACGAGCAGTGAGGTGCCCAGCCCCAGGTTTACAGTGGGGAAAAGAGAGGCATGCTGTCACCCCCAGTGAGCTCCTGAAGGGATGTGTGACCCCAAGGCGCTCCGAGTGTGCAAGCTGTGCTATGATTTCTGGAAGTTCAATGCAGAAACCTACTGTGGGCACTGATGTGCCTCTCCAGCAACAGGAGTATCCTGGATTTCCACCCTTAAAGACAACCCAGCCTAGACTTCTACCCATACTCAAGAGCAGCAGGCCAGGCTAAAGACGGGTGCACGGACCAAGCCAGGGCCAGCCAGGCAAGGGAGGCCAGATGTGCTGGAGTAAGAGTGACTAGACCCTAAAACAGAGATAAGGCACTTAGGCAGGATGAAAAATCTTCAAAAATCATAAGCAAGGTGTTTCATTAATGAAAGTAATTAACACCATGACTGCTGAGAAATCAGACAAGTTCAGATGGTTTCCTGTCACCTGATGACCAGCTAATGGCTGTGAATATTGAGAGCAATTATTTTTTTTTTCCCATATAAGATGCAATTCAATTTTGGCATCTTGAAATGTTTTACAGAGTGCAGTTGTGTCTCCTCCTTGCTGACACAACACCCAGTAGTTCAGGGAACACTAGAGCATGTGATTACAGGGCAGATCCCAGTCAGATACACCATATAATTAGGGCTGATGTATGGTGTGCTATGCTCTGAGAAAACCAAGAGTCTGGTCTAAAAAGTTCTCTGAATTGGGGTAATTACAATATTAATCACAATCCATTGAACTAAAGTGGAATTAAATACAAATTTTCTGTTTATATAGTAAATGCTGAATAACAATAAGTTAGCAACAGCATTTTGGTCTGGTTTAACTGCCTAACATCTGGAGAACATTATTACGGAGTCATCAGCCATTTGGCCAGTACCCAATATGAAAGCAGTTTTACCCTTTTTTCTCTAAACATCAGCACAGCCTCACCAGAACACACAAATTTCTCTTTTCTCAAAATAGTCTCTTAAATAATTTCAAATACTGTAGAATTGAGATAGGATAAGCCACTTGTTTCTGTTTAGAAAGCAAACAAAATCGGATCAAAATAAGAGAGCAATTTTAACTATCTAATTTAAGGAAAGATCGTGCTGCTTATGAGTGCCTGTGGTAAAGGCCGTTGTTCCTGCTATTTAAACAATATGATTACATGGCATTTCACAGGATGGAAGAGACAGATTACCAGAAAGTTGAAAGCTGTGTACCCTTGCTCCTATATAAATATGTACACATAACATATCACTCGTTACTACCAAATTTATATGAAGTATAATTTGGTCTTTATTACAGTTGCTGAGCCTGAAAAGAACCTCTTTACTTATGAAGAATTCCTTTTTTTTTCTCCGTAGTAATGAAAAAACACAGTTGTCAGCACAATATCCTGACATTCAGGATGCCAGCCTGTCTATACCAGAGTCAGATGTGAAAATAAATAGATATTAAACTGTCAGTCAATGAAATTACAAAGTCAAGAGCAGCTCTAGCTGCGATTCTGTGCGTTCTGTTTGATGGACACAGGTGTTTAAGTGTTATGAAATCCAGCAGAGCCTCAGAGTGAATAATGCACCTTCCAGCAGTTCTGTCCTCACCAAAAGAGCTGCAGTGAGCTCCCCTCTCACCTTGAGGCCGCTAAGCAGTCAATGTGCCCTAAGAAAGGGGACAGAAAGGCCTTCCAGGTTTATCAGAGCTAAAGCCCAAGAACTCTTACAGTCTGTATTACAGCATACATTGAGCAATTGAAGCTACACTTCTCCCAAACTGTGAAGGTTAGTCCCACTGGCTTTGCATACAAATCTAAGGCAGATGCCCAAAATCCACATCATTTATTTATTATTCATAAGGCACTTAAAGTCAATCATCTGTCACTAATAAACATTAACACTATTAAAAATTAATGATCATCCTACAGCATGCTGAGACAGATTCTTCTTTCTGTTTGATGAGTATTGGAGCAAAGTACATTGCTTTCATTTACTGACTCTGAAAGTGTTTATGCTTTGTATAATGCTGCTGCTTCAGCTGCTCCTCTGAACACCAGTGACCCCCTTTTCTTGGAATGCCAAGAAATTATCAGTCTCATGAGAGAAGCCTGAAATGATCGTTTTAGCTACAAATATGTATTTGCAGGGAAGAAAAATAAACCATGGATTCAAGGGTATCACACATAGGACAAGCCTTTGTGATGAGAGGGCTGTTTGTCTCCCTTTCCACTTTCTGCTGAACAGTAAGGTGTCTGTGATGGGGGACACGTGTCCCTGTGTTCCCCACTGTACAGGAGGGTCCTGTGCTCAGGTAATATACCACAAGTGGACAATGAGACTGGAAATAACAGCTCTGACAAGACTACCTGAGAGTCTCACAAGCTGGAACAAGAAAAGGCTTCCTGAAGAGCAACTAAAAAAGGTAACTTCACCAAAGGTCCACACAGTGTCGCAGGGCACTTTCTTCTCTTAGTGGGTGGGAGGCAAAGCCCACTGCTAGAGATGAAGAAACAGCTTGCACCTTAACCCTCAAAAGGACATTCCCTCTAAAAGTAAAAATGATACTAAACCCTTCATCTTTTGTGTTCACGTTTTCAAATATAAATCTTGGGAAATCCCTTTATGCATTGCTGTCTTCACAGGCAGAACTCATAACTCAGCACTGTTTCCTAACACATGCTTATCATGTTTTGCCCTGCTTATTTTAGCAATTATTTAATTGTGGAAGTGCTGTAACTATATTATAGGCAATCACTTGATACACAGTTGATTGTGCTAAAATGCAGTTAAATAAATCTAACCAAACCTGCATTGAAGACCAGTCGAGAAGTAGAAGAGAGACAATACAATTGTATGAATCAAACCAAAGTTTCTGTGAGTTATATCAAACCTCGAAAAACAAGCTAAACTTTAAGTCTCAGTCCTAGTGATATACTGGGAGAACTTGCCAAGATAGAAGATATATTCATCTTCTTCTTGCAATTTACAGTCTAATATTTCAGTGCCAAACCATTTTTCATAGAAAAACAGTGACTGTTAAGAAATAGAAAGAGCTCTGTAGATTTAAGTGACTGCAATCATGCTGGTTTTTTTCCTTATTGATGTTTGACATGAAATAACCAATGAGGATTTGCAAAGAATAGCTATCAGAGCTAGGAATGTACTGACCAATTGGAAAAACATGATGCCACAGGACTACTCCCTCTGCTGAGGACTAAGAAGGGTTCGTGTTCCATACATTTTATATTCCTGCCAGCTATTGCCATGACAAGTGACACTTGGGGCCAACAGAAAAATGCAGCCATTCAAAACTAATACTGCCTTTCAGGGTGCAGGAAGTCAAGAAAAAATGAGAACTCCCTGCAATGTCCCCAATAAGATCCAAAGAAAAGTCTTTTCAGGTCTACAGGGCATCAGTTAGTGCCTCACACACCATTTTTACACTTGCACATCTCCCATCTTTTGCAGAGCCACACAAAGTCATGGGCAGCCCCGTGAGTCATGACTAGGGAACTGAGACCTGGTTCTGCAATCACACACACCAATAAGCTTCACAGAACCTCTAATTTAACTATTTTGAAAAGAATTTGGATACATAGCCTTCTAAATCTCAGGCTTAAGACTGTTCTGAACAATACTTTTTAGTCATGCCACTTTGTCCTGCTGCCTGCTCTCCACTGACAGTAGACTTCTTCATAATTTGTCTAATTTTTAACTGAGAATTCATGCACTGGCAAGACAAGTTATTCTTATAAAGAGAACTGGAATTACAGTCAAGAAGAAGAATCATTAAAGCATCATTATTTAAAGATAAAAATGCAATGAAACTGTTACTCTTTCCCTAAGGTGAAGGTGTTTATTGCTAAGTTTTTGCAGCACAATTACATTCAAACAGACAAATGTTGGCTGAAAATAAAGCTTTTTTTTTTTTTTTTTAAATCTACCTAGGAGAAATGTAAAAACATCTTGAAAGTTAGCTGCATCATATCAAATATTTCACGAAAAGCATTATTATTAAAAATACTAAAATTTTAAGGATAACTTTGAGAAAGCCAGTCAGCTAAAACAATGTGCCTATCTTCCCTTCTTAAATATAACCCATAGAATCATAGATTGGCTTGGGTTGGAAAGGATCTTAGAGATCATTTAGTTCCAATGCCCCTGCCACGGCCAGAGAGCCTTACACTAGACCAGGTTGCTCAAAGTCCTGTTCAACCTGGCCTTGAACACTTGTGTGGATGGGGCACCCACAGCTCCTCTGGGCAACAAGTTCCAGTGTTGCACCAGCCTCACAGTAAAGAATTTCCTCCTGATACCTGATCTAAACCTATCTTCTTTCAGTTTAAAGCAATTACACCTTGTCCTGTCACTACATGCCCTTGTAAAATACCTTGCACTGACTCTCTGCAGTGTGTAAGCTGTAATTTATATTCACTTCTAATACAAAATCTGATGGTTTTTTTACATTATGCTGTGTGAGCTAAATTTCCATAGATTTGTTGCAGTTGTCAGAACACAGACACACCACAGCCCCAAACATATACACAGGATGGTTCATGCTGCTGCCCTGGAGCTGCTCCCCAGCCCACAGGGGACACCTGCTTGACAAAGATCTGAACTGCCTTTCAGAGGGGGACTCCTGGTGCTGGATGAGGACATGTGTCCCTGGGACACGCAGTCTGACAGGTTGCTCACAGGCACAGCCCCTTCGTTTCCAGCCTGCCCTCACTGGAGGGTGGCAGCCCCCCAAGCTGGGTCTCTCAGCTGTTCTGCCTGTTCTCCTCCCCTCTGTTTTTAGTCAGGTCCCTAAGGTGTCACCTTCCTCCCACCTGAAAAGACACAGACCTCTTTTCCTCCCTAGACAAAGTGGTGCTACCCCCAGGGCCCATCTGGAGACCCATCAGAGGCCATACAGATTATAGATAGCCAGGGACCTCGTGTGGGCCTCTGGCACAAGGGACACAGTGAGAAACCCAGCTCATTACAGCAGGAGGGAGGGCAGCCCATACTGGGCCCCAAGGAACAGCGATGCTTCAGCACCAGTATTTATAAACACAACTGAGGGCTGCTGTCTCTCTCATATGATTGCTGGACCACAAACTATGGGCCATCTGCCTGCAGACTATTATCACAATCTGTGAACAATTAGAGACAGGATAGTTCATTTCAGAAAATAGCAAAGTTAACAAAAAGGCACAGAAAAAAGCCAGAAAACAATCCAAAAGCAAGCAACAAAACAGCAGTTTGCCACTGCACAGAGCCACACTTGCCAGCCCTTGAACCCCCCAGCTCCTGGACCACTACATCAGCTGCCTCAGAGAAGAGACAACATCTGCTGCTGCTGCTGAGGCCACGGTGGGTGCCAGCAGCAGCTCTCCTCCTGCAAACACCTGGGCCTGCTCTCTGAGACCACCATAACCCTGTCTGTGAGACCAGCTCACCACAAGCAGGAAGCATGAGAGCAGCCATAGTCCACATGGCACCATGTCCAAAAGACATGTCCCTTTTCCAGCTGGCAGGTGAGCTTGTACCAGAACTTCCAGCCCTTTTGCACTCTCCTCATCCTTGTCTTGCTTACATGGCCCATGGATGCGAGCCTCTCTACCTACAGCCCACCCTTTGACTAAGGCCAGATGGGATTCAGACCAAGCAGGCTCTTGGTGCCCCTGGGATGTCCCCATTGGTCAGGCAACGGCTGCTTTCAGGAGAAACTTGCCTGGGAATACCATGTGCTTCCATTCACTGATGATCAGGACCCACCTGATGGGAATTCTAAGTACATAATGGCCCAAGGAGAACAGGAAGCAACTGACTGCTGCTCAGCCCCAAGTTCTGCAAGGGTGAGATGAGAGGCTGCCACTTCTGCCAAGGGATAACTCCTGTTCAGCTGGTGCTGTGCTCCTGGCTGGGGGTCTGCACCTCTACAGACCGGACACCACTGGATTCCTGATTTCCCCAGGGATCTATGTCATGTTTCAGGTGGGAGTCGCCCAGGATGCCCCAAGAGACACTGCTAGATGGGATGGGGTAGCTATACAGGTGCTGGGGAAGCAGCATGGGATGGCACTGCCAGGCTGAGCCAGCACAATCCAGTGGAGAAGGTTTAAAGAGCAACAAAACCCACACATATGCACAAACTTCACATCAGTCTTCAGTGCAGTCTGAGTAATTAGTGGCTTCTTACAAGAGGAAAATGATAAAGAAAGTAAAAATCCAACTGCCTTAAAACAACAGATACTCCCAATTCATTTCTAATTTATGCATTCTTGTCATATGAAAGCCACTTGCTTAAGCTGCTTTTCTATCTATTTGCAGTCTATTCAGACACACAATGCTCAGTGGGGGTCTGTCTCCATGATTCATTGGCTCAGATTTCCTATAGAGTTTACATGATGTCTACTAAGCCCCATACAGTTTTGTATCCATTATAACCAGGGACAAGCAAGCAGGGCTCAGGAGGCTGAGCATCCATCTAAGAATAGCTTCCTGTCTTCCAGCTCTCTTCACAACAAATGAACAATGGTTACATTTTACGGGCTAGCATTGCATGGTGAGGGGAAATTAGAGGAACTTGTCTGAGTTAAATAAGGGAAGAAGCATTTAGAGTGAAGCTCCTTAAATGAGCAGGTCAATAACTAGTTTACTGAGACCAAAGCACATAGCTAATGAGAGAATAAAGAATTATTCTTGTCAAGAGAGAAAAAGATGCTGCCCTGGTTTTGTGCTAAATAATTACATTCATTATGTTTAAGACAGCCTTGCAAGTGGTCTTCTGCAGTAGTAAATTCATTAGCAAAGCTAATAGGCAAACTACTATTGGGGCAAATCTAAACAATTGCAGTAGGATGGATGGCAAAGATGGGGAAAGGTAGTATGAGAGCTAAGAGCCAAAGTTAGCTTTAAGTATAATTGAATTTATCTTCTCATCAACTTTAAGACCTCCTTCTGGGCTTGAAACAAGGAGAGAAAAAGACGTTGAAATGAAAGGATATTCACTTGATTCGATTTGTTGCTAGCTTTTCCAGCTTACCAAGCTGTCTAAACTGACCTCTTGACACATGACCACAATTATAAATCCAACAAAAATTAAAATGTTAACTAAATTGGTTCAATGTTTCCAAGTGACAAAATACCTCAAATGTGTCAGGAAGCTATCTCCCCAGCAGACATACTAATAAAATAACCAGACTTTGAATTTACCAAGAAGTTCATGAAACTTGGCTGAGCAGCAGGAAGGCTGGGTCGCCTTCTTTAATCATGCCCTGCCTAGATTGTGCCACAAGAGCTTTGCAGATACAAATGCAGCACATTGAGGTGAGCCTGGTAAATATGAGAACTCAACTGAGGCAGTCTGTGGAGCCCAGCAGGACAGAGCAGGCCACTGCCGCTGGTCGGGCAGTGCCTGGCACGGCCCCTGTCTGGGCAGGGCTCCGCAGCCCCTCCGCTGCCGGCTGCCTTCACCCGCACAGCGAGGCACACAGCACTGCGGGCAGCCCCGGCCTCTGTGCTCAGTGCAGGACAGAGCTCCCTGACAAGGGAGAAGGGATTTTTTATTTTTCTTTTTTTAAATGTTGAAACAGTTCTTACTATATTAAAAGTGAGATTCCAAAGTAAGTTTTTTTTTTCTAAAAATAGCTTTACCACTAAGAAATGAAAATGTGTTATGATTGAAAAAAATACCTACTAAAAAACCTAGAAACTAAATAAATATTTAAACATTTTTTTCCTTCTAATTTGTAAAAGACTTATTAAACTGCCCAAATCATGTTCATCTGGGTTGGATTCAGTTTTGCCACTCAACCAAAAAGCTGTTATACATCATATCTGTCTAGCTGTTTCAAATGGACACTCAGGGTGTTGGCTAAGGGCATCCAAAAAGTAGCATTTCAGTAACTGGATTTTGGAAAGACAGAAAAAAAGTAATTGCAATGAAGCCCATAGCTGAAAGAAAAGAGAAGAAAAAGAAAATTCTTTGCCATGTGGAAATGGGAATAAATGTTCTTGGCTACTGCTGGATCCTGAAAAGCCAGAATAAGCCTGAGGCTTCCCAGCAAACCTAGTTCAGAAACCTCCAGCTGATCTCTCATTTCTTCTAGGTTGTTAAAAATTCAGGTTCTAACTCTGTGAGAAATTGGGAAGACAGATACATTGTACATGTGAAGAAGGACATGCAGAGAAATTCTTTGCCTACACTAAACACTGGGGAAACACCACCTTTGTCATTTCAGGGAGAGGCTGATCTCTTCCCTCCAGCCATCACAGAGCATCCACCCCAACAGCAGGTCTGGTCTGCATGGGCTGAGACACAAAAGGCTGCTGGAGATCACAACACCTCTGTGGAACACCAGAGGAAAATCTGTGATCTTCATCCTTCTCTCACCACCTTCTTTCATGCATCCACAGCCTTCAAAAGATGCAAAAAAAAAAAAAATCTGAGCTATCTAAATAGCAACAAAGCTTTCTTCTTAAAGATTTTTTAATTAATAATTTCCACAGGGAAGATGAGAACAAGAAGATAACTGTTCTGAGTGTGGGAGAAGTATCAGAGAAGTGTTTTACTGAGGACAGGCTTAAGCACAGTCTGGGGAGACAGTGGTACTTTGTTCTCTCAAAGGTAAAGACTAGAGCTGGTTTCCTCACTAGGTTTTTGACAGTTATTAAGTAATAAAAAAACATTATGCAATCTTTACATTTAGAGACTCAAAACATTCAGTTTTGGTCAGAAAAGTGACTATGAAAGGGTCACCTTATTTCTGCATTCATCTGTTCCCTTAAGTCATTGCTCTCTTGTCAAAATATATCCATTTTACTCACTAATGTTAATGGGAGCTCCATATGCCAGGCACAGAAGATTGGCCTCTTAAGCTTTGCCTGTTTGCCTGCTAATAAACTGCATTTTTATCCCAATAAGCAAGGGAAAGCTAGCACAGGTGCACCACAGTAATATGCATTATACTTTGCTTCATGCTGTGCTATCACTGGTAAAGCTTTTTTCTCATTCCAGAACTTGTACATTTGGTGAAGGTTAGTGATGAAGTACAGCACAGGTCATAAACAACTGAGCTTCATTTTCCACAACTAGACGGAGCAGTAGGCGCTTAGGAAAAAAATTATACTAGCTTGTAAATGGAACAATTTAATATGGAAGTAACTGATGGCAAATAAACACAAAATGCCAAGGCATCTTATCTGTCACTTAGCTGTACTCTTCCTCACATTTCTTTTGAAATCAAATCTAGTAAACTAGAATTTATTCAATCTTACCTGAGAAATCACTTTAGAATGTGAAATATACTCCTAAGAAGGGAGAACACTGCTTTTTCCTGACAAAAACCTTTTCTACAGGCAGTGCATTGACAAGGTCTGAATAGCGCAGCCATGGCAAAGATTTTCCGGCCGTGTGCTGGAAGCACTCTGCATTGTCATCATTTTACAAAGTAATCTGTATGATAAAACCTTCTCAAAACAGCAGAGCTTAAATTATATGAATGGTAAAACATCTCCTTGTCTTGTTTCTTCAGTTACCTCCCAAGTGCAGAGGTTCTTTCTCCAAACGTGTGATGCTTTCAACATGCTCTTGACCAACTGCCTCTTTTTTAAATGACACAAACATTCTTGTTTCCTAATGCAGCTGGTGGTGCTTGAACCCATTCTCTTCTAGAAGGCTTTATTTTCTGACTTCCTGCAGCAAAAAAAATATTCATTGCTTATGGACTCCCACTGACAGGTCAATGCAATCTCAGTGCTGCATCAGCAGCAGATTTGAGTCTTTTATGAATAAATGTGACGCTTGACCATAGAAATCTATGTGGAGTTCTGGGAAGCACTGAGTCCAAACAAAATCATGCTGAGATTGGAGAAACAATTGAAAAGACACATTTTTACTTTAAGTTGTGATTTCTGGGTAGGAGAACAGCAGTGAAGCAGTGTCCCAGGGAGCCTGCATCATCTTCACTCTTGAAGGTTCAGTAGAGCAGACCAGACAAAACACTGAGTAACTTTGTCTGACCTCAAGGCTGACCCTGTTTGCAGGAGGAGGTCAGACCTAGCTCTCCTGCAGTGCCTTCCCAACCAAGGAAGGACTGTATGGAGTGGAAATGGGTTTCTGCTTGGGGTGGGGGAATGATTCCCCCTGACTTACCTTGCCTTCCCAGGTGCCCTTACAAAATGAGACCTTGGAATATGAGAACCAGCAAAATGAGGACTGGGGAAATGTGTACATCAATGAAGGTTCTTCCAAGATGGAGGTGTTGCCTAGGGCTGGGCAGCCTACCCCATGCATCAAAACTTCTTCTATGAAGAAAAAAAAAATAGTAGTCATTGGTGACTCACTTTTGAGGGGAATGGAGGGCCCAATCACCAATCAGACCCAACCCACGGGAAGTTGCATTGCCTCTCTGGGGCCCACACAAGAGACATCACCCAGAAACTTCCCAGCTGCTATGGCCCATTGATTGTTGCACCCTACTGGTTTTCCAGGTAGGCAGTGACAAGGTCCCAACAAGAAGGTTGCAAACAATCAAGAAGGATCTTAGGGCCTTAGGTCAACAGGTCAAGGGATCTAGAGCACAAGCTACTT
Source organism: Anomalospiza imberbis (assembly GCF_031753505.1). Classification (NCBI taxonomy): domain Eukaryota; kingdom Metazoa; phylum Chordata; class Aves; order Passeriformes; family Viduidae; genus Anomalospiza; species Anomalospiza imberbis. The sequence goes on from NC_089689.1 coordinate 13,792,509, forward strand.
CATTTCTGTCCCCCTAGTTGCAGAGAATGATGAAGCAAGAGAGACATGGACCTCCTGGAGCAGGTTTGGCGAAGGTTGACAAAGACAATGGAGGGACTGGAGTATTTCATGAGGAAAGACTGAGGGAGCTGGGGCTGTTCAGCTGAGAAGAGACAACTGAGAGGGAATCTTATCTGTCGGTGTCTGAAGGAAGGTGTCAGAGGATGGACCAGGCTCTGCTCAGGGGTGCTGAGCAACAGAACAAGAGGCAATGGGCAGAAACAGATGTACAGGAAGTTCCACCTAAATACGAAGAACTTCTTTATTATGAGGGTGACCAAGCACTGGAACAGATTGCCTTCCAGATTGCCACACTGGAGAAATTTCACAACTCTCTGAATGAAATCCTGCACAAGTGTGCTCTACAATGATTCTGTCTGAGCAGGGAGGTTAGACCAGACAATCCACTGCAGTCCTTTCTAACCTTACCCATTCCGTGGTTCCGTTTGACATGAGGTCTCACTCAAAATCATACCACCATCTACAGCCAGCCACAAGTCAAAAAAGATTCTCACTCTGCCCCTTCTCTGAGCACATGGCATTTTGGTGCCCCCACAGGCCTCTTGCTAATCCCTCCCTAAACACTGTTCTTAACCATCAGACAAAACCCCAAACACTCCATTGTTACTTCCCACAGTTATCCTTTCCTAGGAGCCTGTAGGGTACAAACCTACAAGCTTTAGAGAGCCTCACTGGTCTTACTCAGTGATCTGTCAGAACAGAGACTGCTCTGCAGGGAGCAGCAACAAACACCTCTGATATTCATTTCCAACCATTCACATTAGCATACTGCGTTCACTGCTATTTATATCCTCTAACTTCTTGACACCTATGGCTCAATGAACATGTCCAAAACCTCTCCCTGGTTTATGAGTGTGAATTTAGTTTTTATGTTTACTGACTGCTAATGAGGCATCTTCCTGCATTAAACCTGCATAAAACTAGATACCTACTGTAAAACACTCCTTCCCACTGCTTTTCATCAATTACAAAGGGAATTACAATCTGGCAACAACTGATAATGGCCATGAAGAGACCCAGTAAGGACCCTTGAAATCAGGATGGAGCTGGACTTAGCAGATCTGAGCAAAGTGCCATGTAGCACCAGCGCCCAGACATGCCATGGCATTGCCACTAGTCATCACCCCCTACGCACTGTCTCCAGTTTCTGAATGCACCTTATGAAAGAAGAGCAAGCATAGAAACCCTTGCTGTTTTACAGTGCCTCCAGCTCAAGCGTTGCCACTTAGCCAATGCAAAATAAACTGAAAAGCTCCCCAGACATACCTCAGTTGATTCAATTCTTCTGCTTTGAAGTGGAGGAGACAGAGTTACAACATTCACACATTCTCCTATGTGCAGAGCCAGGCTGTGGGCTTGGAGAAGGTACAGGGCCTAGGTAAGGAGCTCTCACTCCTTCTTACTCTGCCATGAGGGTGAAAACACCCAACTACAGTTCAGATTTCCACTACTGCAGGTCTGTGAAAAGAGCAACATGGCAAATGAGTTTTGATGTAGCAACCCTAAACTGTTGATGGAAAAGTTTGCTAGCACATCCATGGCTGAACGTAGTTATTTTGTTTAATGTAAGAAATTATACTACAATTGTATATGATCTATATTCTTGGCCTTTAAATCGAGTAATCTATGGTTTTTAAGATTTCAGTTTACCCTTAAACAATATAAATGGCTGTCCACAGCAGACACCGCTGGATCAGAGGGAAGAACGTTGAAAATTTGAGGAAGAACATCTCCATCTAACTGCCTACCTGTAACTGAGAAATTAGCCTTCTTCCCTAGACAAAAAAAAAAGGTTGATGTTAAGTAGTTGATTGCTTAACAATGCCCACAAAGTTTCTATTGTGAAACATTATTTTATAGTGAAATACATGCACATCCCCACCTTGGCAGAATCCGATAGAAGATGAATACGGTACATACCGTCAAATGGATGACAACTTCATATAACTTCTTCTGAGAGAAAGCAGACTGTTGTTTACTGCATTTATCGACAATCTGTGAAAGTAGACCAGGAATCAGTCTAATTACCAGAGTGCCAGTTGTGCTTGTTAACACCAGCTTTGTGACCAAATGTTATTCCACAGTTGTCACATCACAAGAAGGTTTCATTACTAACATAATAGTGAACAAGATCACATGCCTGGCTATTGATTGATCTGCCACACAAAGGAAGGACGTTTGTTGTCTCTATTATAACCAGTTACATCTTTGTCTGCCTGTATAATATGCACAAGAATTTATCAGAAGCAGTTGCTGCAGTGTTTCTTAATTTCTGCCTGTTACCCCATTAACAGCCCCCTAGGATTTGCAGACTTTACCAATAGAGAAGAAATGACCTTGCCATAATTTTTCTTTCACAATCTTCAAAAAACTGTTTCCATCAACCTTCCTGCAGTCCTACAAGGATTGAGACTTAGTCAACATTTGCATTATAACTATATCATTTCTGCCAAATCAAAATCTATTTTAATTCTTTCTGCACACAATTGGGTGACACAGCGGGAACAGTAGAAATATTCATCGTTACTGCAGTTGAATGGCCCTGAAAGAACTATATATCTTAGGCCAGAGAAATGCTCTGCTAACAAGCACTCTAGTCAAAATGAACTAAGACTGACCCTTAGAGCATCAAGATACTGCTTGACTGACCAGTCATAAATGCAAACAGCAGCTTTCAGGCCTGTTGCTGATATGAAAAGTGAACAGTCTTGTTTATTTTTCTATGAACTCAATAAATATTACAATACAAAAGTGGATTTGTTTCTCATTGTGAGCCTACAAAAAACAAGCATGCCTCATCATCTTATCTGATGATGAATGATTTATCAGGCAGAACATGAATCTGCTTCTGAGTCTATTTTCCTGTTTATGCTTGTTGAGCAGATACAATTTAATGAAGAATATAAAGTACTTAAAATCTGTCTACCATTAATAGTTTAATTAAACTGACATGTACTTCAAAAACAGAGAGACAGAAAACATTAATTTTGGTTACAAAGGGCATGGCATTATTAAAGTGCAATTAAAAACAACATTCACTTACAATTAATAGCTAAAACAATTTAATTATTTAATATCTAATTGTCAGTTCTGGCTAACCTAGCTACCCCAAGACAGGTGTGTTCTTTGGGCCTCGTGTAAAGTATATTACATGGCAGAGACCCGAGCACAAGGTAACAAGTTGCTCCTGAGCAATATCCCACTGTAAATCCCCTGACAAAGGCCTCACTGTGCCATTGGTGGCAGAGGGGCCTCCCATGCCCTTCAGGTGCCAGTTCCCAAAGGATCTCTCATGAACCCCTCCACTGGGGCAGGTAACAGCCTCTGCTGGGGCTGGTGCAAAGTCATGGGGATGACTGCTGAGCCAGCTCCTGGCGTTGTGATCACTTTCCCTGGCAAAAGCACTCTTCCAGGACCCTTGGACATACCGAAAAACCTGTTTTCTTCTGAAACTTCATGTCTCACAGCTCTCTTCTTCTGTCCCACTTGATTGAAATTGATCAACTGGCTCAGCAATTATTTGACAGAAGGCACTGAAAAAGAGGAGCAAAGAAAATCAGCTCAGACACACAGGTCTCATTCTGCTTGGAAACAGGACAAAAAACCCTCTCCTGCCAATTTCAAAGTTAAAACTCAAAGATGCAACGTGAGAGTCTGCCAAAGAATTTGTTTAAGATGACTTCTCAGGAGCATAAATCCTTCTTGAACAAAGTAGCAGTGGAAATGTCCCTGAAATTCAACCCATATTTTTTTAAGAACACAGCAACAAACAAGTTTAGAAATTTCATCTGAATTTTAGGTTCAGAAAAAAATACAGACTTAAAACACAGGACTAGTCTGAAAACATGAATTCTGTTCAACAAGAAATTTCAGTACTTTCAGAGATATATTGAGAAGTCGTATTTTTGATGCTTTCCACCAAAAGTGAGACAGACCCGTCCCTCATAGCCAGGCTCCCCACTGCAGAGACATCCATCTGTGAATGGAGTGACCGTGCCTCGGTTACACCACTAGCCAAGCACAGGCCACCAGGCAGCTGGCATTTCTGGGATACACTTGGGGGAAAGTTGGGTTTCAAGGATTTCCTTTAGAAATACTATTTAATTAAACAATTCTCAAGAAACATTGTCCTAATCGCAGTTAAAGGAAAACAGCTGCTAGTTTTGTTTATGTGGGCAGCACGTCATGGCAAGTTCCAGAGGACTCGCAGCAGAACTTTATGGGTCTCAAAAGTTCACTCCTACAAGAAAATTGCAGAATTAATATCCTACTAAGCCTACCTATTCTTGAACACAGCCTGGAGCAGATGTTATTTCAGGATTATTTCACTAGTTCCTATAACTTTTATTTACTCATTTCCTTATAAGTTGAGGTGTGTGGAGTGGCTGCAACTGCTCCCACAAACCCAAAAAAAGACACAGTCCTCTATTACCTCCTCATGTGGAAAGGAGGGAAAAGTCCAACAACATAATGTAAGTGTTCACAAAAGGTTTCTTTGTGCCTTTTTTCCAATCCAGAGTGCCATCACCTTTGTCACGCCACCTGATGGCTGCTAACTCTCTTCTGAAGCCTGGGAAAAGGAGAAATCCTTCTGCCCAGGCTGCAGGTGGCTGAGCCAAGCTGGAGCCTCTGCAATTGAGAAGAGACATGCTCAGCCTGTGTCTGCCTTGCAGGGACAGCTTTCACATCTGGCGCAACACCAGGGCTCCAAACCTTTACACTGTGCTGCAAGGAGGGCACCTGGGCTTCCCCTGGCAGAAGCTGGTTGAGGAAAATGTGGTTTTATCCATGATTCCATAGAGTGTTTTACTGAGAAAAATACTTTTCACTGCACCTGTAAGCAATATATAAAAAAAATTAGAATGAAACTAATCAGTACAAAATAATATATTCCTCCACTTCAGTTTCTCCATGGAAAAAGAGTATTTTTCTTGGTTTTATTCTCTGTTAAATTTAACACTTACATTTCTCTGTGAAGAAATTTAAAAGAAGAGTGAAACGGCAGAGTGGGATTTAGTAGGATCATTAAAAAAAAAAAAACATAAACAGTGTCACTCTTTACCTTTTCTCCTCTAAAAAATATTATAATAATACATTTATTTTCAATGCAGCCATTAAGGCAGCCACCTTCTCTTAAAAACATCTGCACTGACACATCTTAGGGTTTGAATTCAGATAAATTATCCTCAAAAGAGTAAACAGAATCATAAATGGCCAGAGTTAAAGCACTTCAACCAACCAGAAGCAATTATTATGAGAATGGGTGCTCATTTGAAGGTCTTGTGAGGAATTCAGCAACTGAAGCATTGAGGAGTATTTGCTGGGGAGGTACCAGATACCCTCACTGCAAAGTGATGAGCTTCCTTTCCACTGAGCAAAGCACTGGGAGGTGGCTGCTAAGCAGCTGAAGCCTTTTATGGGGTTTGTCTCTGCCAAAGCACATGAAAACTTTGTTCACACTCTTTTCAAGATCTTTAACTAAGATTTAATTGCAGTCTAATACTGACCAGAGTAGTCAGAATAGAGGATAAAGTAAATGAAGAGATATGGACAGCCTATACATTACATATCAGCTAGAAGTGAAATCCCTTGTGCCTGGACCAAGTTTCTGTGCTTGCATGGGGATTTCTACCAGATTGCTATAACCACACCAGTAATCAGATGTTTGCATATATAGAACAAAACACCAGGCAATTACTGAGCTGTGTTTTATTCACAGTTTATTCACTGTTACATGACTGATGCAGCCTGGAAAAACAAACATTTATTGTTTATTATTATTATTATCATTATTTCTGTATTATTATCATTATTACTGTATTAATTGACCATGACTTTCAATGTTTTCTTTGAAGACAGAACATTGCCTATCATTTCATACTTTTAAAGTCTACATATCAGGCCTTACCCTATTAAGAATTTTTTTTTCAGATTTCCTGCAATTTTTTGCAATTTTTTGTGCAAAAAAACATTCAAATACTATAAACTTTTATTCAAGGCTTTGCCCCACATAAAATGCAGGTAAAGTATGTCTAAGCATTCCTGACATATAACTAGTAAGAAAAAACCTACCAAAGTGTGTGGTTTTACAAATGAAATCAAGGCATTAGACATAGACTTCATTATAATTGTGTTTAAATTAAGCTTGAAATGCCATGCAACTGAAATAAAAATCAGAAGCAGAACAGGGTATCATTTGGTTTTTGAATACTAAATGCAACCAAAAGGTAATAGTATTTATAGATTTCTCACATACAAACAGATGTATGAAACTGATAAAAACCATTTGCTCTCTGAACTTCAGGAATCTGTGTGGCTTCTTCTGTGAATAATAAAATAAGTTAACTCAGCCAGCTTCTCTGTTTCAGTGCTACATACACTGACATACAGAATTTATATTTAAAGGGGTACTTTTTAAAAAGCAAGTAACTTTACCATGAATGTAATTTAAGATAATGAGACAAAATATAGTATCAAAAAGAAACCAAGTTCAGTGTTCACGGTTGAAAAAAATGGGAAGTCAGCAATTTTAATTTTTTCACTAATAAACTTTACTTTCATGTTTGCATACACAAGAATTTATTCACAAATCCTGAAGGCAGGAGCCATTTACTTTAAGAATTTTTTTCTTTATATATTTTTATTTCATGATTTTACAAAAATGTTTCTATTAATTTGAAGTTCCTGAAGAGCTTTTTTCAGTTCAGAAAAATCTTTCCGTTGCTTTCCGGCATCTCTGATTACTTTAAGTAACCTGCAGTCTCAGTAAGAGCAGAAAGTTTATTGACTCAGAACTTTCTTGTGGTAGCTTTTCAAAACTTAGTATTTAAATGAGTTTATATATTAAGCAAAGCAGCAAAAATGTACTGCACATTTTAGGGGCCCTAGGGCCTTCACAAGATGCATGATGTCCCTTCCCTGCTTTGGAGTCTCAAGAATGCTAAATAAGGAGAGAAAAAAAATCCTTATTTCAGAAGAAGGAAAAAACCAAACCAAAACCAAACACCACCCTTAAAATACCAGATCATGTTAAAACTGTGGGAAGAGGTTTCAGCTGCTCTTGGCTGTGGGTTTATATTCATGTTCTGTTTGCCAGTATTTTGGGTAGGATTCTGAAGCTGCACTTCGATCCTTTAAGAACCTCCTACCCCCTGGGCTCAGGTTTGATTCAGTGTTGGAAGTGCCAGAACAGCAGCTGCTCTTCAAGCAATCTGGATGAAATTTCTCAAGAGCAGCTTTCCTGCAATATTTTGAACCAATCTGAATTGAGAAAAGCAGGGACAACATAAAAAAGATAAACACAGAAATCAGACAGAGTAAAACCAGGAAGGGAAATGTAGAAAGCAGAATGGGAGCTAGGAAATACACATTTGTGGAAGGGCTAGGGAACCAAATGGAGAAATTCAGAAAACATTTGGAAAAAACCTGAGGAGCAGAAGGTTGACAGAGGAGGTAAAATCTGTGAGGGGAAAAAAGGAAGAGGGGTAACAAGCACAAAAAATTACCAAAAAATACCATTGAAAGAGGTAGAGGAAGGACAAAGGGCAGAGAGACAATAACCAACTGCATGAAACAAAAATAGCAGGGCAGAGAGATGGTGAGGAAGGTAAATTGGAAAGAGAGATCCGAAAAGAAGGCAAAAATTTTACAGAGCGAAAGCGCAACCTATAAAGCTTCATTAAGTTTACAGGAAATTAGTTTTGAGCAAAGTCCAGGAAGCACAAAGATGGAAGCATATTCATTTCTTTGCCTTCTCAATCTGCCTTCAGGTTAACAAAGCCTCTGTTTATAGCAAACCCAAAAAATAAACATCCAACCTATTGGAACTGGTAAGGGGGACATGGTATAGCTACTGCCTTCTCCCTGTGAACAATGCAATCTGTTCCTTTCGTGCCCTGCTTTCAGAACAGCAGGAATAAGCAAGCAAAACATAATTTACAGTCTTGGTTTATCTATATCCCCAGCCTGTCTGCTGATTCAAACACAGCAGAATGTGTATGTGTGCATTCAGAGAGATGGCTGTCATTAGACCAACCAAGTTAACCAATGTATAAAAAGCAGGACCAGATCAGTAATAAAGTTTACACTTCATTATAGATGTCAAAATCCTTGCTGATTTTTTTTCCTGCAAGCATCTAGCTTATTAAATTTCACAAGTAAAACCATCTCTGAGTGAGCATTCAGGAATCAGTTCCTTGGAAGCCTTCAGAATTAAAAACTAAAACCAGATATTTCCTTAATAAATTTACGGAATCAGAAGAACCGGACAAATTAACATACGCCTCTGTTTTCATGGCTGTAAAATGACTGGATTCTGGTCTCATCAAATTTATATTGTAGAATCTGAATATAGTATGATTAGACATTATTTTAAAAACTACATTACAATACAATTTAAAATAAAATGGCCCTTTATATCACACTAATATCAGTGTTTTAAATAACAAAGGGGACTTTTTTAAAATAAAGGAAAGGATTAGCATGTAGTTTCAATCAGTATAAGCAATGCTGTAGCAGTTGGTGTCTCAAAGATTCAGAATTTTATTAATATTCCAGAGATGCATTTGTGTTGCCTCTGGGTACACTGAAAAGCCACTTAAACTGCACTTAAAGCAGCACTACAGGATCAAATTGATGTGCATCAACCATTTACAATAAAACTTGATTATTATAAAGGCATACATATTTGCATAATTACATGTTTGATTTTTTGATAATGCAGCATACACTACAAAATGTTGCTTCATGTAGAAAGGCATCGTCAAAAAGCACCATCTGCTGTAGTGTTTAATGCACTGCAATGTTTGAAAAATTCTGAAGGTAGATTGATGCAAATCAAAGGAGAAAGCAAAAGAGTTTTGCTAGAACAAGGGGCTCAGGGAGGGAGGAGGGGACACAGTACAGTACAGTGTGAACCTTTTGTTAGGCTGTCATCTGTTTCTCTCTGGCTATTTTTAAATAAAATTTTCAGGGGACAAATGTAAAAGACAACAGAGCAGCACATCCTACAGTCCACAGAACACAGGATTCACAATTTCAGAGCATTTGGCATAAACACATTTTTGATGTTTTCACTAAAGAAAAAAAACAACAGTAGTATATGCAATGAAGGATTTATAATGGAAAAGAAAGCAAACTTAACAAGAATAAATCTTTTAAAAGGAATCTCTATTAAGCATCACAAAAGCTCAAAAGACACAGAACTTGGAAGTGAGAAAATCTCAAAATTTTCTCAATTCAAAAGAAGAAGCCATCTGATCTTCAGTAATATCTGACCATGTCTGAGCAACCCCAGTGGGAGCCGAATGTGCTCAGGAAGTTGGATGCTAAGATTGCAGAAGTAAATGTATATCTTTGATTACAAGAAAAAGCAAGCACTTCTAGACTGTGCACTGTTAGCCCAGAATTCTTGTATCCTAAAAATATGCATCATTTTGATTAGCACTACATGTCTGTCATTTTAAGACCTGAGGCTTTTTTTCAAAGTGTATTTTGAGACAAGACATTAATCAAATGTAGTTGTAACTGTTTGTAATAATATTCTGCCATCCTGAGGAGTTTTATGCATGCATCCAGAATACACACACACAGAAAAGGGTCATCTGTGGCTTTTTCCAAGTCTGTTGCTACCTCTGAGCTATGCTGTGAACATTTTTGGACAATGTGCTGAGCAGTAAGGCACAGCACTGAGCCAAGACACAGAGGATCTGGCAGGGAACTCAATAGACATGTACTAGCCTGTTGCTTCCCAGTAGGAGCTCATTCCTTCACAAATTGGCCTTTGGTAGGCAGTGTGATTCATTGCTCAGGGACTGGATTACAAGCTGGAAACCAGCTGACAGAACTTGGGCAACTCATTTCACTCTCCGTGCTATCCATTTTCCTTCCTCCTGTTTTTCACATCACATTAGTTGAAAATTATAAAACTCTTCAGGGCAAGAAGGACTTTTTTATAATACAAGTTTCCAGCATGTTGGGTATTAAACAAGCTTTTATCTCTGTGGGCACCTCAAGGTATACCAGGATACAAACAACAGTTGGATTATATGCTGTGTGTGGGATAAATACCAAGTCAATTAAAAAGCATCTTTAACAACACAATCTGACTATAAAGTCTAGCAGTCAAGAACAGCATCTGGCTCCAAGATGTATTCTACAGTCCATGACACCAAAGAGCTTCGGAAACAGATGAAATTTTGTCCAGACACCTGAAGGAAAAATGTGGTTGTGTATGTGTGAATGCAAATATCTCAAAACCTTCTGTGCCCAAACCACAACAGCTTGCATGTAGATTCATTGAAACCAAAGGGATGGCCATAGAACTGGAAGCCCTAAAACTGCATTGCTGGCCTGTTAGGCTATGCTACATCTGGACTATAATAAATTTACATTCCCACCAAGAAAATAGCCACTGTTGTGTAGTTATGAGACAGATTTTGTTTCACATTATGATGCAGAATGTGCTTGAGTCCCATGTTATGCATCAGATAATTAAACATCCAGGTTTCTTACCCTGACTTACCAGGTACAATTATAGCTTGGCATTAGAAATGCCGAACACCTACACTGTCATTGACTTAGCACTGTGAAATCCAATGCTTCTGAAACATCAAATCTATTGCAGAAGAGTATGAAATATTTTTTTAAATAACAAACATACGATTGTGTGTACACAGTTGATGAAAACTCAGATACATTTATCTTTTGGTATTTTCCCCGTTTACTGGGTTGAACAGGACTGCACTATGATGCAGTGCCATTCCCTCTGCCTGCACTTGAAGCAGAAACTGAATGGTTTCTTGCTCATCAGGTACCCATACTGAAAAGATAATCTTATATTTATAACATAGGATTGAAAATAGCCCCAAACTACAACAAAGCCTCAAAGACGCCTGTATTTCTTTCCCACTGAAATCTCTACGTGCATTAGGTCATAGCATTCAAAAAGGAAACAAAACCAGCCAGGCAGACACGAATCTGTAGAAACAATGAATTTCCCTTTTGTGCCTTAATATTCTGCTCTTGGTGAGCTTCTCTAACAAAGTCTGCACTAATCGTTGCTGGAATCAGCGCAGCAGCGGCTGCTAAGCAAAGTCTTTTTCTCCACCTCTCTGCACTAGGCAGACAGGGTTTTCATTACATATATCATTTTCAACTTGCTGCAGTGATTCCACAAAGACAGAAGGATTTAGAAAGCTAATGAATGGGGGTGGGGAGCAGGCTGGAGTTGGAGCTTCAGTGCTAATGGTTAAGGCTAGATACTATGAGTGGTTTCACACACAGGGCACTGCCACTGATTTTATTTTCATTGCATGGCACTGACAGACTTTGACAGCCAAATCATTCATCTCTAGTTAATTAATCAAAGATGGGGAGTGGGATTTTTTTGTTTGAACATTTATTTACAGGATTTAGGGCAAGGCTCGCTGGTCATTGCCTTGCCCTGGTTGTTATTATGCTGCAATGACAGCAAAATTATTTATCTTTTTGTTGCTAATTAAGAACAGAAGTGAAGAATAGGTTTGGTCAAAATATACTATAGTATCTAGGGATCATTTACTACATCATAATGAGATGCAGGAGACGTCGTAACTCAGTATATCTACAAGTCTCTTACTGCTTTATTATTAAGAAAAAATTTCATCTTGTAACTTAACTGACACAAAGTTAGCAGTTTATAATTAACAGTAACATGAATGAGAAAAACAACATTCCCCTCCCTCTCCCCAGGTAAAAGATACACCCCTTTCCAAGCTCCCTTCCAGCACAGAACACTCTGTTTCACCAATACCAGTACCCATGCTACTGTTCAGCAGTTTGGTCTGTCTAACTCACCTTTCGCAGACATGTCATCAATATTGCCTGCCGCTTGGGAAAACAGACTATACTGATTACAAAATACAGGTTCTACAAATCTGATTATTTTAATGATAAAACAGGATATTTTAGGCTTTCTTGTCCCTGAAGAACAAAGAACAACTGCAGATTGATTGTAAACCAATTAAGGACCTTAAAGCTATAAGTTGTGAATATAATTTCATTCCCCTAGGAGAAGAAAACAAAATAAACAAACAAAAAAAAATAATTCTCTAGTTCCTACCTCTCTGCATAATAACTTATGATGTGAAGCTTTTAATTCAGATCTGAGCGTTGAATTATGATTTCAACTTTCTCAAGGCATAGTTATCACCAGATCCTACTCAGCTGCCTCTTTCAATGACCAACATTCACTGACATATCAGGCAGAGAAAGAAGAAAGTGGTGAACATCAGAGAACACAAGCATATGGCCAAGCACAAGCAGTTTTGCTCTTTAGGGGATGTTGTTCTCTGCAACACTTCACAGAAATTAAATAAACACTAGTTGTAGTCAGTGGCCCCACTTCTATACCGATTCCCTCCTTAAATGCAGAATGTAGGACACTTGAGAAGCCTCAGGGTATGGTACAGCCTTTGAGAAGGTTTTCTCCAGACTGACCACAGTAATCTACTCCCATCATGGCAGGTCACCACTGTCTTTAGAGCTGAATGGAAACTACAAGGGTTAGTTAATACACTTTATCTTACATTTAAGGCTATTCCCTGCAACTATATCCTGCTGCCAATGCTCAGTTAATAGGCTCCTGTAGTGAATAACATCATGTGCTCTGTCAATTATTAATAATGAGACAAGCGTGTTCACATCAGAATGCCAGCTTGTAATGTGATGAGCCTGTATTGCACGAGTGTATCAAAGCTCAATCTCGTAACATCACTAGTTTACTAAGTGAACTTCGAACAGGATTTATTCCCCAGTCTGTTCAGTCCTAATTTTCATGAATTTTGAAAATAGAAAATGCCTTCTCCTTGGCAACATTTTTAGATTATGGTTTGTATTTTAGGTGCTTGATTTACTGCTACATTGCATTTATTCTAACACACCATTGATTCCCTGTCTCATACATCATATTTAGTTACTTTTTTATTGTATAATTTCTAGGTGACAGTGGCTATCCAGGACAGAAACAGCTGATGGATCTAATTTGATTTTGCCCTTATACCAGCAGAAGTTCACTTACTAGTTCACTTACTCAGAATTCATTGATCACTCAAAGGTCTTCTGGGATTGTGAAATCTCATTCTCGGTGTCTTTTCCAATTGTCAAAGCAGAGACTCAATACCACATCTGACATCCTTGCAGCCTGCCTAGTTCTGCATAACACAGCAGTCAACCATGGGGTTATAGTCAATGATGGGACTCTCATAAAAGATGACAAGGCTAAATCTCACTGACTTCAGACATGCCAAAAAGGTATATCTTTCTGAAAGGTGGGTTTGCTGATGATAAGCAAGGGGCAGCTCAGTGACAGCCATATCTTTAACAAGGATATGGGAGCTGGGAAAGGATGATTAGAGCCAGAAAAGTCAGATAGTAAAGGAAGAAGAAAATGCAGAAGGAGTTTTACACAAAGATCCATAGGTCTAAAAGCAAATAAATTGCACTACTTAGTGTAGGAAGATGATTGAATTCCTCTATCTGTGGCTTACTGTGCCCAGCCAAAACACAAGATAGTGTCCTGTGCACAGCCCATTCAGCTCAGTGGCAAGACAGCAAGCCTCATGGAGGGTACTGTCAGAACAATAACCACTCAAAGTGGTTGTGAACACCTTCTAGTCACTAAGTGCACACAAAGAGACAAGATGAAGTTTATGGAACTTCAACAACTGTTTATGTTCAGTAAGGTTCAACCTGAGTTTTTGAGAACTGATAAGGTGGAAAAGAAAGATATTGGGAAGGTGGATGACATTTAAAAGAAGCAGTATTAAAGTCCTCCATTACAAGAATAAAGACAACTGTTTTGTCAACAGCAAACACATTTATCTTCATCTGGGAGAAACAACTGATAGTTCCTTTTACCTGAGGGAATTCTAAACCTGGAGCTAATCTGTGCACCTACTGCAGAATTTTGCAAACATTCATCAATATTTAAGTTACCAGTTTTGGAACAAATGCATTATCAAATATGAGTTTCTTTCACAGTAACAAACATTATAATCAGAACAGACACTCTTTAATCACAGATTGTTTTCTGAACACATTTGCCAGTCTCATTTCAAACTGTTTGAGCACCTGAGCTTTCATTACTCCTCTCTGGAAAGTATTCACTATCCTAAATGCAACCAGCTATGCCGAGTAACTTTGCTCTGAGAGGCACTGTTCCTTTTATCCTTTTTTCACTCATCCTTTGGAGGACATGAAAATATTTTTCTCCCTGTGTGCTTAAAACCCTTCCAAAATATCAGCTGCTCCATCTTCTTGTCATAATCTTGTTTATATTCAAATAGGCACCAGTGTTGCTATGCCCCATCAAGAGACTTGGTCAATAGTTCCAAAAACACAAAAGTCACAGGGGAAAATGATGGGGAATTACATTCCCAGTAAAATGGTATTTAAAATCCCTTGGTTGGCTTGCAGACTATGATACTTTCATTTAGAAATACTGGTTTATTTCAAATGGAATTTTATTCAAACTGAATGAAAGCATGGCTTCTGAGGCAAGAGCTGCAGCCTTGGAACAGAGGGGGAGTGATCCCATACTTAACATCACCACTCAGAGCTGTGATCACTCTCTATTTTGCTACAAACACACTGTGCAGCCTTAGTCAAGTTGCTTAGGGGTTTTTTGTGGCTTAATCCCCCATCTTTGAGATAACTATGACTTAGACTCCCTATCTCATAGGCACACAGTGAGGATGAATGCATTAAAAAGAGAATTAATATATCACAATATAGTGATAGGAGTTCAATACTCTGCATACAGAGTAATTTATCTTTTTGTCTCCTGGATCAAGTACAGTTTCTAGGTGTGTGCAGCAATAAAAACCTAATCTATTAATATATAAATAAACCAAGCAATCTTCATCCCTACATTTCTGTATATGAAACCATGAACAGAAACACAAACTTGTACGTATAGAGGGGAAATGCTGGGGTAGAAAAGAACAGAATTTTTTCCTTAATTACAATGGGCTTAAGACAAGGACAGGAACCACAAGCTAGACATATATAACGAAATCTGTTTGTTCCAACAGCATAAACAAGAAACACAACAAAACCAAAAAACTGTACAACAAATTCATATATAAACTAGATATATAAGTATTTCGACACATTTGAAAAAATACACTCCTTAATGCTATCTTGTGTAAGGAATACACTGTAATTTACTACTATATGAATTATATACTGTTCCCAGGGTGAAACCTCTGTATTTCTTGCTCCAAACTACTCTGCCTATAAAATAGTTTTATTAGAGTTTAGCAATGTTAAGGAAAAAAGTAAAGGTAATGTCTACAGCTCCCATTAAAAACCAGACCATACATTTTACAGTGATTATAGTGTAATATATTATAGAAAATGAGTTTTCACAAAATATTCAAAATTATAGATTTATTCAAATTCCCAGCAAAAAAAAATCAAACTTGTGAATTGTGCAGATTATATAGTCAATAAAATATTTATTGTTGCACAATGTATATTGTTAACTGTGTTGACTACTTTTCAGCAAGGTGCCAGAGAAATGAAAAATTAACCAGTGCAGAATATAAAATATGGGGGGGTTGAGTCCTAGAGCTAGTTCATGAGCATACAAAACAGATTGTATTCAGAGCTGTAATATAGAAATTCTTCAGTGAAGAAGACACCAGAGCTGAATACCTGACAGCAGAACAAAACAGAGAACAGCATTAAAGCCTTGTAGTTGAGGTGCTGCATGCAAATGCAGGAAGAGCTGAATTAATAATGTTGAAAGTCTAGCTAACGTAGACAGTGGCTGTGTCAATGAATGTTTTAATGACATCTTACTAGTTTTAAGGACTAAGAAGTGCATACATGCAGCCTGATGGAATTCTGGAAGTACAGTGAACACGTGATTTAAAAATCTCTTTGGGTTTACACAAACAAGTAAATATTTGAATATCCTTCTCTGCAACTTCATAAACTGATCTGTGAAAACCACACGTGTGGTTTGAGGTGTATATTCCAGTTTTCAGCATTAAAAATAATCACCCAATGAACCTCCTATTGTCTACCATTTATTCTTTTACAAAATTTACATGAATATTCATTTAAATGTCAGCTACAGGGCAAATGTTGATCACACTATGAAAGGAAAAATTGAATAAAACCCAACAATTTTAAAGTATCCTCTAGATATATTGAACATTAATGCTGTGACTTCAAATGTACCTTTTTGTCCTCTTGATTTCAAGAACTTCCTAATGGAAGACAAGGATAAGAGGTAGGCTGGCAGCACCAGACAGAGTAGGACTCAGGCTGTTGCTCCAGCCGTGCTGCACAGAGAGGCATTTCTGACCTGACCTGGCCATTCACAAATTACAGTGGGTAAAAAACCAAATACACCAATACTCTGGAGTGAGGACTTTCATCCTTGCCCTTGGTCCCTCTATTTCAGCTTTTCCTCTTCCAGCCTTTAGCACAGAACACAAGTGTGGAAGTGCAATTGCACACTCGAGAGTGAGCATGTGCTACCTGACAAAGTGCTGAAAAAACAGCATTTAAGCTCAACCTTATTCTGTAGGTGTGGCCCAGCTGGACTCACACTCCTGCCCATCCTCTTCCACCAGAGCAGATTCCTCAAACTGGGGGTAGGGAAACCCCCTTCCTCTGTGGGAGAAAGCCCAGGCTGCTGGTACAGCAAAAATATGTTCTGCCTCATTGTCCATAGCCCTCCTCATCCTCAAAGCACCATAGTGCTGACAACTGGCCAGGAAAAGCAGCTGCCTCTTACGGTTCAGGATTTAAAGACAGCTCTCTTTCTCCTATCACCCCAACTGGTCACACTGCTTGATACTGAATGACATTGAAGGCAATATATTTGACAATGAAAAACTTTGCTGAGTATTTCAGAATTAGCTATCCTAAAGAAACTGGTCCCTAGGCTACCCTAGCTCATGTTAAAAGAAAAATTATACAACGACATTTCAGAAAGCCTTTGGAGGCGTGTGCTGGCTTTCCCAGGCCAGGCAAACAGCAGCCACAGGTCCTGCTTTTTGAAGAGGAGGAAAAAACAGCTGGAATTAATTGAAAAATGCAGGTTAGATGTTCTCGTAGGATCTTACAGTTTCTGTATTTTTAACTGCTTGTTCTGTCAGCACTTGACACCTGCACATTTGTAAAATCTTTTTGATTTACACTAAAGCAGCTGGATTATACCATCAGACAGCATGAACTTGGTAAGAAACACTGCTATTGTCTGCATGTTCCTGGTGAGTGAGGCGGGAGAGGGGAGCATGAGAATGCTTGGAGGACAGAAACCCCATTCCAACATCTTTCTGCTTAGACAGACTACACCATGTACCTACACATCATCAGGGCCATATGCAAAAATCTGGGTGTCTAAAACTAGCTTCCTAAATTAATGCTTGAGATGCCTAAAAAACAATCTCTTGCTAATTTTAAACTATGAAGCAGCTCTTTTGAGACCAGTCAAAGCTTCAATATTTCTGAATCCACTTTGGTACCTAAGTCCAGGTTCCCAAGAAATCCTGGACTAGAACCTGTCCCACCTTGATATTTAAATGCACTACAGAGCAGAAAAAGCTGAACAGGTCTGGACAACCTGCACAACCTGCACAAATGGGCAGGCAGCAGCCCAGATGACTTCCACCCCACTGACTCACTGCTGTGGAAGGAACCTCACTGCTGAGGATAAAGACAGGCAAGGCACAGAAAATTTGCAGCTTTTTACACACACTAAGCAAAAGGAATAAAAACACCATACAGAACAAAGATTCACAATAGATCAGCCACATAACTCTGTGGAAAGAACAAAGGTTTCATAAAAGAATAAATGAAAAAAAATTCCTGAGACTATAGGCAGCCCTAGAGACTTTTAAGTATTAGTCAGACCAAAGGCTGCCAGATGCTTCCAGAGTCCTGACTGCTCACTGGGGAGCTCAGGCCTTTCCAATGGGGTGAGGTAGGTCAGCTGGAGACTAAAGGGTACAGAGCTCCCAAGAGAAAGACCTTTTTGTTATGTTTGGGTTTAAGTGTGTTTCCTTCACAAGACATGGTCTGAGGCCCCATTATGTTTTCTACTTCGAGATTTTATTATGAGGAAAATAGTGACACTTTTTCTTTCTTTTGATTACTTCCCTCACTTGAAGAGTTTTGCAAAAACCTGATATCTAGATAAGAGTGGCCAGTTCATGTTAACAAACAACTCTCTGCAAGTTCTGTCTTTAACAAACTAACTCAGGGTATCCAGTCAGAAGAGCTTTCATTCCCATCCCCCATAAATTCTTTCTTTTGCCTCACTCATTTCCCAAAGTAAATGAAACTAACAGCTAAATTATATTTTTTTCACCTTTCCTCCAGATTCTTCATAGCTTAGATTTTGCAATCTGAAGATTAAAGCTTATTCCCCATTTCCATGCAAAAGTAGAGTAAGGCAGAGCTCTTGTGCAATAGACAGACACAATAGACAATGTACAATAAATGCCTTTATCGTGCCTTCCTTACCTCTAGCACAGTCCTTTCCCAGCCCCAAGAAGTCCTAAGGAAGCATCATCTGCTTATCCCCATGACACTCCTGCAGCCAAGGGAGCTGAGTTGCTCACAGTAAAAAGTGCTTAGGGAACATTATACAATTTTATTGGTCTGTGTTTTTCAGTCTCTCATAAAGTGATAGCAGACAAAAGTTCCCCAAATAATAAATAACCAAAACAACATTTGAAATTAAATTCTCATACTTACTTAGGACTGCTTGTTTGAAGCAACAGCAATGGTTGTGTAGGAAGTGCATAGACTCAAGAATTGGATGTGATATGCAACCATATCACTTTTTGACCATCTGTTCTCCAGGGAGCACTAGCAGGAGAGGACAGAGATCTGTGGAAAAGAGAAGTTCATTACATTAAAGCCCAAGCAAAAAAAAATTAGGAACATGCAACGAAATGCAAAGCCAGAAGGTGAGGCTGCCTTTCATTAGGAAAAGGCCCACCACTGCAAAAATACCCCTTATCTTTATGGGAATGCAGCCATGAAGCACTCCTGTGACTCCCAGGGAAGTTCAGACCTCAGTGTTGGAGGCACTGCCACCAGAAACAACAGTTTATTCCCAATGATTTATTCAATTCAGAAAAAATAATTACTTTCTTCATTGCTCCATTTTTTCTTTAAAGTGATATAAACCTCCACAGGTCAGTGAGAGATTTAGTTAAAATATTATATAAGGTGTTCATCTTGATGCCTAGAGAGGCTACCTGGAAGAGAGGCTTGACAGAGTTAAAGGAATAAAGTAGGTATTTATTAAAATGCCTTCAAAGTCTACACCTTGGGCAGTACTAGAGCCTGGCTGTGGCTCTGCAGAAGATGGACCCAAGAAGGACCATGAGTTTCCACACTTTAATAAGTTTTGGTCCATTTACATATTGGGGTTAATTGTCCAATTACAGTTTAGGTTATGAAGTCCCATCCTCCCACACTGCTCTCCTCAATTCACTGTTGTTTGTACTTTTGGGCCTGAAGCTCCAATGCTGTCCTTCATCCTCAGGCTGGAAAAGGATTGTTTTGTCTGACTAAACTGTGAAGAGAACTTGCTGACACTTCATATGAAGTTCAGAGTTACACATTAAGGCAGTATAGAATCTGAAAAATATGAAAGTTAAGGCATCAGTCTTTGGGGAAGCCAGCATATGGCCTCATGGAAGACCTGAGTGTGAAATAATGAAAACACATGCCTGACAGACTGGCACACAGCTTTCTTTAAAGATCTATCTAAATAAGAATCTACTTTCGATTACTATCAAGTATTTCAGAATTGCTTGTTCTAAAACAATTCTTTTTTTATTTTATTAAATAATGACAGTACAATAACCCGAATAATTCTTACCCTTTTAGGTTTATGTGATGAGATGGCAATATATAATACACACTGAAGAACCTCAACTCTTGGCTTTACAAGCTCTTCTTCTTTAGTTAATCCCAGGACCACAGTTTAGGGTACTGTAGTCTTCATTCATTCACTTTAATTCTATTTCATATGAAGACAACATAACTCTTAGGTGAATTTTCATGGTGAATTGCAACATGATTGCTATATTTAAAGTTTTGTTGAAACAGAAAAGCTTTTCATAGTGATATGTGTTAACATATATATTTCACTCCCTTTTCTAGAAAGGGATGGTGATACACATATATCTACACACACATACACACATATACACATGTATAAATTTATATACTCCTATATTAAAAAAAAAAACATTAAAGAACTCCATTAAGAGCAATGATTCATTTACACCTCAATAGTCTAACAAACATTCTACCAGGGTGTCCCATCCGTGCCCAGGACAGGGCACAAAATGAAAACAAGGGATGATCAATTTAACAAAACTGAAGAATGACTTAATGGGAGGTAGAAGATTCTCTTCTTTTTTTTTTTTTTTTTTTATTTGTGAAAAATAAGTTGCTTCTCTTTTCATACCTCTGAGTCAAAAGAGGTGACTTCAGGTATCTAGTTAAACATAGAAGAGAAAAAAATGGCACATTGTTGTCAGAGGCAGCTAAGGTTTAGATACAAAATACTGAACCTGATCCAACTAGATGACAATACCCTAACAGGGTAAATTACTACAATGAGTTATTTTCCTACAATTTAGAGAAGCTCTGTTGCTTCTTACTAAATTTTCCATGGAACATATATATATGAATATATACAAATGCATATGCTGACACCATCTGAAGTGAATTCCAACCCCTTTCCCTACAGCCTCCTCCACACCAGATGACACAAGCTCCCTCTCACTGTGACGTATCCTCATGCCTTCCCTTTTCCCAAGGGCAGCTGTCACTTCCCAGCCTCACTGTGGAAGTGAAGGCTCAGCACACGGGTCCAAGGGCAGCTTCCCCCGCGTTGGGGTGGGTGCTGCCAGCCACGCCACGGTGCCAGGCTGCACCATCCAGGGCCAGCAGCTCTCATGCAGTTGCTTGGTTTTTCTGGCACTCTACAGGCACATGCAGGAAAATTTCAGACCTGATATTTGCAGCTTCTTGTTAATAATCAAATAAAAATTTAGTGCATGGGAATAAATAAACACATATGTGCTCAGTGCAGAGCCTGATCACACACTACACACTGATACCAA